>NC_052944.1:46123399-46438822 GCF_013358895.1 Oreochromis aureus | reverse complement strand
AAAAAAGTCTGAGAACCCCTGCCTTATGCAATATAAATCTGAATTTGTTTTTATGGCTGATAATCATGGGAGTTTAAATTATACCTGTGGCGGGGTGTGGTCTGCGGTGCTGCTGCAGGGGAGATGGAATCACCTGCATGTCATCTACAATCACACCTCACCAGCATAACAAGCTCTGCTTTTTGTCTGTTGTTGTTCTTGTTAGTGATGTGTGTAGCTGAGCTGAGAAGCTGCAGCCAGTCTGGAGTGAACAGCAAACAAAAGTGTGAATAAAAGTATTCTGAAAAGCATGAACATGTCATCTGGTCTGCCGTAACATGCTGAATATACGCATTCATATTCAGCACATTACAAATCTTTAGAAAAAGCATATAAGAAGTGAAGGGACGCTTAGAGGAATTATGTGCTTCAAATGTTTTAAAAGGAGCGATCGAGGATAGAGAACCTGGCATCCTGTTGCCAGGGGGTTTGCTGGTGCATTGCGAAGGAAGGATAGATGGCAGAGAAAATGCCACCCCTGTACCAGAAGGGTTTGTTACTGCATTTGCGGAGGAAGGGACAAAACTGAGAAACTGGCGTTCCAGTGTAAGGAATGTTTACTGTTGTGTTTGCAAATGAACGATATGGGGAAGAAGACTGGCAACACGGTGCCAGAAATATGCACTGTTATATTTTATGAAGGTGGGTAGAATCAGGGAAACTGGCATCCCAGTGGGGAAAGCTTGCTGCTACATTTGTGAAAGAAGGCAAACTGGCATCCTGGTGCCAGAAAATTGTAATACTGCAAGTTGCAAACCAAGGATAGTAGAGCAAGAAACTGGCAACCTGAAGCTGATAATAGTTTTTGTTGTTGTTGTTGTTGTTGTTGCAAATGATAGATGGCAGAGGCTGCCAATCCAGTGTTCGAAAAGTGAGCTGCTTTCTTTTGTGAAAGAAGCTTAGAAAATAGAGAACCTGGCATCCCGATGCAAAAAGCTTTCTGCTGCATTTGACAAGGAGGGATAGACACAGATAACCTGGAATCTTAGTGCCAAAAGGAATCACTGCTGCTTAGCATATGAAGGCTAGATGCGGAGAAACTCACATCCCAGTGGCAGAAAAACTTGTTTCTGCATTTTGCGAATGATAAACTGGCATCCCAGTGTCAGGAAGTTTGCTGCAACATGTTGTAAATGAAGGATAGTAGAGCAATGAACTGACTATCTGGTGCCCATGTTATTTTTCATTTATTTATTTTTTTCATTTTTATTTTTTGCAAACAATATGTAGATGGCAGAGAACTGACATCCTAGAAGAAGAAGGGTTCACTGCTGCTTTTTGCAATGATAGATGCAGAGAAAGTGGCAACTCTGTGGTGATGCTGCCTTTGCGAATGAGGGATAAAGAAAGAACTTGGCATCTCAGTGTCAAACTTTGCTTCTGCACTTTGCAGAAGGAGGGATAGAAAACAACACAGCTGGATTCTTATGCCTTGAAGAGATTAACGGCAATGGTGGAGGAGCAGCGTATGGAATTGTAGCAACTGATTTCCAGCTGCACATTAAATGATAGGAGGCAGGTGCACAAAACTGAGCTTGCCCCTGCTACCTGGCGCTGATGGCTGGGTGGAGCTTTTGCTGTTGGAGCACCCAGCCACCTGGGTGGCTGGAAGACTGTTTACTTAGCCTGGCAGGCGTCTCAGCTGAACTATGGACACACACACACACACATGCACACAGACATATATATATACATGCAGACATACACTCATCCCCCCTCCCCCCTCCAAACGCCTTCAATGCTTATTCCCCTCCGATGCTGACGGTGGATCAAGGAGACCAGCTCTGCCCGGATGTACTGTCTACACTGGCTGTCTCTCACCCTTTACCCAACCCTGTTGCTTGTCATGTGTTTCTTTGGTGTATTAAGAGTTTTTTTTCATGTGCTATGTGCAGAGGTGTTTTTTTCTGTTCAAACTGATCTCCCTGTTGGAGCTCAGTCTGGGGGGAGTTATCTTATCTTATCTTATCTTATCTTATCTTATCTTGTAATACCTGGTGGGCCGGTCGCTAGTCAAAATGCCCGGTCCAGCCCTGCTGGAAGGTACAGCGTCTCCACACTCCACAAATCTGATGCTTCTGATTTGGAGAAAATGAGCTGAGGGAGACACCTGGTGGACAAACACAGACATGACAAGAAGAAAGACTAAAGTGCAGAGTGGAGACAAACAGCTGGAAATACTTGTTGGAAAGGATTGTCATACTTCAGACAAACACACAGCACACACTCTAACAGTCCTTTATTTGCACTGAAGGAGACACGTGAAGAAACCAACTCACACAATAATGACGTGAACACATTTATAGCCAGTGTTCAAGATGATGGATAGAAATGAAAATCATGGAGCATTTATGCATTTTTAGGTCTGTGTCTTACAGCAGAAGCAGCATTTACATGAACTCACTGGCCTTTTTCCACTGAACACTCTCTTCTTCATCACCTCATCTTCTTAAAAAGTGGATCTACCAACATTTTTTTTATTTCTTTGTTATTGTGATTAAAATGTCAAACAAATATATTTTCCACTTTCTGTGTGACAGATGCAGGAATTTCTCAGTCCTGCATGTGGAGAAATCTGCTGTTAAATCAGAACATTAACAGGTTTCAGGTTGTATTCAAACACATATTACTGTGTATCATGTGTCAGCAGGCATGTGTTAACAGGGATTATAAGACACTTTAATGGCTTTAATGCATATTTATATATTTAACACATTTCTGTTTGTTCACATATAAACACATGTGATTTATGTCTGTTTATCTTTGACCTTGTAATTAGTTCCCACAGTGAATTCATCATGTAAATCTGTAATAAAGTGGGAACAATGAACAGCTTGTCACACAGTTTGTTATCCTTGTATACAGTCTCTGCTGCTGTGTGCTGTGCTGCACTCACTCAGAGATAAGAGTACATGTACAGTTATCCCACTGACACAGAGAGGAGAAAAATACTTGGCTTCATTTAGAAAATCGGAGCTACGGATTAAAACAACAACAAATATCTAAATGAATCATATTCACTCACTTCATCTGCTAAAAACAAACAAACAAACACTCCTGCTCTGCTGTGGCAACCAGCAGAGCATTTTACGGTGTTTAAAAGGTAATGACTGGGGAGCAGACAGGACAGCATTGAGAGCTCTATATGTAGGTCTCATTAGGTCAGTGGTGGATTATGGGTGTCTGGTTTATGGTTCAGCAGCTAAAACTTTGCTGAATGACCTGGACAGAGTTCAATATCAAGCTCTGAGGTTGTGTTGTGGGGCTGTTAAGACTACTCCAGTGGCTGCTTTGCAGGTGGAAATGGGGGAGCAACCATTAGAACTAAGGAGGCGTCAAATTGCTTTGACTTACTGGGCAAATTTGAAGGGACATAGTGACAGTCATATAGCGCAGAGTGTACTTAAGCCTTGCCAAGAACAAGAAAAAGGGACTGGTCAATGGAGAAGTTTCGGGTGGACTATAGGAAAAGAAGTCAATGAGATGGGATTTAGTTGCACAGACCTTAGCCCAGCAGTAGCCTTGTCAGTATTGCCACCTTGGTTATATGACCAAATAATTCCTGACTTCTATTTGCTACATAAGGGAGGGGGGGGGGGTGACTAAAAGCCAGGTGCAAGATCATATAGTGGGAAGGTACTCAGGTTATGTGAAGATTTTTACTGATGCATCAAAACTGTTGGATAACAGAGTGGGTGTTGCATTTGTTCTCCCAGACATAAGTTATATGGCAAGTGCACGAATTACAGATGGTTTGGCAGTTTATACTGGGGAGCTTGTAGCAATTTTAATGGCTTTGACCTGGGTGGAGGACGCACCACTGGGGAGGTATTTGGTTTGCTCAGACTCTAGCAGCGCACTGGTGAGTATAGGTAATATGTCTTCGGACTCTAGACAAGATATTGTTTTTGAGATATTGCATTTATTGTATAGGATTAAACATAGAGGGATAGAAGTGGTTTTCTTATGGGTTCCTGCGCATATCGGTGTTGATGGTAAGAACAGGCCGATAAGTTTGCAAAAGGTGCAGCAAGAAGAAGTTATGTGGGTTTGACTATCAAATACAGTAAAAGTGAGGTAAAAAGTTTAATCAAGGTAAAGTTGAAGGAGAAGTGGCAGGCACAATGGAACAGGGACGGGAAAGGCAGGTATTATAGCATGCAGAAAACAGTCGGGCAATGTAGAAGAAGCTTTAGAAGTAGAAGAGACGAGGATATAATCTCGAGAGTAAGATTTGGTCACACAGGCTTGAATAGCACGCTTAAAAACATGGACTTGTGACTTCTGTGGACAAGAGGAGACGTTTGAGCATGTAGTTTTGGAGTGCGGTAAGTACAAGCGAGAAAGGGAAAGATTGAAGTCTGAATTGCAAGAAAATAGTGTTCACCTAAGGGTGAGAGACATATTTCAAAGGGATGCAGGGGATGTTGTTTACAGGGCAGTGTTTGGCTTTTTAAGATTGACAGGTGTGTATCCGAGACTGTAGATTACAAAATCGTTCTGACCCACACTCCTTTCCAGAAAGTGGCGGTAAATGCACCTAAAAGTTGTTTGCCAACCGCCATTAAAATGTAGGAGAAGAAGAAGAAGAAGAACCAGCCGTTTGTTTGATTTATTTCGCGTGAGCTCTATGAGTAAAAGTTATCAAGCTGTATTTTGGTTTTTAAGACAGACCCATTTGTTTGGAAGAGTTTGAATATTTTCTTTTCTTTTCTTTTCTTTTCTTTTCTTTTCTTTTCTTTTCTATTTATTTATTTATTTATTTATTTATTTATTTATTTATTTATTTATTTATTTATTTATGTCAATTTGGTCCACACTCCACACCAGTTGGTGGCGGTAATGCACCATTTTGCTGTTTGCCAACCGCCAACAAACCCTATACAGAAGAAGAAGAAGAAGAAGAAGAAGAAGTGTCGGGAGGAGGGGCGACTGACACTCCTGGGCTGTGAATGGACAGCAGACGGCAGAGCGAAGTGACGTCTCAGGAAGTGAAATGAGAACAGAAGTAGATGGTAAGAGAGACGATTTAGCGGTGAAATAAGGTAAACATAATAAGACAAACAACAAAGCGTAAAAGCTGAGCAACAAGCAGAGTGAAAGTAAACCTGTAATGTGGAGGAAACGGACAGTGAGCGCAGTGTAACCGTGACAACGAGACACGAGGACGGATTTAAAGTGATCATAAAATCGTCTCCACACGGTCGTCGTTCGGTGAGTGGAACCAGATTCAGCTACAACAGCAATTACCCCTCTGCAAGTCATTTCCTACAGCCATCAGTCCTGACAATCATGCTGAACGAAGCTTATGACCTTCAGAAGACTGAGTGCCAACTCAAATGAGCACATTTGCAGTAAATATATGAAAATGATTATAACCGCTTATTTTAATAAAAGGAATCAAACATTTTCAATCCCAACAAGACCTAAGTGCTTGGGATGAAGCATGAGGTTTCAACTAGGGCTGGGTATCGTCACTGATTTGTAGAATCGATTGGATTCCGATTCACAAGGTCCCGAATTGATTTGATCCACAATTCGATTCAATTTGATTTGAATCGGGAAAATGTGGCCCCAGACAGTTAGAAATATTATAATACAGATCAGTACATTTACATATTTTTATATCTATAAAAAGAAAGCTGACACTTGCAAGACTTTATCAAAGGTGTAAGCATCACAGCAGATGCCTTTGTGTCAAAGAAGCTGAAATAAAACACAGAAAAACGTGGCTTTAATGGCTTTAATCCCAGGCCAGGTTTTCCTGCCCTAGGATTTTATCAAAATATTCTGCAGTAGATGAAAAACGAAAGAAAACCATTAATCACCGTATGAACATTAGGTGATGCTGCTGAAGTGAAGCAGAGCAAAGTAACAGAGGTTTTATTAGAGACACGGCTAAGCGTTTTGCAATTTTGCATAATTTTAAGAAGTTTAAATTTGTTCAGTATTGAACGGCAGAAATGAGTTTTTCTTTTCGGAAGTAAGTAAAAAAAAAACAGCGGCTGACAGCGCTGTAAACAACGGTAGATTTGTGCGTAATAAGTAGGGCTGCCACGATTAGTCGACTAGTCACGATTACGTCGACTATTAAAATCGTCGACGACTAATTTAATAGTCGACGCGTCGTTTGAAGCTTTGTAAGATCCCAAAAGACGCAGGAATAAGTAGTAGTATTTAAGAGTGTAATAACGGACTGAAACAGAAGATGGCAGCACTGCATGTACAAGGATGCCAGCTGCCGTTAAACCCCGAAGAAGAAGAAACTGTGTTCCAGAATTCATAGCGCGGCCCAGCGCAGTTGTCAACAATGGCGGCAGCTAGTTAGTTTTAATATTACAATTATTATTCTTTCTGGGTCACAAAATAAACGTTTAACATATTTTCAGGTGTACATTTTACGTCCAATGGATGCATGATCTGATTAGTCGACTAATCGCAAAAATAATCGGTGACTAGTCGACTATCAAAATAATCGTTTGTGGCAGCCCTAGTAATAAGCAAGCAAATAATACAGAAAACAGATTTTTTTTTAGACGGGAAACTGTTCTTGAAGTACAGAGAGAGAGAGAGCTGTGCATAAAGTGTGATTTTATCGCAAAACAGCAAAATTAAGAGGGAATTCATGACGATGTTTATGTGAAGCGTAGTTTGGATCTTCTTTTGCTGCTGGTTCGGTCAATATTGTTTGGAGTGAGATAAAACTAACAGCTTTAGAATCAGCGAGCTGTCAGTTTTCAGCCCGACCGTGTCCATGCCGTCGGGTGAGAAAGGCCACATCTCACTGATTCTGATCCGTTCGTGGTCCGCGCTTTGTATTTGTATTTACATCTTTGTGCAGAATCCGTGTGCCTGCTCTCATTTACTGTTTTAGCTGTTTGGTGGTTGTTGAAATTTAGTGAGATTTAACCAGAGATTCTGGCATTTCGGGCAAAATAAATTTATATTACAAAAATCGATTCAGGATTTTAATGAATCGATATCACGTTATCCAAGCTAGAATCGATTTTAATCGAAAAATCGGTAATCAAAACCCACCCCTAGTTTCAACAAGTGATATACTGGGGAACTTCACCATGTAGAGCTCTAAAAGTTATTACAAATTTTTTAAAATGAACCCTAAAATGTACTGGCAGCCAATGAAGAGAAACCAAAACTCGAGTAATATGTGACCTCTTGTTTGTGCCAGTTAAGTCTGAAGGCAATCCAAAGCTGATTTGTTAAAAAAAAAAAAAAAACTATTACAACAACCCGAACGAGAAGAAATAAAAGAATGAATAATCACTCAAGTTCTGCCTTTGACAGTAGTTTGAGTTTATAAATGTTTCTTAGATGATATAAACAGTTTAGAAACAGTAGTTTGGAGTGTTTCTCAAGTGATTTTGAACTGTCAAATATGACACCCAGGTTTCTGTGGCTCGATTGAACTGAAGGATATAAACAACTGATATGCTGCCTTATTTCTAAAAACATGTAATCAGGAGCAATAATTAAAGTTTCTGTTTTATCTGTATTTAACTGGAGGAAATTGTCGTTTAACGATTGTTTGATTTCTGACAAACAGTTATTTAAACAAGACAATTTATAAAGCTCAGAAGCTTTGAAAGAACAGTATAACCGAATACCATCAGCATAAAGATGATACAAAATAAGGTTGTAACATCTGATAATTTAGCCTAGAGTGAATATATATATAAAGCAAAAAGAGAATTGGACCTAAAACAGATCCTTGAGGTACCCCAGAAGGCAGAACTGATGTTTTAGACAGCACTTGATTCATACAGACCAGGGGTCCCCAATCCCAGTCCACAAGGGCCGGTATCCCTGTTGGTTTTAGCTCTCACCCTGGGTCAACACACCTGAATCAAATGATGAGCTCATTACCAGGCCTCTGGAGAACTTCAAGACATGTTGAGAAGGTAATTTATCCATTTAAATCAGCTGTGATGGATAAGATAAGATAAGATAAGATGGCCTTTATTAGTCCCACAGGTGGGAAATTTGTTTTGTTACAGCAAAAGTGCAAAGTTATGTAGCAGAAATTAGAAAACACTGGAATGCAATAAAATACAATAAAATAAAATAAAATACTATATACAATAGAATAAAATAGAATAGAATAATATATACAATAGAATAAAATAGAAATACAAAGGACAAGGATCAAGGACACATCTAAAACCTGCAGGGACAACGGCCCTCGTGGACTGGGATTGGGGACCCCTGCTACAGACAGTAAAAGATCTCTCAGATGGATACGGCATAAGCTATTTTAAAACAACACCAAGCCATGGAGGGCTTTAAAAACAAATACTAAAATTTGTCTGAGGCTGAGATCGCAGGATTGTAAACACATGATTGCTGGGCTTCATTTCTGTACTGAACAGTCATTTTAAGATTAGCTAGTAAATAACAATTAGCTAATGTTGTTCATGAGACAAAAGTCATCTCACTGTGGTAATGTAAATATAATATGACCAACATTAAAGTTATTATTATATTAATTATTATTAGTAATTACAGCAATGAACTTGAACTCAAACACTGAGCTTCAGTAAAGATTCAAGTTGCAGTTATTTATATTTGCTATCACCTTAAATCTTCACTCAAAGACAAGTATCTCTGACAGTAGGGCTGGGCCATATTATACCGTTCACGGTAATACCGGTATAATGTTAGGCAACGATAGGAAAATGAAATATCGCGATAGAATATGAGTAAAACGCGCATGCGTAGTGCCTTTGTTTTCATACGCATATGGCCGATTGTTGAGTGAAACAGATGAACCAGAGTTGGTTTGTAAAAATGGTGTTCAGTGATGTGGAACTGGTTTGGTGTTTGTCCGTCAGATACACGACAAAGCACATTTTTTTGCAGAACATGCAAGCGGGCCGTCGTTATTGCCGTGTTTGTCGGACTAAGATGCTCTTAAATCTGGGAGTAATCTGGGTCCTAAACTCCGTATGCTTCAGGTCAAACGAACACTGCAGCATCACTGAGAGTTAAAAACTGTCTAAATTCTTTCATCTTTAATAAAACGATCAGCATTACTGCTTAACCAGGTGTAACTGTGAAGTTTAACTTCCAGGCATCCATGAAAACAGAATTTATTACACTTAACGGAGTTAGAAGTTAGCAGGAAGCTAGCGGAAGTTAGCTCGCTAGTTTCGCTAGTTACCTAAGCATGATATAGCATGTTCTGACTGAGAGATTTCTGAAAAAATTCAAACGTACAGCTCTGCTATCACTTCCAACATAAATGAAGACAGGAAACTAAACAGCAGTGACGTTTGTAGGGTTACTGAAGTTGGGCTAGCTGGTATATAATGGTGTGCTATGTGATCGCTAGCGACACAGCTATGTTAGCATAACAAACAGTGAAGCTGGAGGATGAAGGCTAACACTTTTCCACTTATAAAAGTTAACATTAAGGTTCCTGATAGTTAGAGACAAATGCAATCGCATGGCAGGATGCTGTAAACGGACCAAACTTCAGTCAGGAGAACAACTGAGATAATCCATCCACAATATGAGGTTAGTCATTAATATACTGCAACAACATGGGAATAGAGCAGCTGTGATAGAATACAGCATTAATGAATCAATGGTACAGAAGTGGAGGAAGCAAGTAGAATGAGTTTAATAAAGTTTGATTTATCTGACTGCTTTGTTTTGGTTAATGTGCCTTATAATCCCGTGCACCTTATGGTCCGAAAAATACGTACTGCACACTGCAGTTTAATGTTGCAAAGCACCTCTTTTTAACTTCAGTGGATATTATACATGGTTATGCTCAGGATATGTCAGCCCATTTCTACTGGAAATGCCTTTTGGTTAAACTTTCAGCAAGGAATTTGCGTTTACACTGTTAAATTTTTATATAACTTTAATGCACATAAAAACCAGCTTCTTTAAGTGAAAATAAATGGAAGGTTGTCTTTTTGCGTTAGTAATGTTGTGGAGTTGTATTTTGTCTTGCATCAATTATATCGTCAGTTATATCGTTATCGCAAATTTTCAAATATATATCGTGATAAATATTTTTGGCCATATCGCCCTTCTCTATCTGACAGTGTATATATGGATGTATCATATACAAGAGACAAATGCTGTTCTTTTAATATGTTGGCATTACTAAATTTGGCTCAATGCTTATGTGTAAAAAGAAAATGTACGAGCTGTGATAACTGTGTCTGATAGAATGAAGATCAGACTGATATATGAAATATTCCTTTATTGGGTGAGAAAATCAGACCATGTCATAACTGCTTTAAGTCATACAGAATAGATATCAGAGCCTTAAACAGGCTGACTTCTGCTAAATGGGTCAAACTGGGCAGAAAGTATACAAACACATAACATCCTTATAGAATATGATGTAACACTATAGATCAACTTACCTCAGAATATATAAAGCATATAAACAATTACAGCAATATGATGCAACAAACACAGCAGTGCTACTAATCCAAAATACTCAAAGCTTCATAGAACTGAAACAAACATTTATTTTTAGCTCCATTCTGCTGCTGATACATACTTTAGGTTTCTGAATATTAAACTTGTTGCTGCCTTTCATAGTGTGTAACTTGAAGGCCCTGAGTACTTTCTCCCACACTGAAAACACTGGAATGATCAAATGATTGGAACATTACCTAATAAGACTGATTCAGGACAGACAATTAGTTATGTTAAACTTTCCTAGCAGTCCTTCACAAACAGGGAACAGTCTGTCTATTCTCTCCATCTGTCAGCTGCTGCTGGCTCTTCCTCCTCCTCTTCCTCACACACTGCTGAGTTTGTCCTGGTGGATCATCAGGGGTGCAAAGCCTCACAGATGATGTGCAGCAGTGGGTTCCTCAGTCTGTCCTCACTCTGGACACTTGCAGTTGTCACACATGGAAATCAAATGTGTGATAAGCTGCAGGATTCAAACACAAGTGTAACTTATAAATACATGTTCATACTTTTATTACACAATCAGAGAGAAAGAGAGAGAGAGAGTGCAGGACAGATAGATGAATAAAGCACCTGTAAGCTTTTAGCTTAACAAGTGAACCATCAGCTCGATAAAACAAAAGAAGTGACATAAAAGTCAGTACTTAATTTTAAAAGTTTACTCTTTGGCTGTCCCATTTGAGCTCTCCACTATTTTTTCGAAAATTATCCACAACCATCGCCAGACCATGAATCCTGGGATAGGTTGAGCCACCAAAGAACCCAACCCATCCTTGAAATCCATGAAAAAGGAGGACGCATTGGGAGCAGCCTTTGAACAAGGACAGCCTTTGTCACCTGGCTGTGGCATAATCAGGCTTCAAATGCGGCCTATGAATTGGGACACAGCTATTGACTTATCTTGGACTTTATTTCATTTTGACACACAGTCAGAAATTTTTTGAGATTATTTAAAAAATGATATTGTGCTTTTATATATACTATTTGTTTGTAATATTGATTAGTGTGTAATTAAATCATCTATTAAACTGATGCATTCTCATAAACGTGTTGGATGAATCCAGTGTGCATTTTAAATTCTCAGCAAACTGCAAGATGAAAGGATGGTGTGTGTTACAACATGTTAGCCCACATGAGAGAGTTGACTTCAAGTTAGGGCTGGGCGATATGGCCTAAAATTCATATCGCGATATAATTTGAAGCACATGCGGTAACGATATATATCACGATATATTCTTTTCTTCTGTATAACGTATTTTCCACACTATAAGGCACACTTAAAATCTTTTAATTTTCTCAAATATCGAGAGTGTGCCTTATGTATGAATTCTGGTTGTGCTCACTGACCTTGAACCGATTTTGGCGTGCAGAAATCTGTTAAAAATGTTTTAGTACAACTTTGGTAAGCCTGCTGATGGACTGCTTGATGGATTGTCAGAGCATTACGGCTGCCGTAGTGAGGCATAATCTGGGTCCAAAACCTCATACGAACAGTGAGAGCTAAAAACAGTCAAACTTCTTTCATCTTTAATTAAATCATCAGCGTTGCTGCTTTATCGGGTGTAACAATTAAGTTTAACATCCATGAAAACAGAATTTATTAAATTTAACGGAGTTAGAAGTTAACAGGAAGTTAGCTAGCTAGTTTATACCTAAACATTTCATACCATGTTCTGATTGAGAGATTTTTTAAACTAATTCAACCGTACAGCTCTGCTATCACTTCCAACATAAATAAAGACAGAAAACTAAACAGCAGTGGCGTTTGCAGGGTTACCGAAGTTAGACTACCTGGTATATAATGTTGTGCTATGTTAGCATAACATTAGCACAGTGAAGCTGGTGAATGAACGGCAACTTTTTTTCCACTCGTTAAATGTTAACATGAGGGATTCTGGTGGTTTGGGACAAATGCAGTCGCAGAGCGGGATGCTATACACGGGCCAAACTTCAGTCAGGAGAATATAATATACAGATGATAATGGTTGTAGCCGCTGCGATACTTTCAACCAAAACGGAGGCACCAAGATGGCGGCTTGAACAGTCGTGTATTTTCAGGAGCTCCAAAAGACCGCAAAATTTGTTAAGTAACTTTATTCTCCTTCCACTCGAATTACAACTATGGATGCCCAAAAGATTATTAAGAATGCAAAGCTGCAATTTCTGCCATCAAACCCCAATGTTAAGACGTCTTCGCATGCTAAAGTCAGTGACCATGGCTATGCTAGCACTGAAGCTGCCAACGTGGGCTTAAACAAGCGAGAACGGGGAGCAGACTCTGCGCCACCAACTCCATCAAAACAACCGCCAGATGAGAAAAGAACAAAATCTTCAGAGAAGGAAGATGATATCTCCAATAAAACTATTTTTGAAGCCATTCTGGGACTTGAGAAGAAATTTGAAGTACAACTGGAAGATATCAAGGAACAAAACAGACAAAGTGCAGCTATGGTTGCCAGCTTGGCTAAGGCTGTGGAGTTTAATGCTGCAGAGATAGTTGACTGCAAACTGAAAGTTGTTAAACTGGCAAATGCGAATGAACAGCTGCTTAAAGAAAACGAAGACTTGAAAAGAAGAGTGAGAGAACAAGAGCGCTACCGAATGAGGTGGTGCTTAAAGCTGAAAGGGGTGAAGGAAGACAAAGACGAAAACATTAGAGTGAAGGTTTTGCAAACACTTCAGAAGACTGCCCCTGACTTGAACTTAGAAGAGGCCGTTGATATTGTTCATCGCTTAGGGAAACGAGTTGATGGCAGAAACAGAAACATCATTATTTTATTCACACAAAGGCGAATCAAAGAAGAATTGTGGAGGCGCACCAAAGATTCTTCGATCTGCAAACAAGAAGGCATCAGCTTTGCAGAGATGTTGCCGCAGGAGGACATACAAGATCGACAGCGCCTATGGCCTCTGGTGGAGGAGGCAAGACGTGCGGGTAAACGAGCCTACTTTCGTGGTCCACATGCCTTCATTGATGGACGCAAAGTTGAGGAAACACAGGAGAAATAAAAATGACAAAAACTGAAATAGTGGAAACTTGTTCGTGGTCTGAGGAGCTCAGCATTTAGTACTTTTTTTCTTTTTCGTTTTTTTCTCACGTGGTGAGTGATATTCTGTCTATAGTTCATGTTGAATGTTAACATTTGTTTTGGTTCTTTAAATGTTAGGGGTTTAAGAGAATCTGTTAAAAGAAAAGCCTTATTTTTGTACTGCAAAGGTCAAAAATCAAACTGTATTTTTCTACAAGAGACTCATTCATCTGATAGTGATGTATCTTTTTGGTCAAACCAATGGGGCAGCAAAATCCTGTTTAGCCATGGCTCAACGAGGTCGGGGCAATTTTATTCAATAACTTTCCTGGGGATCTTGTAATACAACGGACTGACTTGAATGGTCATTGGTTGATTGCTGTAATGAGAGTTGAAAGTTTGTTTTTCATTTTAGTCAACGTTTATGGATATAATAATGAAAGTCAGAATAAAAATATGTTAGAAGATATAACTTTAAATATTTTTGAACTTAAAGATCGATACCCTACGGAATATATTTTAATGGGTGGTGATTGGAATATGACTCCTGATGAATGGATTGATAGATGGCCCTCAAGGACAGGTAGACCACAAAAAAATAACCTAATTATAGAATTTTTGATAAACAACAATTTGACAGATATTTGGAGAGTAAGAAATCCAGGAATTAAAAGCTTTTCCTGGTTCAAACCAAATGGAGCTTGTAAATCTAGAATAGACTATTGGCTAGGAAGTGACAACATTCTTAACCACACTGTAAAAGTTGTGATGTCAAATGCACCCCTTTCTGATCATTGCTTTATTGAACTATGCTTAGAATCGGAAATTAGACAATCAAATAAAAGAACTTATTGGAAGTTCAATGCCAAACTTTTACAAAATGAAGATTACTGCAACATAGTCAAAAAAATTATAAAAGATATTATGGCTGACCGTTTAATTGTAGGATATATCAGTAAATGGGAATTCATTAAATTCAAAATTAGAGAATTTAGTATTCAATTCAGTAAAAACATAAGTCGAAAGCAAAGAGAATATGAATGTAAATTATTCCAAGAAATTACTTATTACTGTAGTAAAGATGATCTAGATAGCCAAGAAAGGAGTAAACTTATGGAGTTGCAAACTAAATTAGATCAGCTCTACCTAAATAAAGCAGAAGGAGCTTTTGTGCGTTCACGCGCCAAGTGGATTGAGGAGGGGGAAAGAAATTCCTCATATTTTTTTAATTTAGAAAAGAGCAGACAGAAAAGAAATTTTATATCTTCCCTGTTAATTGATGGCATTGAATGTGACGACCCTAAAATTTTGGAGAATGAAACTTATACATTCTATTCCAATTTATACTCCTCACAGTTCTCCCAAGCAGATTGTGATGCCTTTTTTGATCAAATAGATAATCTGATCCCTAAAATTGATGAATCATTTAAGGAATTTTGTGAATCTGACTTTAGAATCGAAGAGTTAGATGCATCTGTTAAGAAAATGGCGCTTAATAAATCCCCTGGTCCAGATGGGCTTACAGTTAATTTCTTCCAATTTTTTTGGGAAGACTTAAGGGAAATTTTATTCAAAGCTATACTGGCCAGTATTGAAAAGGGAGAATTGATGTCTAGCATGAAACAAGGATTAATTACATTAATTCCTAAACCAACCAAAGATAAATGACAATTGGATAACTTAAGGCCCATAACTTTATTAAATACAGATTATAAAATTTTCTCTAGCTCAATTGCAACAAGGCTTAAACAAGGGGTTTCAAGTATAATTAGTGAGACACAGTCAGGGTTTTTGAAGGACAGGAACATTCATAATAATATCAGATTGGTTTTAGACTTACTGGACTACAATGATCTAATTAGTGATGACAGTTTTATTCTTTTCTTGGACTTTTATAAAGCTTTCGATTCAGTAGAACATCCTTTTATTTTAGAAACATTAACTCGATTTGGATTTGGGGATAAATTTAGGAAGATAATAGATATACTGTATAATGATATAAATAGCTCTGTGTCGTTAGGCTATGGCACTGGTAAAAGATTTAGCGTTAAAAGAGGAATTAGGCAAGGGTGTGGAAGCTCTCCGCTGTTATTCATAATGGTTGTGGAGATGCTCGCAATTCTAATTAAAAACAGCAGCATTGCCGGAATTGAGATTATGGATAATTTTTTAATAATTAGTCAACTTGCAGATGACACTACTCTTTTCTTAAAAAATGAACATCAGATTCCCCTGGTAAAACAAATAATCAATACATTCTCAAAAGCTTCAGGCTTAAAATTAAATTTAAACAAATGTGAACTATTGGCGTTAAAGGAGTGTCATTCACAATTACTGTACGATATAAAGGTGAAGAAGGAGGTAAAATATTTGGGCATCACAATTTCAAAAGATCACAAAGTCTTAGAAAAAGTAAATATTTCAGATAATGTTGACAAATGTAAGACAATTTTAAATAAGTGGTTACAAAGAGACATCACAATTTTTGGAAGAATATTATTAACCAAAATGGATAGTTTATCTAGATTTATATATCCAGCTTACTCTTTATCAATATCAAATAAAGTTATTAAAACAATTAATAGCTTGAATTTTAATTTTATTTGGAGGAATAAGTGCCATTATATATCTAAAGATGATTTGGTTAAACCATACATTGAAGGTGGTGGAAACGCAATTGACTTTGATATAATGAATGGTGTCTTGAAACTTAAATGGTTGAAATCCTTCCTAAATAATCCACACTCCATTTGGTTTTTTATACCAAGTAAGGTCTTTAACACATTGGGGGGTATCGATTTTCTCCTAAAGTGTGACTTTGAAATTACTAAGCTACCTGTTAAACTCTCTGAATTCCATAAACAGGTCCTTCTTTATTGGAAAATGTTATTTAAACATAATTTCACTCCACATAATAGCCCAATTTGGAACAATAGATATATACTAATGAACAGAAAATCTATTTTTATTCAAGATTGGTTATCAAAAGGTGTTTGGGCAATTGCCCATTTTGTAGACAAGGAAGGACATGTTCTAGAACATCAAGATTTTTGCCAAAAGCTTAATATCCAATGTTCTAAAAGTAAATTTAATCGGGTTATAAAATCCATTCCACTGTCACTTAAAAACATAGTTGTAAATGACATAATATATTCTGACATCTCCCCCAAGTTAAGGCAATTATATATAGATGATATTCAATTTTGTGATGTTAAATGCAATAATAAGTTTCTAAGATCTTCATTAAGGAGTCTTTATTCTCCAAATTTACTTAGACGTAATTACATATTAAAAGATTTCCAAAGGGAAGAAATTGAAAAAATAAGAACTGATTATATCACCTTCCCTATCCCTCCTAAAGGGAAAGAAGTCCAATTTAAAATTTTGAATAAAATTTACCCGACACATAGACTCCTTGGTGATAGATTCAAAATAGAAACTGGTAATTGTGTATTTTGTGAAACAGAAGAGGAGGATTTGGACCATCTATTCTTTTTATGCAATTTTATACAAATATTTTGGTTGGATTTTCATACCTGGCTTTATTCCAGTGGGATTCAAATTACCCCATTTACCTTAAATATGATAATGTTTGGAGTGTTTTTGAAAGAAAAGAAAGTTAATTATGGTGTTAATGTGTTATTAATTTTGTGCAAGCAATTTATACATAAATGTCGTTTTTTTAAGACCAAACCAACACTAGCTTACTGGAAAAACGACTTAAAACTGTTGGTTAAATCTTTGACTTTAGTTAAAAAGAAAAAGGCTGTTTTTTTTGTTTCCTTTGTAGAAGATTTTGATTTAGTGAGTTAATAATCTGTTAAATTATGTGACCCCATCTTTTTATTTTCTTTTTCCTATGTATGAAAGTTAATATGTAAGGAAAGCTTATTCTCTGAATGTGTAATGTATGGTGCATTTTGTTTGTATGTTATCTTTACTAATAAAGTTAAAAAAAAAACAAAAAAACTTTCAACCAAAACAGGCGCAGCTTGATGACATCATCAACATGCGCTATCGCGATAGAGCGATATAGTCAAAATCTTGGCCAAATCTATATCGTTTCTATCGTATATCGTTTATATCGCCCACCCCTACTTCAAGTGATATTAAACTGTTTAATATTATATATGAAAAAGGCACAATCCCATCAGTCAGGAAGCAGATAATAGTAAACTAGTTAAAAACCCATCGTATTGTTGGGGAAGACCATGGAGAGAATGAAAACACATGAAGCTGATTTTTAGATACTAACAGTCTCTTCTCTGGGGATCAGAGTGGGTTTCATAAAGAAAGAGGGACGATGGATACTTTATTATGTTTGGAATCAGAAATCAGGAAAGCTCAAACAAATAAGAAAATGATGATAGCTGTCTTCTTTAATACAGCCATACAACATGTTATGGAAAGAGAGACTCCTCATTAAACTCATAAATCTACGAGTAAATGGCAAATTGTACTATTGAATTATAAGATTGATGAAAGAATATAATTATCTTTGTTTTTCCTGCTATTCTCCTGTCCACACTCCAGTCCAGGAGGCGGGATTAATGCACCTGTAAGCTGATTTGTCAAGCCCTGAAGAAGAACGGAGCAGGACAGCACTACTGTGGTAGAGGAGCGGTGTGTGTGCAGACATGGCTGCTGTTGATGAAGCGGACTGAACTTAGAGGAGAGACACAAAATATACCAACGTCTGTATCGCTTTTATTGATGGTTGTATCGATCCGCCCAGCCCCAGTTGAAACAGCAATGAGTTCAGTTCAGTATCTGAGAGAGTTCATCAAGGAGAGACTAACTGCTGTTGGTGAAGAAATCTTCTCAGAGGTTCAAAAAACCATCGTCCGGTATGAGGAGGAGATCAACCGTCAGCACAGACTGCTGGATATCAGCCGGAAACCCGACAGAAACTCACACATCATAGGTATGGACATGTTTTTAACTCTGTGCTGTTCAAGCTCAGATTCTTCTGTGTGACTGACTTTACTAGAAGACGTTAAACTGGGTATTTATCAGTGCTGTGGGTCAGTGTGCAGTGATGGACTATGTTGGACTGGTGCAGGTCCATGGTTACTGATAGGTTAGGTTTTAAAACAGTTTAATTGATTTATTCATTAAACTTTTTTTCTCTAATAGATTCCAGTGTTGAGTACATCAGGCGTCAGTGTTTTAGATCCTCTGTAAACACTGAGACTGTGCAGTAAAGATCTAGTTAGATGTCAGCAGAAAACACATTTAACAAGTTGTTAACAGACTTCTCTGAAGTTGAAGTGAAGTTTCATTTAAAGAAGGATTTCACACAGTGATGTTTTCATGGTGTCACCCTGCAGTTTAGTTTGGTGAACTTTGTGTCTTTGCTCACAGTGAGGAGCTTCAATGCTAACATGTTAGCGTGTAGCTGTGAGTGTGCACCACTATTTCCATTATATTTATTATTTATTTAAGTAGGTCATAGGTCAAGCTACTAAACATTCACACATAGAGCACACACACAGAATTGGGAGAATAGGTCAGAGGTGTAGGTGAGAAGCAGAGGTGACAGCAAGCTGCCTTTGGTAGGATAAGGTGTTGGTAAGCCAAAGCCAGGAGAACATAGTGTGTGCAGAAGTGGGCAGCAAGGACACGAGATAGGGAAGCAGGAGATAGAGGCATTAGCAGGCACTTAGTTTTGAGAGACAAAGGTTCTTGATATCTGAGTATAAATGTGTGCTGTTGGGACTGCCCCAGCAGATTTTGATGTTTAAGGCTGAGCTGTGAACATCCCCATGTACATGTAATAAAATTAATTGATTGTTTATTTTGAGAAAAAAAAGGAATGGAATATTACACTGTTTCATGATACCTGGTACTGCTGATTTATAAAGAAATACTGTTTGCATAGAATCATGGCCTCATTTCTCTGATTAGGGAGAACAAAACATACTGTTCAGGAAGCCAAGGTTGTAACTGAAGCTCACTGAGAGAAAGAATGTGAATGCTTAGGTTTTATGACTCGGGTGGGGGTTGAGGCTATAAGAGTGTGTGTAACTGTCAGACACTTCGAGATCTGCAACACCCCCTCCCATGCACATCGCCCGTCCGGACGATTGTATTGCTCAAAGAGCTGGTATGGAATAAAGAGAATTGTATTGATTAAAGAGATTGTTGATTGAGTATTAAAACACAGTGTTGTTCTTCCTTTAGCCTGGAGATCAAAGAATTGGGTTATAAAACAGTGTGTGGCTCATAATGGGTCATATGACAGGCTGATCACCATTTGTTCAGGTTTTCATTCATGCTTTTAAAAAATAGTTTTTGTATCAACACATTAGTGATTATTGTTCTTGTGTTTCTTTGTTCCTCAAGACCTCCCACAACAACATTACTGTGAGGAAGAGGAGGGTCTGGATGAGCAGCAGGTCTGTAACCAGGAGAGGAACTCCAATCTGGACCAGGAGGACCCAGAGCCTCCACAGATTAAAGAGGAACAGGAGGAACTCTGCAGCAGTCAGGAGGGAGAGCAGCTTGGACTGAAGCAGGAGACTGAAGGCATTATCGTCTGGACTGATGAAGAGCAGCTCAGACTGATGGAGACCATCCGGAAACCTGTGATAAAGCTACACAGAATAGGTATGTAAAACTGTGATATTTTTTTTTAATAACAGTGAATATGTCTCATGGGCAGCACAGTGGAACAGTGGTTAGTACTGTTGCCCCACAGCAACAAGGTCCTGAGTTTGACCTGAAGTGACCTGTCCAAGATGAACCCTGCCTCTCCCTATGGTAGCTGGGATTGGCTTCAGCACCCTCACTATACCAGACCCTCATAAGGACAAGTAAATGGTAAATGGCCTGTATTTGTATAACACTTTACTTAGTCCCTAAGGACCCCAAAGCGCTTTACACTACATTCAGTCATCCACCCATTCACACACACACACACTAGGGCTGTGCGATATGACCAAAATCTCATATCCCGATTGTTAGAAAGCCCACTGTTTATACGTTATTTGCTTGGTTGAAGTGTTGTGGTTTGTTTATAGATAGTGTTTGCGCTGTGGAAATTGATATGTCCTACGTCATTGAACTCACCATATCTATGCTTACGCTCCTTGAATGCACCACTCTGTGCCGTTGCTAGTCTGCCTTTGTAGCTGCTAATAGCCAGCATTTTTCCTTGTGTCCTCTCACCAGCATCTCGTGGTTTTTGGTTTATTGCTGTGTGTGAATGCCAGAAGACCACAGCTGAATAAATCTCCCAAACTTGGAAGCTGCCTCCGTGTTCTTTAACGGGAACACACCCACCATACCTTGCCGCTCTAAATCAGTTAAACTCCTGGAGACAACATTCTCTCCATTTTACCGATATTAAGACATCTATCATCTATCGACCAGACATCCACATTCATTTAACAGAAAACAACATCTATGTATTTCATATATCACAGATATTCACATATGAAGCTGAAATTTTAAGCTTCATAACATAAAGCCAGGGCAACAATGGAATGGTTTAAAACAAAACATATCCATGTGTTAGAATGGCCCAGTCAAAGTCCAGATCTAAATCCAATGGAGAATCTGTGGCAAGATCTGAAAACTGCTGTTCACAAACGCTGTCCATCTAATCTGACTGAGCTGGAGCTGTTTATTTGCTTATGAATGTGTCAGAACTTGTTTTCTGTTTTCTTCTTGGTTCTTGGTTACTAGTGTTTTGGTTTCTGTTCTGTATTTCTTAGCTTGTGGATTCCTTTGCCCATCATGTGACTCTGGTCCCTGTACTGTGTACTGTGTTAGTATTGTGTCTCTGAGTTCAGTCTGTGGATTTCCTGCTTTACTTGTCTCATGTTAGTGTAATCTGCTTTACAGTGGCTTGCAAAAGTATTCGGCCCCCTTGACCTTTTCCACATTTTGTCACATTACAGCCACAAACATGAATCAATTTTATTGGAATTCCACATGAAAGACCAATACAAAGTGGTGTACACGTGAGAAGTGGAACGAAAATCATACATGATTCTAAACATTTTTTTTTACAAATAACTGCACAGTGGGGTGTGCGTAATTGTTCAGCCCTCTTTGGTCTGAGTGCAGTCAGTTGCCCATAGACATTGCCTGATGAGTGCTAATGACTAAATAAAGTGCACCTGTGTGTAATCTAATGTCAGTGCAAATACAGCTGCTCTGTGACGGCCCCAGAGGTTGTCTAACAAATTGGGAGCAACAACACCATGAAGTCCAAAGAACACACCAGACAGGTCAGGGATAAAGTTATTGAGAAATTTAAAGCAGGCTTAGGCTACAAAAAGATTTCCCAAGCCTTGAACATCCCACGGAGCACTGTTCAAGCGATCATTCAGAAATGGAAGGAGTATGGCACAACTGTAAACCTACCAAGACAAGGCTGTCCACCTAAACTCACAGGCCGAACAAGGAGAGCGCTGATCAGAAATGCAGCCAAGAGGCCCATGGTGACTCTGGACGAGCTGCAGAGATCTACAGCTCAGGTGGGGGAATCTGTCCATAGGACAACTATTAGTCGTGCACTGCACAAAGTTGGCCTTCATGGAAGAGTGGCAAGAAGAAAGTTGTTAACAGAAAACCATAAGAAGTCCCGTTTGTAGTTTGCCGCAAGCCATGTGGGGGACACAGCAAACATGTGGAAGAAGGTGCTCTGGTCAGATGAGACCAAAATGGAACTTTCTGGCCAAAATGCAAAATGCTATGTGTGGCGGAAAACTAACACTGCACATCACTCTGAACACACCATCTCCACTGTCAACCTCTTGGAGTCTGCAAAAGACTTGAGACTGGGGCAGAGGTTCACCTTCCAGCAGGACAACGACCCTAAACATAAAGCCAGGGCAACAATGGAATGGTTTAAAACAAAACATATCCATGTGTTAGAATGGCCCAGTCAAAGTCCAGATCTAAATCCAATGGAGAATCTGTGGCAAGATCTGAAAACTGCTGTTCACAAACGCTGTCCATCTAATCTGACTGAGCTGGAGCTGTTTTGCAAAGAAGAATGG
Source organism: Oreochromis aureus (assembly GCF_013358895.1). Classification (NCBI taxonomy): domain Eukaryota; kingdom Metazoa; phylum Chordata; class Actinopteri; order Cichliformes; family Cichlidae; genus Oreochromis; species Oreochromis aureus. The sequence goes on along the minus strand of NC_052944.1, from coordinate 46,416,285 downwards.
GCAAGAATTTCAGTCTGTAGATGTGCAAAGCTGGTAGAGACATACCCTAAAAGACTGGCAGCTGTAATTGCAGCAAAAGGTGGTTCTACAAAGTATTGACTCAGGGGGCTGAATAATTACGCACACCCCACTTTTCAGTTATTTATTTGTAAAAAATGTTTGAAATCATGTATGATTTTCGTTCCACTTCTCACTTTGTATTGGTCTTTCACGTGGAATTCCAATAAAATTGATTCATGTTTGTGGCCGTAATGTGACAAAATGCGGAAAGGTTCAAGGGGGCCGAATACTTTTGCAAGCCATTGTACTTCCTTGTCTTGTCTTACCTAATAAGTTCCAGCTGTGTGTCCACCTGTTTCTCTTTTCCTCATGTTCCTGCCAGTGTATTTTAATCTCCTGTCAGTTAGTAATTGTTGTCGCATCGTTAACATTGGTTCACCTTTTTCTTATGCTGTGTGTTCTGTTTGCCTGCAAAAGTTTATGATTGTATATTCAGTTTTGTTATGTTGGAGTTGAGCATTAAAGCTGTTTTGACTCTATGACTGCCTCTATGAGTTCTGCGTTTGGGTCCTTGTCTCCTGCCTGCACACAGCACACACCATGACAGAACTAAACATTTCCATCAGTGCCCTAATAATTTTTCTCATTTGTACATTTTAAATTTTAGTGGTATATGTGAGCAACATGCTTACTATGTAGAGATCTGCTTATGGTTCAGACTAGTAAACATTTTTGCAAATGTTTGTTTTGTTATCATTTTTCCCCCTTGTGCCTTCAGATGTCCTACGCCAACATGCTATTGAGGAAGAAGAGGCTCTTACAGAACAGCAGGTCTTTAACCAGGAGAGGAACTCCAGTCTGGACCAGGAGGACCCAGAGCCCCCACAGATTAAAGAGGAACAGGAGGAACTCTGCAGAAGTCAGGAGGGAGAGCAGCTTGGACTGAAGCAGGAAGCTGATACTTTCATGAAGACTCCTACTTATGAGAAAAGTTCCCACAGTGAACCAGAACCAAACAGTGAGCAGCTCATTTCTCACAGCTCTCCTGAAGCAGAGAGCAGATATCATGAAGAAAATGGGCATGTGGACTCAGGATCTACTAGAAATACAGAGCTGAAGAAGAGACGTCACAGAAAGAGAGTAGACAACAGTCCTGTGTCAGTGAGTCAAAGTAGAACTGACACAAAGAACAAGTCTGTACAATGTGACGTGTGTGGAAAAACTTTACAAAATAAATACAAAATGACTACACATCTAAGAGCTCACACAGGTGAGAAACCATATACTTGTAGCACCTGTGGGAAAGGATTTAATCAGAAGTCACATTTGGAATGTCATACAAGAATTCACACAGGTGAGAAACCATATACTTGTAGCACCTGTGGGAAAAGATTTTCTAACAAATGGAATTGGGAAAGTCATCTAAAAGTTCACACAGGTGAGAAGCCATATTTTTGTAGCACCTGTGGGAAAAGATTTGCTGCATCATCTACGTTCAAAAGACACATGAGAATTCACACAGGTGAGAAGCCGTATTCTTGTAACACCTGTGGGAAAAGATTTGCTGCATCATCAGTGTTCAAAACACACATGAGAATTCATGCTGATGAGAAGCCGTATTCGTGCAGCACCTGTGGGAAAGGATTTAATCAGAAGTCATATTTGGAATGTCATACAAGAATTCACACAGGTGAGAAACCATATACTTGTAGCTTCTGTGGGAAAAGGTTTTCTATCAAATGTAATTGGGAAAGTCATCTAAAAGTTCACACAGGTGAGAAGCCATATTCTTGTAGCACCTGTGGGAAAAGATTTGCTGCATCATCTACGTTCAAAAGACACACGAGAATTCACACAGGTGAGAAGCCGTATTATTGTAGCACCTGTGGGAAAAGATTGGCTGACTTATCAACGTTCAAAAAACACACAAGAATTCACACAGGTGAGAAGTCGTATTCTTGTAACACCTGTGGGAAAAGATTTGCTGCATCATCAGTGTTCAAAACACACATGAGAATTCATGCTGATGAGAAGCCGTATTCGTGCAGCACCTGTGGGAAAGGATTTAATCAGAAGTCACATTTGGAATGTCATACAAGAATTCACACAGGTGAGAAACCATATCCTTGTACCACATGTGGGAAAAGATTTGCTGACCCATCAGCATTCAAAACACACATGAGAATTCACACAGGTGAGAAGCCGTATTCTTGCAACACCTGTGGGAAAAGATTTATTCAGAAATCAAATTTGAACTGTCATGTAAGAATTCACACAGGTGAGAAACCGTATCCTTGTAGCTTCTGTGGGGAAAGGTTTGTCCAGAGGATAAAACTAAAGAAGCACATGAGAATTCATACGGGTTTAAATGTTCATACTAAGAAAATGTGGGACAGCTGTGAGTCATCGCTAAACACGTGAGTGAAAAGATGATCCATATTGAGCCCATTATTTTTCTGTCTAGAGCAGTAAAGAACTCTCAGCATTGTTTGTTCAGTTTATTACATTATTCTATTAATTGTATCAGGGAAACTCTGATCTTATATTTCATGAAGGTTTAAGTTCAGTATGCTCCTGTTGGTTCATTGTTTAGCTATGTTGTTTATTATTACTGTTTTATATCCTATATTGGGACAAATGTCACAATAAAACACAATAAATAAACACAATAAAAATGAAAGAATTGAGCAACAGTCAAGAACTGTGTTTATTCTTGTAAGGGAGCAAAAGTATCAAATACCAAGTTTCATGCTTGAAGGGGGAAGTCTCCAGTACATTTTGTCAGTCCCACCCTCCTTTGCCTTAAAACTGTCACAATAACGCTTTTCCTTCTAGAGGCTTCTCAAAAGGGCAGTTATGAGTGTATGAACTGTAATGAGCAGATAAAATGTTTTTTGCAATCTTGGCATATTTCCAGGCACTAAGTGTATCTTTGACTGTCATACAGCTCACACCAATTAGAAAGTTGCATAAGGTATTTTTTTCCCAGTTGTCAAATCCAAAAACTACATTGGAGCTGCAGTGATTCCTCAATTAGTCAATGAATAGAGGCCAATTCAGCTGGGAAATATTAACTGCTCTTTTTAAGATGTAGTGTTTTAGCACACGAAACATAGAAAGAAAATATGGGAGAAAAAAGACTGATGTTCAGCTTTACAGCTTTTCTGCTCCAGTTAAAAAAACTTCCTACTGTTGGAGCAGATTAACTGCAGCAAACCGAAGGTCAATGTACACGGGCACAAAATAGGTTTTAGTTTGTTTAGTTATTGGAGCATTAAACCACAAATATTTTAACCACAACCATGTACTTTATTGACAGTTATGATAGTGAACAGTGTTGAAACCTACATAACACTGTCTTGTTATACTTCTGCATGTACTTTATGTTGTACAGTTCAGAGACCTGATCAACCCTCTGGGTTTGTTCAAAATCACTACCATTTCAGCTTGTTCATGGCCAAAAGTGGCCACCAACAGACTAGGTCTGTAATTTTTATTATTTTTGGGGGGGTTTTGCCATTTTTTCTGCATAAAGCTTTTAAGTAAAAATAAAAATAATTATTACTTTTTAAATTTTTAACCCTTTAAACTAGAGATGGACCGATCCGATATTACGTATCGGTATCGGTCCGATACTGACCTAAATTACTGGATCGGATATCGGCGAGAAATAAAAAATGTAATCCGATCCATTAAATATCAAAAAAACACCTCACAAAACTTGCGACACGGCGTAACTCGGCTCATAACCGTAGCACGTCGGAGCAGTGTGCGTCACGTGATAGAGTGGCTGTGTGTATTTGGAGCCTTGCTACCAAACCAGCATCTCATCTCCGAGGAAGTTATCCCAGAGAGAAGTAAAGCAAGTGTGTAAGTTCATCTCTGAATGTTTGTAAAGCATTCCCATGTTAAGCTTAACAACCGATATATGGAGCGACTGCTTCTCTCTCTCCCTCACCTTCCTGCGGCTACTTCAATCGTGAAACTGCTTAATGATCAGCTGATCGGCTTTTCTGTCACGAGTCCGTCTCTCTTCTTTGTTTTTGGTCCACTTTGCACCAGAAAGAGGAAACCAGCGGCTGGACAACAGCAGCACGTTTAAGCTTGATAAGCTGTTGTTAGAATTTATTTAATATTACTTTCTACACCAGGATCCTTTTCTACGTAGCTGACGGCTGGTAACTGTGCAGGGGCGGATCTAGCAAAGTTTAGCCAGGGGGGCCGATAGGGCATTAACAGGGAAAAGGGGGGCACAAAGACATACTTTTCTTTCTTATTCTCATTTAAAATGTCTAGCTTTTAATAAATAATTATCTGAATCTTACACCCAAAGTTTTAATCTGATGTAAAATGTATAGAAGTCCATTACTGTATATAGTAACTGTTAAGTCTAATATACCCTAGTAAGCTATAGTACTTTTTCCTTTGGGAAGATACCATCTGTGCAGTCTGCAATTCTGTTGAAGAAAGATGTTGAATCTATTTAATTATTCTTGAAAAATAATTTATTTCTGTGCATTTTTTTCACCCTGCATCAAATTAAAGTTGATTACATCGATTAAGCATCATGAGTTGGGGGGTGGGTGGTTCCCTATTTTTTTTTGCTGGGAGTTTGCAACCCTATTAGTTAGGTTGCTTAATATTTCTGCTAAGTACTCTTTAAAAATACCAGAATAGGGAGGATTAAGTTTATTAGATTGATCAGTGTTCCTGAACTATGAAATATTTTGGGTGCAGTGTATTTTTTACATACAGGTATAACAGAATAGCTTTAGTGTTGTTGTTTATTTAAACTTGAGTATGAACTTATACAAAATGCAGCAAGATATTCAAAAAACAGTTTTATTGATTAAAAAACACACTATATCGGATTCATATCGGTATCGGCAGATATCCAAATTTATGATATCGGTATCGGTATCGGACATAAAAAAGTGGTATCGTGCCATCTCTACTTTAAACACCAGTATGTTTGTCCACTGCACTAGCTGGAAGACAACCTCAAATCTCGCAATTTTATGTAATTGCATTGCTACTGAAATTTCTTGTATTATTAATAGTAGAGTCTGGGACATGTAATTGATTCACATCAACATTGATTATAATGCATTGTTATTTTTGTGCAGGGCTGAATGGCCAAAAAGAAAATCACAAATGGTGTGTTAGTGGCCGGAAAAGCAATTTAATGACCAAATAACCACTGCTGAAATGACCAATAAAATGATCAAAATTTATATTCCAGAGTGTATTCTTCTGTGTGCATCCTCATTAGCAGCAAGATGTACCAACCACATTAGAGTGGTTTTTGTAGGCACACTTTTACACCTGGTGCAAGGGGCTGCTGTTCCAATGCTGGAGGTGCTCCTTTTGCACCTTCTTCTCATTTTGTTGGTGGGGTGTGGGTCACACTCTGGTTCAGACTACTGCATCTTGAGATCAATGGCAGAAGTGGCTGAGAATCAGGGAAAAGGGTGTCTTGCAGTTGGTGAGGTCACCAGCCTGTGCCCCAGCTCTCCCAGGATCACTTCATTTGTAGGTTGTAGAGAACTCCCCCATGTTAGGTCTAATTGTTGAATGTTGCCATTGTGTTTCTTAAATTTGTACAGTCTTAGTTCAAGCAGTATTATCAAAGCCATTCCTTTGATCCTGAACACCTCTAACCACTCTGTGTTGGGGGAGGTTTTATTGTAGATACATCCTATCTGAAAGATCTGTTTCTTGTGTTGTAAGCGTCCTGCTTTTACGACCCTTTGGTCAGCAGGAGGTCTCACACACACACACACACACACACACACACACACACACACACACACACACACACACACACACACACACACACACACACACATTCCTACTTACATATAAAGGTTCACACGTATACATACAATGCCTTAGAACCATGTGGGCGTTGCTTTGCTGTGTTTTGTGTGAACTGTCTCTCAATAAAAGGCAGCGAGAGGAGGCCGGATTTGGGGTCATTTTCGTGCTGGACACAGATGAGGCCTCCCTTGCGCAAGTAATCGATCGATCGCTGACGGTCTTGTTTTCATTCATGATGAATAAGTCTCTAGAATTAGTGGGGTTTGTGGGAACAGACCCAACATTTATTTGGTCCTTCGGAGCGAACCTAACACATCGCATCCACCGCGAGGAGAGGGAGAGGACGCCACCGCAGCGTCTGGGATGATTGACGGAAAGCCCTGGTGCCTTGATGCTTGTCACCAGGCCGGAAAGTTTGCGTCTGAACTCCCCTCGGGATGGATGGCGATTGACGGGATACAGAGACTCTTCCCATGAACGGAAACAACACGAACAGTAAGTATAGAAGGCCTTAGAGAGCGGCTACGTGACCCTGCGTTGATCGCAGGTACGGAGCGCCGCTTAGCATGTGAGAGAGACGCAGGCTTCTCCGCCGTGTGGGCGTGGAGACAACCTAGGTTCGGTGACTCCGCCGTGAGGAGTGTTCGGAATCTCCGCCATTTGGGGCGTTTGGAGAGTGTCCGACGGTTGAATTCTCCGCCATATGGGGCGTTTGAGAGTTTTCAACAGAGAGCGCTAGCTGTGCGTGTAGACGCAAGCGATAGGCCTATGTTGTGTGTGTGCGGGCCAGACGTGGTCTGCGTGAGTGTGGCTGATTGTTGTCTTGTGTGAGAATAAAATGTGTAAGGCTGCCTTAGAAGGGGATGTAAAATTTATGGAGAAATATTCACCGGGCAGCATGCAGTATGTAGGTTGTTGGCGTAAGAAATATGGATTTGAAGGGATATTAGTGGAAGTTCAGTGTAAAATGCTTGTAGAAAGAATAACTGTAAGTGCAGCAGGTAAAACAGGGACAGCTAAGCAGAAGAAGGAATTGTAGTTAGCAGTCGCTAAGTTGTGGAACAACACCGTAGAAAAGCATTAGAAAGAGCAAGAATGTTAGCAGAAAGAAGAGCCAGAGAAGAGCATGAGAGAGCAGAGGCAGAGGTGGAGGAGAGACTAAAGGCTGAGTATGGAGAGGCATTAGGAGCAGCAATGAGTCCAAAACAGACTAGGCAGGAGAGGAGACAGAAAGGAAAGAAAGTGAACATAAACGTTGCAATCACATATCCATCCCTGACACAACAGAAAAAAAAAAACATATGGTGTTTAAGTCTGCCTTGAAGGAGGATGAAATACACTGCAAAGTTTTATTGGGCAGCACGTGGTGTGTGGATCGTTGACGAATGAAGTGAAATTGTGCTCTAAGCAGAAGTGAGTGTGAGTGTGTCTGACATCACGGTGTGTGTGAAAAGGTATCCAGCTGGGGCAGACGTGATTCTGCAGGTCACCTGCCCAGTGGACAAAGAAATAACATAGTTGTGTGGTGAATGATAGCACGAAGAGTGTTTGGTGTTTCTCAGCCTGAAACAGCTGTAATGCTACTTTCTGTTTATGAGAGAGAGAGAGAGAGATGTGTGTGTTGTTTTAAGCAGTGATGAGAATCTGACTGGATGAATGTTTGAGATTGATCTAGCTGTTGATTTGTCTTTTGTTACTAAGTTGAGCCTGCCAAATGGGTTGTTATGATTTATCCCCCTGGCATGAAGAACACGTGTCATGACTTAAACAAGGCCTTTCTTTCCTTTGCTTTCCTTTATTTGCTTTCCTTTATTTTTATTTTGTTACTTTCATGGTGCACTGAAAGTTTTGGTTGATGATCTCTGTTTGAGCAGATCCGCACGATTAGAACAGAAGCGTTATACGACTCGTCGTCGAGAAAACTGTTGCAAAAGTGAGTTTCTCCAAAAGTTAAAATGGGCTTGGGAGAAAGCCACTTATTTGGGACAATCAGAAAACAAGTCCCTGCCAAAAAGGATTCAGCGAGGTAATCCGATTCTAAAGTTCTTCTTTTTCTTTGAAATGATGTCTGTGGGTGGAAATGAAAATGCGACGATAATTTCCACTATCAGCAAAGAAAGAATGAATGAATGAATGAATGAATGAGTGGAAAAACTGACTGACAAAAGCTGACAAGACTGACTGACTTAACACCATTGTGTGAAGTTAACCCCCACCTGACAAAGGTGTGGATGTATCTCTGTGTGTGTCTCTATTGCAGGAGCAGAAGGAGACCACAGGAGGAAACTTGGGTCACATGACTATGTGAACTAACCTTTTAGTTTAAAATTCTCTGTGTCTGTGAGTTCACCATGGGTTTGTTATTAACTACTTTGTGTTGCTCACAGAGATTACTGTGAGAAAGAGTGTATACAAATGCGCAGCGCTAACATTTACCTTTCTTTTCACAGCAGATGGTTAATCATGTGATTTGATCATGTGATTTATAGCAGGACACAACTTAATCATGTTTTTCTATCACAGGATTACTGAGATTTTGTGTGAAGAAAACTGTGGTTACAGGCTGTGTGTTGGTAATGAAATTACACTGTGTTGTGGAGAAAATATGAATGTTACAAGGGAGACGTGAATACAGTGTGACACTGTGTTTGAAACCAGTGTTACTTCTTTTTACAGCAGAGTGTTAACTTTATGACCTTTTACAGCATCTCTGGAACCTGTCGGCCGGCACCTGACCACCAGGATGAACCGTGTGTTTGGCTAATGTTTGTTTTTCTTTAAGAGTGCTTGTAAAGGATTCAGCACAGACAGACAAGTAACAATTGAACAAATGTGCAGTGGTTACAGAATAGTTGAATATGGGGCTCATTAGCTGGCCACTATTGAGCTCACAGTGATAAAATGAGTGGAGTGACAAACTTAGGGAAAGTCACCGATTAAATTGTGGAACAAATTGGGATGATTCATGATTTGGGACACATTATGATAATAATAGTGATTTAATGATTGGAGAAAACCTGCACATGATATTTGTTTTTTATGCTGAATACTTTATTACTCTTATGATCTATAGTTGGTTGAAAATGTGAAGTTTGATTTAAAGACTTTGTCTTCCAGGATACAGGTTCTGGGTGGAGCTGGGAGTTAAACAAGCTAAACATTTAATTGCTGACTGATGTTTTTACACAGGGTTACAGGTTGGAGTATGGCTGCTCCAAGGGACAAACCCTGGAGATTGTTTTAGGGAGACTGTGCAACATTCTTGTACATGTCTCATTGGGGAGTTGACACATGGTGGAAGCCATGTGGCGAGAGGAGTGTCATTTTAATTTGCAGATGTCGTGAGGTGCCATGACGAGAAGGAGTGACTGAGGAGATCGTCCACAAGATGGGAGCTGAAGCCTGGAGAGAGGCTTCAAGAGTATCGGAGATCACCTTCAGCACAGAGAGCTGTGCTACTGGGCTTCCAGGAGATTGTCATGAGGAGACTCTGCACTGCAAAATCTTAAATAAGATGAAAGACTTGCGACGTTGACGTTGAGGAAGACAACTAAGGTGTACGACGTGCTGTGCCTTTAAAATCTTCAGCAACGTTGGAACATGAGAACCTGAGGGAGCGTGCCAAGCTCCAAAGAGTGACAGCACAGAGGAGGTCCAGCGATGGACTTGTGGTTCTGTGAACAGCACAAATGCCAGGTGACTGTGAAATAACTAACAGCACTTTTTCCACAAGTGAAGCCAGTAACTTACTATCCTAACAGATTAGCTCTAGTTGCTTGTGCTTTACCTCCATGCGTGAGATCAGTATGTGCAGCAGCCTAAGCTGTACAATGTTTCAGGATATAGTTTTTCACCTTTTTGACACTGTTAGTTCCCCACGAGGTAGATGTCTACTACTGCAGACTAAAATTACATTTCTGTCACCTACAAGACACTTGTCTTTAATGTTACTGTTACTCTCATAACCACATATTACCATAAAGTGATGCACAATTCTGAATCCGTCAAACCTTTTGCCAACGAAAGAAGAGGGCACTTCTCATGAGTGTAGAGACCACGTAGAGAAGGAGTGCAAGCCGAGGGATGACTTAATAGATGTGCCACTTGGTGAGGGAAAGGTTTGGTTTGTTGATGGTTTGAGTTTTACAACAGCAGAGGGACAGACTAAAACAGGTTTACTGTAGTAGATAGTGAGAAAGTTATCTGTGCAGGACGACTAGCATGTTTCATATTTGCTTGAGCAGCAGAGATGCTAGCTTTAACGGAAGTGTGTAAAGCTGCAGAGAAATAAGATGTGACAATATACACTGATAGCTAGCATGCATTTGCTACATTACATTTCTTTGTGATGCACTGGGTGAGACGAGGTGTGACAGCCTCTACAGGGAAACCTGTAGAACACGCCAAACTCTTGCAAAATCTGCTGGAGGCAGAGTTATTACCCAGTAGGATTGCCGTTTGTAAATGTGTAGCACACATGTGAGGGAAAGATCCAGTTGCATTAGAGAATGCTTTTGTAGATAAGATCGCGAAAGAGGCAACTTTAGGAGGACATGGTGTTAACGTTTTAGCAGTGCAATGCCAGCAGACGTTGGCTATTATGCGGGATGCACTGGTAGACATGCAGGGCCACTCATCTACTGCAGGGAAACAGTTGTGATTTACAGAAGGAGCGAGCTTGTAGGATGGTGTTTGTTATCTGTGTGATAAACCAATACTGCCTTAGACTTTATATAGGACTGCTGCTATTTTGCGCCATGGGCTTTGCCATGTCGCAACAGGAGGGAGATAATGAGTAGTTTATACTTTAAAATTAAATACCCTTAAAAAAAATAAAATAAATTTTTGCAGGTCATGTATGATATGTTGCAAGCACAATTCTCGGGGTAATTTGAGACCTAAGAGAGGGAAATTCCCCAGACCCAGTCACCCATTTTAAGTTATTCACATGGACTTTATAGAGCTGTCCAACTGTAATAACTATAAGTACTGTTTAGTAATAGTGTGTCCTTTTTCAAAGTGGGTAGAGATCGTCCCAACTAGAAAAGCAGATGCCATTTCGGTTGCCAAAGCAATATGTAAGAATATCATTTGGAACATGGGATTCCCGAGACCATTTATACTGATAATGGTCCACACTTTGTAAATGAAGTGATTGGATTAATGGCACAACATCTAGGGATAACACTAAAACATCATTGTTCATATCACCCACAAAGTGCAGGGTTGATAGAGAGAACTAATGGAATAGTAATGTTAAGACTTAGGAAGAGACACGCAGGACATGGTTAAACTGTATAGAATTAGTTAAGATGTACATGAGGATTACTCCAACAGAGAATGGTCTGACTCGTTGAGATTATACAGGGAGTGCAGAATTATTAGGCAAGTTGTATTTTTGAGGAATAATTTTATTATTGAACAACAACCATGTTCTCAATGAACCCAAAAAACTCATTAATATCAAAGCTGAATGTTTTTGGAAGTAGTTTTTAGTTTGTTTTTAGTTTTAGCTATTTTAGGGGGATATCTGTGTGTGCAGGTGACTATTACTGTGCATAATTATTAGGCAACTTAACAAAAAACAAATATATACCCATTTCAATTATTTATTTTTACCAGTGAAACCAATATAACATCTCCATATTCACAAATATACATTTCTGACCTTCAAAAACAAAACAAAAACAAATCAGCGACCAATATAGCCACCTTTCTTTGCAAGGACACTCAAAAGCCTGCCATCCATGGATTCTGTCAGTGTTTTGATCTGTTCACCATCAACATTGCGTGCAGCAGCAACCACAGCCTCCCAGACACTGTTCAGAGAGCTGTACTGTTTTCCTCCTTGTAAATCTCACATTTGATGATGGACCACAGGTTCTCAATGGGGTTCAGATCAGGTGAACAAGGAGGCCATGTCATTAGTTTTTCTTCTTTTATACCCTTTCTTGCCAGCCACGCTGTGGAGTACTTGGACGCGTGTGATGGAGCATTGTCCTGCATGAAAATCATGTTTTTCTTGAAGGATGCAGACTTCTTCCTGTACCACTGCTTGAAGAAGGTGTCTTCCAGAAACTGGCAGTAGGACTGGGAGTTGAGCTTGACTCCATCCTCAACCCGAAAAGGCCCCACAAGCTCATCTTTGATGATACCAGCCCAAACCAGTACTCCACCTCCACCTTGCTGGCGTCTGAGTCGGACTGGAGCTCTCTGCCCTTTACCAATCCAGCCACGGGCCCATCCATCTGACCCATCAAGACTCACTCTCATTTCATCAGTCCATAAAACCTTAGAAAAATCAGTCTTGAGATATTTCTTGGCCCAGTCTTGACGTTTCAGCTTGTGTGTCTTGTTCAATGGTGGTCGTCTTTCAGCCTTTCTTACCTTGGCCATGTCTCTGAGTATTGCACACCTTGTGCTTTTGGGCACCCAGTGATGTTGCAGCTCTGAAATATGGTCAAACTGGTGGCAAGTGGCATCTTGGCAGCTGCACGCTTGACTTTTCTCAGTTCATGGGCAGTTATTTTGCGCCTTGGTTTTTCCACACGCTTCTTGCGACCCTGTTGACTATTTTGAATGAAACGTTTGATTGTTCGATGATCACGCTTCAGAAGCTTTGCAATTTTAAGACTGCTGCATCCCTCTGCAAGATATCTCACTATTTTTGACTTTTCTGAGCCTGTCAAGTCCTTCTTTTGACCCATTTTGCCAAAGGAAAGGAAGTTGCCTAATAATTATGCACACCTGATATAGGGTGTTGATGTCATTAGACCACACCCTTTCTCATTACAGAGATGCACATCACCTAATATGCTTAATTGGTAGTAGGCTTTCGAGCCTATACAGCTTGGAGTAAGACAACATGCATGAAGAGGATGATGTGGACAAAATACTCATTTGCCTAATAATTCTGCACTCCCTGTATTAGCTGCATTTAACCTTCAGTTACTCTTTATATAGTTAGGTAGGAGTCATAACATGTTTCTTTTTAGCTGAAAAACATTACACCAGGTAACCTGCAGTGTTGAAAACTTGTTTTCTGACGATGTTTGCTACCCTACAATCCGTCCTACTCTGTAGTAAAATCAGCTACATTTGACCGTCCTGTTGCTCCCATTGAAATTTATACAGCCTATTTAAAATCTAAAACTTAAAATTGTCCGTAGCCTACTGTTCTTACCACTGTCCTGTTTGAAATGGATACTAACTAGCTAACTGACTGAATGCCCATTAACCTTATAACTCCTGTTGTGTGTGTGTGTGTTTGTGTACAGAGAGACAGCCAGGTTCATAATGGATATAAGGAAGTTTTTTCAAAAAAAGGAGCCACATTCAGGTAAAAGTGTAAAATCAAATGATCCGTCAATCAAAAATAATGTTGGATCAGTGTTTCAATATTTATATCTTTTATTAGATGTTCATGTGGTTTGGTTATTTGCCTTTTGGTTGAAAGTAGACTGAGAGAGGACTTTTTGTTAGTGATCTTAATAGTATTTTTTCATATTAATGTAATTTTTCATCTAATTGAATACAATCTATTTGTGTATGATTGTCAGTCCAAAGAGGGAGAGAGGAAAGAGGGGAACGTGAGGAGAAAGTACAAGGTCAGGAAGAACCAGGTAAGAAAACAGACAGGGAACAGTGACAGGCAAAACAGAAACTGTTAAACTGACAAAGAGAAAAAACCTAATTTTACTCATACAGTCTGGAAGTTGTGTCCTCCCTATATTAAAGCTGCTATACAGAATCTGCAAAACAAACTGGGTTGAAACATTTTTGACCCTCTTTAACAACATTCCAACATAACATTATCATTGATTGGGGAAATTAAAATTAATGATATATTTTTATGTGGTTCAGCCACAACTCTACTAAAACCTCAGGCAGTAATAGGTAGGCCAACTTTTGGACCGTCCAGTTGTCTGTATGACTGCCGCAATACAGTATCAGAAAGTGCCAAACAGCCCTGGTGGAGTGAGGAGCTGTAAAGAGAAGCAGAGTGCTCTGTTTATATTCTAAAAGTGTTTTAAGCTGGCTTGTTTCAAAGATTCTGTACAGCAGCTTTAAATGTTTTCCAAAAGCACACATACACTTATCAGTGTTTCTCAAACTTTTTACAGTGTGTATCACCTGATAAAAATGTCAAGCTCTCCCAAGTACCACTATAAAAGCATGAAACTCATAAATCTTACAACACAAAATTAGTATTATTAAATTAGTAAAATTAGTATCTGCAGTAAAGATTTTTATTTGTAATAATTTATTCTGTTTTGGGAGTGTTTTTTATGTATCTGTATTATATTATACATACACATTAAAAGTGAATCTCTGTCCAGGGGTTTAAATGCACCCAGGAGACAGTCAGAGAGAACTTGGGACAACTGGAGACATTTAAGGATGCAGAGACTGACAGAGACAGGGAAGAAGTCTCATTGTGACGTGTAAAGTTTATCTTGCCTGGCTGGGCAGCTCTCTGGGTGCTCAGCACCCCCAAAGCTCTGATCCTAGAATCGCCCCTGAGTGTATTTAAAAATATACCTTCATAATGAATGCAAGACATCAGACTACTTGTTCTTATTGTTTAAATGTGAAAAATTCTCATGCAAGAAATAAAGAACCTGAAAAGTCAATACCAACATTTTAAAATATTAATTTAACAATCAAAAGCAAATGTGACTGATTAAAAATGATACTACAGCTGAGAAACATTTTATAGATATAAGCTATTATTCATCTTATGTATCATATATTTTTGAGCTGTATTTGTATTTTTTAAAGCCTGCAGTGACTGTTTTACTGCAAGTATGCTGTACATTTTTATGATACCTAGCCTATTTAATCCACTTTAAATGCTCTATGCAACCTTAGCTGACTAAATCTCAGACAACTAAATTCATGTGAGATGATTTCAAGGACGCACATTTTACTCCAGGCTAAACTCATACAGCTATTTAGTGTTGCGTGTATTTATTTCATCACTTATTTCATAACCATATTTGTCAGTGTAAATTTGAACACGTGGTACTCAATAAAAAAAACCCTAAGCCTACACATAAGTCACGTGGCCAACAGCACCACATTTTGTCCCTCTGTACCTGGATAGTGCCTGCCTGTGTTGCAGCCCTGAATACAGCAGAGTATAACTTAAGTTAAGAACAACACAGCGACTGTTCAGCTACCATGCCAGAATATTTAATGACCCAAATAACACAAAATACACGTAACAAATAAAGAAGTTTTACCCGAGCTGTCTTCCTCCTCTCACTCGGCAGCGTGCCCAATAGTGCTCACTGCTACCACACCTGTAACAGTGTACACAGTTATCATGATCATGTTGCAGGTGTTTTCTCCGTCGATGGGCATGGCTATAGAAGAAGGGCTGGCTGGCTGGCTGCATAAGTTGGTATTGGGGATTACTTTTTGCTGACCATGAACTGGCATGAACAACTGATCCTGTGGTGCCACCGGAACGGGAAGATCTGAAATTTGGCATTTCCTTAAGCCCCAAAGGGGTTTCTGAGCTTCTTGCTCGAAAATGCAATGCCCAAATTTAATTGATTATTTCTCTGCAATTACAAACTCTTGGCTTACAATCTTGGTATCAAAATAAAGCTAACACTTGTGAAATTTCATCAGAGGTGTAGATATTGAAGCAGATATTACTGTGTACTGAGACTGGAACACAAAAAAAGTAACAAGATTTTATCCTCGCCTAATTTTTTAAAATTTTTTAGCATATAACTCCTTTAAAAATATGTCTCAGTTCACTTTTCATTCCAGAAATCCGGTAACCAACAGATAAACATCATCTGTGCAAAGATTTATGTTTCTAAAGTGAAACAGTGAAAAATTACAGCACTGTCAGTACATGAACATCCAGACGTTGTACAAAAATGTCCAATTTTGGCACACAATTGCACACCATGACAGTTGAATATTTTAGGTATTTAAGAGCAGAAATGAATTAATTTTATTAACAGGCCTAAAAATGCTTTTTTTAAAAATATATTTTTGAAGAATTAACCACACATTTACATGGCAATGGCCCTTTTCTGCCGTGCGCATGGAGCGTTTAATTGTCCTCTGGCCCTTTAAACTCTGAGGGGCTGTAACTTTGGTTTCTTTTGGTCAATTTGCATGATTGACACCTCACAGTAACGATGCCCCGTTCAAGTCACTTCAACCAATCAGACGTTGCCACGTGGGCCCAAATTTACTGCATGTGACGTCTGTCCAGTCACGTGTCTATAGGTGGGTCTAAATTGGAGGTTGTTGACGGAAAACGGTTCTGATGCGGCTAGGTAGGCATGGTAACTACTGATAATCACGTGGCTACCGGCTACCGGCGAAAATAACGGAGGAAATCGGGACGGTAAGCCAATTTCTGTCTTAGCGCATTTGCGCCACTATGTGTTTTTGTGGTCTTCTTTTGCGGCTCATTCAGTGAATTTTGGTCAGAGCGTGGTGAAACTTGGTGTGTGGAGTCAGTAATAGCTCTGGAAGATAACCAGCCTATCTTTACCCGGTTACATGAAGTCTGAAGAATTTCTAGTTCGGTTTTGTTTGTTTAGCGGACTTCTGCGCATTTTCGTAACTGCTCGTTTAATCATGGCTTGTTTTCGGTGTGTTTGGTGGTTGTAGAAATGGTTTATATGAGATTTTAGCTGAGATTCAGAGGTTTCTGTAGATACCACACATGTCTGGACTTATATTTCTCACTCCGTGTTATAACCGATTAAACATGATCTCCTCCTTTTTGCCCCGGGTACCGGGGGCGTGGGGCTTAAGTGGTTAAATCCTCCTGCCCAAAGTGTCGTTTATCACTGCTAGTAGCTCTGATTGTTGGCATGAGCTCTAGTAGTAAGTTGTCTACACCTCAGAGAGCAGGCAAGCTGTGTTTGAGCTCTTCCCTAAAGTACACCTTGAGTTTTCTCCTTCCTCCACACTTGGGATAATTTTGGAGGATGGGGGTCAACTTGGTTCTTACCAGTAGCTGTCCCACATCACATACATCCCAGCAGAAATGTTGCACCTCTGAATAGGGGAGTAAAGAACAACACAGTGACTGTTCACCTCCCCCTACAGGCTAATTTGAAGACGCTTCTGTGTTATGATTTACTTTTGTTTGTGTTTGATAAGGTTTGTGGTCTTGCCACGTGTTACAACCTGTGTCTTGGCTGTTTGTGGAGCTGAAATAGATCCACACATGACTATAATCAGCTATTATTGTAAACCGAGTGAGTGAGCACATGTGAGTGGTGATGCATTTTTACAGCTGTATTTCACATATCACTGTGACAGAAGTAGTTCCTACCAATCATTTAAATGATCCCAACAATAACAACAATGTAGTTACTTTACACTGTGTTCCTGTTAATCATAAACCACAAATTTACCTCACTTTACTAAAATATTGATATTTTAATATATAGAAACGATTGTAGAACATAGATATCTGGTATCAGAGGAACTGATATTTCTGTATCGATCTGTACTCCAGAAGGACACATCACTGCCTCTGTCTTTTTGTGCTACTGTCCCTTTCCTCCTCTGCTTCTCGTACTCATGGGCAAAGTGAAGCTTCATGAAACACTGAAATGTTTGAGGCATTTGTGCTGGAATTATATTGATTAAATAAGTAAGTAATTAGTTATATCTCCACACTGACACCTGCTGGCAATTTGATTATCACTATATCTTGATTATGCCGTTTTGTGAAACAATGACACAGACAAGAGCTGCATGTACACTGTAGCGAGGAATGCTTTGTTCTCTACATTGGAAAGACCAAACAGCCACTGCATAAACACATGGCACAACATGGAAGAGCCACCTCCACAGGACAAGACTCAGCTGTACATCTGCATCTAAAGGTCAAAGGTCACTCTTTCGAGGATGCCAATGTTCGCATTTCTGACAGAGAAGACAAATGGTTTAAAAGAAGAGTGAAAGAAGCCATTTATGTCCACTGTGAACGACCATCTTTGAACAGAGGCGGTGGTATAAGACACCAACTGTCTGCCATCTATAATCCAGTTTTGAGATCCCTTCCCAGATGCCTTAACACCCAGTCTTAATGACACCTTAGCTCATGTGATCTCAGTAAGTCACATGATAGGGTGGGGCAAGTTCTCACAACGGGTTCACCCGAAAGCTTGAAGTGGAAAAAACTAGAGAGCAGACAGCATCAGAGCTAAAGACCTGGGCATCTTCAAATTCAGTACAGTTCATATTTTCAACAAATTTGAGTAGAAAATTTTTATAAAATATAAATTCAGAAAGCTGTTCTTGAATAAGTGTGAAATGGGAAAGTCTCAAGCTAAACTAATAAGCAAAGTGTTTAATGTCATTGATTAAAGGACCCAGTGTCCGGGCCTGGGTCTAGCAGGGGCGGATCTAGAGAAACTTTCTTAGGGTGGCATGAGGGTGGCAAAGAAATCAAATGGGGTGGCAAAATCAAAGCCTTTTTTTTTTCAAACACATATGCAGGTGGTTACATATGGTTAAAATAATTCAAATGCAGTAAGTATACACGTTTTTCATATAAGTATAGTCTATAACTTAATTATTGTCTGTAGCCCACATAATTACACACTTTAGCTACATAAAACGTGAGTTTTGATGTTATGTACTGTATAGCCTGTATAATAAATAAACATGTAGCCCAATAAGTATAAAATCCAGAAAGCTACACAACATGGGGCGGTTCATTTACAAACACAAGTCACAAGTCTAACTTAAGTTAGACTTGTGACTAACTCACACTGTGTTTGTTAGAAAACAAATACATTGTTACAGCTTAAATTACACAAAATGTCAGAAATCTGCACTGTCATGAACAAAAATTTAAACCTAATTTTTCATGATTTGTTGGATTAACCCACTGAGGTCTGAAATACAACCGCCATTTTGACTCCTTTTGAGTTTACGTTTGATTTCACCCTCAAATTGTTTCATTTTATTTTTTCCCCTTGCCTTGTTTGGTATCATTCTTTTCAGCTCAACTGAATTTAGTTGTTTTTTTCACTGACATACTGCATTAGTATTACTGATCTGAAATCACACAAAGAACTTAAAATCCTAGTAGTATTTTTTTACTGTAAAAAAAACCCACAGACATGTTGAGTAAATTTTTAGAACTTGAAATGCAAATATAAAATGTACATTTTGTAAACATATACAACTATTTATATAAAAATGCAGCCAATACAACTGCCGGTTTTTTTTTATTTTGTACAACCATTTAAAAATATTACTAAAACTAAAATGAGAGAACAATCAGGTTTCGCAATAAGATGCCCCACAAATGATGTGTGCCAGTAAAAAAAAAGTTTGTCCACCAAAAGACAGAGGAAAACAGCACAGGGATAAACCTGCAGGCCTGACAACAGGAGGTGTATCACTCCGCTGGTTTTCTACTTAGTGACAGTGTTTACGTTGCAAATGTGCCTTTGTGACATTCATTAGTGCCCTCACTGACACACAAAACAAAACGACTACACAACAGAACAGCTACACAAGACAACACAACACACTAAGTATCAGAGGTGGGTCGAGTATCCAAAAATTGTACTCAAGTAAGAGTATCATTACTTAAAAAAATTATTACTCAAGTAAAAGTAAATAAGTAGTCGTCAAAAGTTACTCGAGTAAGAGTAAAAAAGTACTTGGTGAAAAGGCTACTCAAGTACTGAGTAAGTAGCGAGTAACTGTTTGAAATGTCCGATTTATTTTATAAATAAATGCTATCAGACAATCAAAAATAAATAAATATACAAATTTTAGTATTTTCAAAAGGAATATATGTAAAAAGATCCACAAAATAAGGCACAACAATTCTAATTTCAAGATTTCAGTTTTTCACAACGTAAAGCTTTTTCAAGCAAAACCTACAGTAAATATATTCGCATTTACAGCAGCCTCAGAGAAAACATTAGAACGAGGCAGCTTCAACATAACAGACTACAGCTGATGCGCCAGAATGTCACACTAGGGGTGGTTCTTTTAAATACAAGGAGGGATTAAGTAAATCAGAAACAAATGACACAGAGATGCAACAGGTATAATCAGGAAAAGTTTATTCCCAAGGCGGACAGCAGGAATAAAAAAACAAAACAAAACATCTGTGCTAAAATTCCACAGGAATAGGCATTCTAACAAAACTTATTTTGTATACTAAAATACCCTGAAGTATAGACAGTGGATTAACAGAATGTAATATGTAAAAATGTAAAAACTACACTCACAAATAAACACTGAAATCAGAGTAAAACTAATTATAAAAGACAAATACTATGTGGATGTACATATGTGTATGGTAAAGTGAGCCATACACATAAATTGTTTCTTCAGTTAGTGAAATGGTGGTTCAGCGTCAGCAGCAGTTGGCTCTCAAGGTTCTTGCTGTGAAGCTGTGACCGTTTGGCAGTGAACAGGAGCCCTGCATGACTAAAAAGTCTCTCACAGGCTGCAGATGCAGGAAGAGCTGTATTGACTTTGATCGACAGCTTCTTGATCTGAGGAAAGCCATGCAATACATCCACACCTCCAGTGAATGGACATTGGACAGTGAAAGGTATCTCTCCAGCTCCTCTGCTTCTGGATTTCCTGACCCCATGGACCCAAAGAAGTCATCTTCATCAGATAGGCTGCTGTTTGTGCTGGCCTCACCCAACTCTGTGTCTAGTTGGTGTCTGATGAAGGTCAGACCTGTGGAAAGATGTATGGTTAGGTCTGTGCATTAGTGTGCTGTATAGACTGCCGAGCTGCTGATGTTTGGCATGAAAATTTTATCACACACGGAAATGGTTTTTCCTAACTTTTGTCAGCCTTTTTCCCCCCTAACTAACACTATAATCCCAAATCACAGTAACAAGAAAAGTCATTATAAGTCAAAATCTAGTGGCTCACAACTTAATGGATAACATGCATATTTACCAGCTTTTAAGATGCTCTCCTCTGTGGTCCATGATGTTCTGAATCTTGGTATTAGTATTGCAGCTGCAATCAGCTCAGGGTCTTTCATCATTTCTCCAAAACGTTTCTGGATTCCATCCCGCAGCGCATCAACAAGAGGTCTACACATTTTGCAAGATGACTCCAGCTTCCTCAGCTTCTCCAGCAACTGGTAAAGTGTTGGCAGCAAGAAGCCCATGTGCACAGATGATTCCCCTTGGAGGATATTAAGGGCCATGGCAACAGGCTTCATCACAGCAGTGTACTCAACCAAAAATCCCATTTCAGCAGGATTGAACCTAAAAAAGGTGTAAAAACAGAAATAGGTCATAGCCATTTCTACAGCAATGTAATAACTGTGAATTGTCTGTAAAATTTGCAAATGATTGCAAAATGAGACAGTAAAACTATAAGTACTTGATAATATTTACATTTTTCAGTGTCAGTGAAAGTCACTTAAAAAAAAGGGGTGGATTCACACATTAGTCACAATTTAATATTTAAAAACAAGCTCCATCAACTTACATCTTTATCTTTAATGCCGTGCAAACATTGCAGATTGCTTTCTCTCCTTGCTCTTTATGAATGCGCACAAGTCTTTCCACAGCAAGGAACAGGGAGCTCCAACGAGTTTGATTGGGTCGAAGAAACTGCAACTTGCACTCACGTTCCACTGTTTCATAAGCCATGATTGACCTGCTGGTTTTATTCCACAGAGCATGACATTTTGCAAAAGCAGACCGAGACAGTCTCTTGTATGTATCATTGGTAGCTTCTGCAGCAGTGGCATCAACTGTTGATATAAGATTGAGTAGATGACATGCACACTTTTGGTGCTTGGAAGCTGGTACTCCAGACATGTGTTGTCATCCAAAACGGCAAACACATCTTGATACTCCACCTCTAACTCGCTGTCTTCTGCATCATCAAGGATAGACCCACTATCCTCCTGCCAATTGGTTGTTTCTTCCTCTTTGTCCTCACCATATAATCGAAAGGCCTTCAAGAAGTTTGAACCACTGTCTGTTGTCGTCCGGGTCACTTTTTCTCTGATGTGATACTCTGAATGGATTTCCTCTAATGCAGCAGCAAGAACATCAAATGTGTGTGAACCTTTAAGAGGTCTACAAGCCAGTGCAGCAGAATGCCTTTCTAAAGAGATGTCATCTATCCAGTGACAAGTCACTCCTAAGTAGCTATGCTGTCTGGCAGACCAGCAGTCTGTTGTGGTAGCAACATAGTTCACAGTGCTCAGTTTTTTGATGATTATGCTTTTCATGTTCTTCACAGCGTCTTGTATTTTTGAGCACAATGTTTTCCTTGTCATTACTGTACACTGAGGTTGCAAGGTTTCCATCATAGTCTTGAAGGACGATGTCTCAACTATAGAAAATGGTTGGTTGGCCTCACATACAAACGTAAGCAGAAGCTTGTCAAATGTTGCTTGTGTTATTCGCCTAGAGCCAGTGAAAGAGTCTGTAAGTTTTGCGTTCTTCATAGGTGGCTCGGTAGAAGAGGATGACTTTCGTTTTCTGTGGCTGTCCATTAATTCCGTATACATCCTCAATTTGTTGGAGTGAACCCTCTGTTGGCAGAAAAAATAGACCATGAAATGACATGTGCCTAAGCAATTTCTATACAGTTCTCAGAAGAAAAGAGAAAAAAAAAGATGATCCCATATTTTTATCCCTCCTGTCATGTTCAACCCCCCCACCCATTGACTGAACGACCAAATGAAAGGCCCCCTGAACGACCCACTGAATGACCAAATGAAAGGCCCTCTGAACGACCCATTGACGCACCCACACAACTGAATTTGGTGGTGAAAACTGTTTGTTATGGTAATTTAAGAGCTGTTAAAACAGACCAGTCAATTTTGACTGGGAACACTAAAGTAAGGGGTGGGGGATGAACGCGACCGGAGGGATAAACTAGCACAAAAAACATTTTTCACCACTAAATTCAGTTAAGTGGGCCGTTCAGTGAGTGGATTCCAGTTCATTTCCTATGGCAGTTACTTTTGTCCGGGAACACCACAGGTGTAACAATGCTGATTAAAACACTCAAAATTCAATGAAAGAGGTGATTATTACTTTTATATGTTCAAGTGCATAGTGCAGAGGATATCATTATGCAATCAGATGTAAAACACAATATTTATGAGTGCTTTAAGTTGTGAATCGGATAGATTTGACCGGAAGACTACAGGAAGGAAAGAGAAACAAAGTCGTGCCTACATTACATGGGTTTCCACTTAAAAAAGAAATTCCAGATTAAGTTCAAAACAAGAACGTATGCAAGGCTTAGCAGTGCTAGTCAATAGATTCTCCTTCAAAAAAACAAACAAAACAACAACAACAAAAAAAACCTTTAGCTTTTCCTCTTTATAAACTTCTACACCTTATAACTGTACTTCTCTGAAGCAAGAGTCAGGACAAAAAGTCACTTGTGGAGAAAAGAAAAATATTAAAACGGCTTAATTACTAATGTAGTTTCTAGGAGAAAGGGAGTGATTCTGGATATGTGCATTTTCTTTTTTAAATCATCTCATTTTTAATATGGGCAAGACCTAAGACTGTAATTCTGTAACCCACGGGTGTCAAGCTCCAGTCTTCGAGGGCCAGTGTCCTGAAACTATTAAACATGTCCTCACCGCGACACGCCGAATTATTGCTTATTAGGACATTAGCAAGACTCTATGGTACTTGACTGCATGCTGAGGTGGCAAAATTCAGCCATGTGTGTTGGACTATGGACACATCAAAAAGTTGTAGTACACCGACTCTCAAGGAATCAAGCTCGACACAGCGGCTGTAAGACTGACATCCACTTAACCACAGCTAAAAAAGAAATTTAAAGCAAACTTACCGCAACATGTTTCCTCAGGTTAGATGTTGAGTTTTTGTACGCTGAGACGTCGGTTTGCTTTGGCTCACACAGAAGACATCGCATTATATAGCTGTCCTTTTGTACTCCTTTAAAGCGAAACATGCTTTGCATATGCGGGCAAGGGTGTTTGTCCTGTTCAGTGTTGGCGGAGACGGTTGCCATTTTTTGATGTATTTCTTCTGTCCGTCTTTGGAAGTTGAAAAGGCTTGGGCTACTCGGCCTGCCATTTTATATCTGGTCATGTGACCGCATGGCTACGTCTGATTGGTGAAAGAGTTACCAGTAGCTCCAGTGGCGGCATGATCCATAATTTATATTAGTAGTATTATCCAATGTGTGAAATTAATTATTAAAAAAAGTAACGAGTCGAATTTTGCAAATGTAGCGGAGTAAAAGTACCGTTTCTTCTTCACAAATGTACTCAAGTAAAAGTAAAAAGTATCGTGCAAAAAAGGTACTTAAAAAGTACATTTTTTTCAAAAATGTACTCAAGTAAATGTAACGGAGTAAATGTAGCTCGTTACTACCCACCTCTGCTAAGTATACACTCCACACTAAACGTCACAAATCTCCCACATCTAAAGACTCTCTCTCTCTCTCCCTCTCTCTCGCTGCCGTTACTGTCACTCCCAAAACTCTCCCCTCTTCCTAAACAACCAAATCCCACGTGTTGACTTTTTTTTAATTGTTCGACATGGTACATTTTTCCACCGATAGGAAAGAGGTGGCTTTTTTTCCTTTCTTTACTGTTTTCACGCTGTCCTTAGAAAACGCTTAAAACACACACACACAAAAACGTGACGACAGTATTTAGTAAAAAGCGTGGCTTAAATATATTATCATAACTCTGGATTTACTGGCCTGTAATTAAAATGTAAAAACTTTGAAGTCCGAACTTTCAATGTGGGCTGAAATAGAGACTCAGTGTGGCTGCAGCTTGTTGCTATGTCAGCTTAGATCAGTCATGTGATTTGGAGGTGCAGCGTGTCCGTGGACCACGGAGGGTTAATAACACTCACCTTCCTTCCATTTCCAGAGTGTAACATCCAACCATCTGTGTAAAATCCGAAATTCCCATGGTGTTGTTCAAAATGTACTCTGGCACAATCATAAGCATCGCTTGCTACTGAAAACGAGAAAAAAGCCGGTCCTGCTATGGGCTGAACCATTTGTTAATGATGGAGGGGGGGGACACTATGCAATATATTCAGTTTTAGCATTTATATTCACTGTTGACTGTAACTACGCTCAAACTGTTAATGCTATCTTATTTTAATAAACAACACTGTCATATGCAAAACTGGGGCGGCACTTGGGGTGGCAAGGGATCATTTTAGGGTGGCACTTGCCACCCCATGCCACCCTTCTAGATTCGCCCCTGGGGTCTAGGGACCCATGACTCCTTTGTTTTGTTCTTACCTAGGGCTGGCAACCCTCTCGGGTGGTCCTGCCAAGGAGGTCCTTATTAATATATTTATTTTCCATGTTATTTTCAAGGATTGTCGTTGTTCTCTCTCCCTTTTTCCTCCGTCTCCCCCTGTGTGTGTGTGTGTGTGTGTGTGTGTGTGAGTTTTGTTTGTTTGTTTACGATCCCAGAAGGGTTCCGCATTGGAGGCTGCCACACCTGCCGCTCATCAGCCGTCACCAGCTGCTGCTGATGGCCTCATCCGGAGCACTTTGCTTAAGGGTGTGGCCGAGCTCTGATCAGCACAGGATTATTACATCTGACTCGTCAGTATTGCCGTGGCCTGCTAGTTTGGAAAGCCCTTGCTAAAGAATGAAAGCCTAGTCATCTGTGTGTTCTGTTTTCACTAGGTATCAGGAGCGGAGTGATGCATTCACAGGAGCGACAGTGGGAGACGGGAGTTGGAGTTGCTGTTTTCGCTATTCACTGTTCATGGACACTTGCAAAGTGCGTGGGATTCTGGGGAAGAATCACCACGCTAGCTACAGTGCCTGGGGCTTGTAAATAGAGATTCATTGTGCACTTTGTAAATAAACTCACAGTTCATCATCCAGTATTTGGGTCCTATTTCTCACCTGCATTCCACGGTCTGCCACTGCAGTCCGTGACACCCAGGGATCTTTTTGCAGCTACAGGAGTTGTCTCCTGTTGACTGTTAAAGAAAATGCAGATTTAAGACACTTTACCATGGCTTCATTTTCCAGACCTGTCAAGCAGACTCATCTTTGTTATGCAATCAAGAGTTTTACCAGAATTAGTTTACCAGTAATTCTGACAGCAAGCTCTAGTTTTATGTTTTCATATTAATATTTCACCTGCTGATATTATGATTGGAGGCTCCATTTTTGCATTGATCTTTCAACAAAAGTGTTTTTGCTTGACAGGTTATTTTCTACAAGTGTATAATACTTATAAGGCATGACAAAATTTGAGTAAATTCAAGTATGTTTTTTTAAAAGTATATATTTTCTAGTTTTGTACTTGTTTGTTGCTTGTTTATTGCTTTTATTCTCTGGTGTTCTGCTTCAATAATGTTTATCTGACTCTGGTATTCTATTGGATCACAGATTCAGTGTTTACTGTATTTACTGATTGCATTAACATTAATGTTGTCAGTTTTAGTCATCTTTTTTCAAAAAGCAACATCAGTTGGTAAAATGACCAGTGATGGGTTTTTTTTTAACATAAACAAAAAAATGTGGCTGCACACATATTTCTCTTTCTTTTAACAATGTGTTTTAAAGTGAAACATGGTTGTAAAATATAAATACAAAGAAAACCTGTAACATGTTCAAGGTTATTTACAACTCAGAGTAAATGAAACAACGATGATTGCTTTAGATGATCCATTTTGCTATAGACTTAGAATCTATTATAATTTTAAATGTTCTTAACTTTCAGTGAAATAGAGCATTTAAGTACTTTTTGAGTATAGTAGTAATAAACTGACGAGTGACTTTTTACTGCTTTATTTATTCTAAGTTGTTCTCTTAGAATTTCTCCATAGCCATAGCTGATTGGGGATTTGAACACCGTACAGTCATTGATGTACTGCATTGCATCTTCTGAGTGACTGTCCAATAGGGTCAGTGTGCCTGTACAGAGTACAGCAGCTAACCTCTGAGCACGTTGCAATGTTTTGACACTTTATTCATTAGAGTTACTAAATGAGATATTTGCTCTCTCTAATTGCTGTTTCGTGGTCAACCTTAATATCCAGTCATGAGAGGTGGAGGCACCAAGACGTCTATTCTCGGATGTAATTCTTTGCCTGGTTTCATAAGCAGTCAATAAGGTAGACAGAATTCCAGATAAGGTTTGAATGTGATCACAAGTTCTCTGTAGAGCCTCTGAATAACAAAAGAATCTGTAGCTTCTCTTTGAATTTATTCAATACTTTCTAATAAATTATTTAATTAATTGAGTAATTTCTGTAACTGTGAGACACTTGCTGCTGCCTATCTTGGCTAGGTCTCCTTTGAAAAGGAGGTTTTTAATCTCAATGGGATCTTCCTGGTCAAATAAAGGTTAAATAAAAAATAAAAAATTTGAAAAGTTTTAATGTCATTTTCATAACTACTTACTCCCCAAATTAAAGACAATATTAGTAAAGAAAATGCATGACTTTAAAAAGCTTAATTGCTTGGTTCTTCTGGTTCAGGTGAAGTAAGTTTTCCAAGTGTATAATATTTCCTGGTTTAAGAGTGACTTCCTGCTTAAGAAGGAGCTTCCTGTGCTAGTAAATGCATACATGTAAATGTCAGAATGCATATATGTAAATGATAAATAATGGGATTGTATGTATATATGAATATAGGAGTACAGTCGTCCCTCGCTATAACATGGTTCACCTTTCACTGCCTCGCTGTTTTGCGGATTTTTTGTGTGCAATTTTGCATGTTTTTTTGTTGTTGTCGTTTTTTGGGGGTTTTTTTACAGCGCATTGTGTTCTGCTTCCTGATTGGCTGTAGACCACTGTCGATCCATCTCGTGCCAGATCTAAATCCAATCGAAAATCTGTGGCAAGATCTGAAAACTGCTGTTCACAAACGCTGTCCATCTAATCTGACTGAGCTGGAGCTGTTTTGCAAAGAAGAATGGGCAAGGATTTCAGTCTCTAGGTGTACAAAGCTGGTAGAGACGTACCCTAAAAAACTGGCAGCTGTAATTGCAGCAAAAGGTGGTTCTACAAAGTATTGACTCAGGGGGCTGAATAATTACGCACACCCCACTTTTCAGTTATTTATTTGTAAAAAATGTTTGGAATCATGTATGATTTTCATTCCACTTCTCATGTGTACACCACTTTGTATTGGTCTTTCACGTGGAATTCCAATAAAATTGATTCATGTTTGTGGCTGTAATGTGACAAAATATGGGAAAGTTCAAGGGGGCCGAATACTTTTGCAAGCCACTGTATATGCATGTGACAGTAACTATACATGTATATGAAAGAAGAATGTAAGTACATGAGAGTGAGACAATGTACGGTCCCTCATAAAAAGGCCTTGCTTTCTCATACTCATCTTGGGCGGCAGAATGAAAAAAGCACCATGATGATGATGATGAAGGCTGCTCATTTTTCCCTCTAACATCTGTTGTGGCCAGAATATCCTGCCGTTACTGCATCTCAGTGTCTGAAATACACATAATAAACATTGTGGCGGACCACCAGGTGGCTCCACTCACACCCAAGTTTAAGGGAAGTGTTGGGGTGGAGATTTTGGCGCTTTTTGTATGTGGAGTTCTGGTGAATCCGTTAATAAAGTTGGAGTGAGACACTGAGACCTCTCCTGTTGTCTTTACATACCTCCACATTGGTGACCCCTGTGGCGAACATGCTAAGGTTCGAAGACGAAGCCAGCTCCAGCCTGGGAGCATCCACCGATGGCTGCATTTGCTGTGGCGCTTAAGTTGCTGGATGTTTGGCTTTACGACCCTCCTTCATGGTTCGTGCACGTAGAAGCTCAGTTTGCTCTTCGTGGAGTTTCAGCCGACGATACCAAATACCACCATGTGGTGGCCTCACTTGATCCGCTGTCCACCCGCCGCTGAGGACTCTCCTAGAGGACCCCCCCGCCCAAGGGAAATACACCGCCCTCAAGGCGCTGCTGCAGCGTTACTCCTTCTCTCATGCTGAGCGGGCCGAGAAACTCCTCTCCCTCGCAGGCCTGGGTGATGGTACCGCTCTCAAGCTCATGGAGCGCATGCTGTCCTTACTGGGCGCGGATGACGGAGGATTCCTCTTCACCCACCTCTTCCTCCGACAGCTGCCGGCTCCGGTGCACGCTGGCCTTGCCAACTCCCTGCTATTGGCCACGAAGGATTACCGCTCCCTTGCGGAAGAGGCGGATCGCATCCTCCTGGCTACCAGGAGTTTCGGTGTCCAGGCGATTGTCCCGGACTCACCAGCGGCTTCCCCCGCCCCCTCACCAATACTCCAGGGGCCCTCCGACTCATCGACGGTGGCTGGAATCGCTGCAAGGCGGCACCACGGAAAAGGGCTTTTTTTTTATCACCAGCCTTTTGGAGCGAAGGCATGGCGCTGTCTGCCACCTTGCAGTTTCAAGACCCAAGGAAACGGGCCCGCCAGCGCTCTGTAGCAGCCGCGACCGCTGGCAACAAGGAAAGGGTGCTTTTCATAGAGAACTCACGCTCAGGGAGGCGTTTCCTGGTGGACTCCGGCTCACAGAAGAGCCTTCTTCCCCCGGCTGGCTCGGACAGGCTAGCTGAGGGCTGCAGGCCACTGCTAACTGCGGCTAATAGCTCATCCATTAAAACCTTGAAAGGTTGGTGACTGTTTGCTTTCATGACTGTGACTTTCAGTGGAACTTTGTAGTTGCTGCTAGCTCTGTGCCTATAATAGGCGCTGATTTTCTTTATGCTCATGGACTGCTGGTTGATGTTGCTTACAGACATTTAATTGACGCTGTGTCATTTTCTTCATTACCCTGTTTGACTCAGGGTGCTCAGCCCGTGGTGCATGCTAACTCAGTAGCTTCGGGTAACGCTTTTCAGGGTTTGCTTTCTGAGTTTCCCTCACTCACTGTCCCCACTTTCTCGAGCACTGTGACGAAGCATGGGGTGGAGCATTACATAACTACAGTAGGGCCCCTGGTGTTCGCGCGCGCGCCGCCTCGACCCTGCTCAAACTGGCTGTCGCTCGGGAGGAGTTTGCCAACATGGAGCGCCTGGGCAGCATTCGAATAGTGCCTGGGCTTCCCCTTTACATATGGTGCCCAAATCTGATAGTCGGTGGCGACCTTGTGGGATTTCCGCCGTGTCAATAATGTCACAGAGAACGATAGTCCTTTTCCCCACATCCAAGATTTTTCCGCCCATCTTGCGGGGACCTTGGTTTTTTTGAAGATTGATTTGGTACGGGGATATCACCAGGTTCCCGTGCGCGCTGAGGATCTCTCCAAAACCGCCGTCATAACACCTTTCAGCCTTTTCGAGTTTCTGCGCATGCCTTTCGGCCTGAAAGGCGCCCCCCAAACCTTCCAGCGGTTGATGGACTCAGTCTTGCACGGGCTGCCCTTTGTTTTTGTATATCATGATGATATACTGGTGGCCAGCAACTCAGAGGAGCAGCACACGTTCCATCTGCGTCAGGTTTTTCAGCGTTTGGCAGAGCATGGACTGATCATTAATCTGTCTAAATGCCAGTTTGGGTTGCCGGTTCTCGACTTCCTGGGGCACCATATTTCCACCGAGGGCGCGGTTCAGTTGCCTGACAAAGTCCGAGCTGTTTCAGATTTTCCGCGTCCCACATCTGTTAAGGCACTGCAGGAATTTTGGGGGATGGTGAATTTTTACAACCGTTTTCTCCCCAGAGCAGCGCATCTGCTGCAGCCCCTTTACGGGGCGTTAAAAGGTAAAAAGACTAATGACTCCGTTGACTGGTTTCCGGAACGCATCCAAGCGTTTTCTGATGCTAAGTCGGCGTTAGCTAATGCTGCCCTTCTGACCCACCCATCCCCTTCGGCGCAGATTGCGTTGAACACTGATGCGTCAGACATAGCGGTGGATGCGGTGCTGGAACAGCGAATCTTGGGTGTCAGGCAACCGCTCGCCTTTTTCAGCCATACACTACGAGACAGCGAGCGCAATTACAGCGTTTTTGACAGGGAGCTACTAGCTCTCCACCTGGCGATTTCCGTTTCCGTTTTTTTCTCGAGGGTCGTCACTTTATCATGTACGTGGACCACAAACCCTTGACGTTTGCAATGTCCAAAGTTTCTGATCCATGGAGTCCGCACCAGCAGCGCCAGTTGGCAGCCATTTCTGAGTTTACCACGGACATTTAGCACATGGCTGGTAAGTCCAATCATGTGGCTGACTGTTTTTCCCGTGCGCTGGTTTCTCCCATGTTTGTCGGCATAGACTACTCCGCCATGGCTGCCGATCAGAGCGGTGACCCAGACATCCTTGCGCTTAAATCCACGCAGATGGCCCTCATACTGGAGGACAGACCCGTGCAGAACGGCGGCCCTCTGCTGTTCTGTGACGTTTCCTCCGGCCGCCCTCTTCTCCGGCCACCCTCGCCCAGTAGTTCCCGGTTCATGGCGTCGTCATGTTTTTGACTCAGTACATGCTCTCTCTCATCCGGGGGTCCGGGCCTCTGTTAAACTTGTCGGCTCAAAGTTTGTTTGGCTGGGCCTTCACAAATT
Source organism: Oreochromis aureus (assembly GCF_013358895.1). Classification (NCBI taxonomy): domain Eukaryota; kingdom Metazoa; phylum Chordata; class Actinopteri; order Cichliformes; family Cichlidae; genus Oreochromis; species Oreochromis aureus. The sequence continues at coordinate 46,384,980 of NC_052944.1, read as the reverse complement.
GGTGAAGGAATGGGTGGCGGCGTGCGCTCCATGCCAGCGCGCGAAGGTTCATAAACACACCAAGGCACCCCTGGAGCAGTTCTTCATCCCCGGCAAACGTTTCGATCATGTGCATGTTGATCTGGTGGGTCCTCTGCCGCAGTCACAAGGTTTTACGTACCTTTTGACTATTGTTGACCCACCACCCGAGAACCCTCCCCCCTGCTTCAATCCATCTATGCTATCCCTTAACCCGCTTTTGCACGCGCTTCGGGTTCCTGGTCCGGTGCACCATTGCCTGCCTGACACTTTTGTTCCAAAGACTTTAGCTAAGTTTGTTTTTGTCAGGCACGATGCCCATAGGACGCCGCTGTGTCTGCTGTACAATGGCCTGTTTAGGGTTATCGAACCAGGCCAGAAACATTTTGCTTTGGATTTTGGGGGACGTAGGGAAACGGTGTGTGTTGACAGACTTAAACCTGCACATATTCTTGCGGACAGTCATGTAGTGCCGGCCCAGGCCCCTCGCCATGGCCGCCCTCCTTCCACGGGGTTAACAGACTCTGGTTTTCCCCCCAGGACTACCCCCAACCGCCGGCGTTTGAAATTCCTCCTGCCTTTCCTGCTCGCCTACACCAGCCTCGTTCACAGGATGGACCTTCCTCTGCCAGATCTCTCCCTCCCAGGTTCAGTCGTTCGGGGCGTTTGCTTAGGCCCAGGGTCCTGGACTGAAAAGAGACCTTACTGGGTGTTCGGGGGGAGGTATGTGTGGCGGACCACCAGGTGGCTACACTCACACCCAAGTTTAAGGGAAGTGTTGGGGTGGAGATTTTGGCGCTTTTTGTATGTGGAGTTCTGGTGAATCCGTTAATAAAGTTGGAGTGAGACACTGAGACCTCTCCTGTTGTCTTTACATACCTACACAACATCACTTTAATACTTTTTGCTTGTTGCGACACAATGGGCACCTCTGCAGTGGACTCTGAATGAAAGCACTCCCCACCACTCACAGAAACAACTGAAAGAACAGACAGGAAAGAGAGAAAAAAAATATTGATTACAAAAATAATACAGAATTAAGGTAATGTTACATTTCTACAACAGATGTTTTTTTTTACATTGTCTTATGGTATAAAAGTTATTACATAATAAACAGAAAATGATTTTTGAAAGAATTACTATGTCTAACAAGTCTCGATCAAAGCAGTGAGAATAGACAAGACTTTGTTAAGTGGGGTTTTTGTAAAGCAGGTTTAATGGACAAAGAAGATTTTGAGCTCAAAGTTCAATGGCTTTAAAAATAATGACGGGAACTTTGCTGCTTCACACTCAGTTTCTATTTGATATCTTTTGATTGTCTGAGCACTAAAGTTGCTGAGATTCAAGTGAACATCTCATGATGTGTTTTCAGTGCTCTAGTCTGATAGTAAAAGTATATTTCAAACACATGAAGTCAATCACTTATGTAACAGATTCATCCACCAGTCCTAACAGCATCATTTAAAACATTTCAATAGAAAATGTTTTAAAAACAGAGACTATTATTTTCAACACAGACCAGAATACAGGAGGGATATGCACTATAAGCCCAGCCCAGTTTGAGGGTCCATGTTTCCACAGTGAGTAAATAAATACAGTACTATATGCTGCTTAGCTAATAGAAAGCTGAATTAAGTTTAAAATACACTTAATAACAAAAATATTTGACTGTTGATTTAGTTTAGCAATAAATAATCTTGGAAGTTAGACGACCACTGGAAGATGGAGAAGCTTTAGATGAAAACCGTTTTTGTTTCTCTCCTCTTCTGCTTCTTTTTAACAGCGGGCGTCCTTCATGATCTCTCTCCACCCAACCAACATGGAATCTACTGCCTTTAGCAGATGCTGCTCTGCACTTAGTTTCCTTTGCCTTTCATGATAAAAAGTGACCACAACTAGTGATGAGACGTTCTGTATCGAGGCTTCGAAGCTTGTATCGAGTAATGGAGGGGGCGTTTCCGCGATGCGCGTATCGAGGCTTGCTTCATTTATGGGAGGAGCTGAAAATGATGACGTCCGAAGCCTCGCTGCCCGGCTGTACCACGTGACTGGTTCAGGAAGTGGTTCGAACTTTGCTGCGAGCTATGATAGCGATATAAACCCCTCAGACTTCATTCAAAATGTGGGTGTTTGATGGAGAGTTGCGGTTAGTGAGAGTTTGGAGACAGTTTGGAGAGAGTTTGGAGGTTTAGGAGAGTGAGGAGAGAAAGTCCCCAGATAGCAAGGAAACATTGAAACAATGTTGAGTCAATATCAGGCGACGTCATTGAAGCAACGTTGAAGTGTGACGTTGACCCAACATCACTCTTGCACCCATTTTTAACGTTGAAACAACGTCAGGTTTTGATGTTGAATCAATGTTGAAACCTGACATTGATTCGACGTTATATTTTCTAACACTGTTGACATTGAAACAATGTCAGATTCTGATATTGAAACACTGTTGAGCTATGGTATTGACTTTCCACCTCTTTCGCACAGTTGCTTTTTATTGAAAAAACAAAAAGGTCAATAGACATGTATCATTTGCAAAATACTTTATTAAAAGACAAAGTTTCCTATTTACATTTCTATGTTTCACGTCACTTTTATTATTTACTCCGGGATGGGGATGGATGATGTGCGCCCTGCGCGCCACCCGTACGATCTGGAGCATATCTGAGCCATTTCTGGACTGCTTGAGCAAAGACCAACTCAGACATAGAGTTCGCCCCTCACCTGCTGCGCCAGGCCATCTAGGACAAAATAGACACACACACAAAAACAAAGAGAAAAAAGGGAATTAGAGCACATGAATAAGCTCTTGTTAATTGTCTTCAGCAGGGAGAAAGTATGTAAACTCCTAGGCTGATAAACATGAAAGTCACCAGGCGGAAATCAACAAACTGCCGCATTTGATTCCCAAAGAGCTATAAGCTGAAAATGTGATATGTCTTAGCATGGTGTGCCGTGTATCCTTTAAAAAAAAAAAGAAGAAAACATGGGGTCCTCGGGCTGTACAAAGTGTACAACCCGAGCACAAAACAAGCCGAAGACCAAAGACTCCATCTCCAGATTAACCGGACATGAAAGTCTTGTTATTAAGAAAGACAAAGTAATATAGCAAAAAACAGACATAGGAAATGTGAAACGCACCCAGCACATCAATTGATCCCTTTATTGTTCACTTTAGGCTCATAAAACTACAATAAATGTTAAAACTTACCAAATATGCATCTGCACAGCGCTGTCTCTTTAAATGCCCTTTTTTTGCTTTGTCTGGTCCTGGTTTTTTTTTTCCCTGCCCAGTTGAGTACAGAGGCCAGCTCCTTTGTAATGGCATAAACCATTACACGGCGGACTCGCACCTCCAGTGTGGTCCAGCAGCACCAATCAACGCAAAGCGTCTCACCTATAGACACATTTTATGAGATGGAATTAGCGTGTCTCATGTCTTAAATGTGTATGCAAGTGCTTGTGTGTTTACTTCATGTAATTGATGATAGAAACATGTCATTTAGTTTTCCCTAAAGCCTGATTTTCAAGTCATACAAAGAATAAACCAAAGTATTGGCAGTACAATGTATTTCTATTCCCTTTGTTGGATATTCATTTGTTAGTTCTTGTAACTGCTAAAAGTGTTTACTAGTTTTTGCCTGTCACATATATTTGTTATACCATGTAAACTGTGAAATTCCAAGATTTTCAAACTTGCCTTGTAATAGTGGCCTCACAGAGTCTCTGGAATCTGCAGGAAAAAAAAAAAATCACAACAAGATGACATTCAGGAGTATAAATTGGGGTTTTTTTTTTAGATAAGAGTACAATGACATTGTGATGCAGCTTTAAAGCTTTTTTAAAAGCATACCATCTATAGGGAAGACATCAGACTGCATGCTGGCGAGATCATAAAGCTGTGTCGGCTTGTGCCGGAGTGGCGAAAGGTGCCGGAAGCTGGGTGGGGCATTATGATGGTTGCTATCAGTGGGCTGGGGGCAGACTGGAGTGATGAGGGCTGTTTAGAAAAGATAATTTTTAAGTATTTAAGAATACAGACAACTTGTCAAAAAAGTTTCCTCGTGTCAGACACAGATATGTACACAGACACTAGACAGTATTTTATTACCTGGTATTTTCACTCGAAGGGCCGGGAAACCGTTTTTTGTAGGCTGCTCATCCTCTGAGTCCAGATATGTGTACAGGGATTTGGTCTAAAGAAAAGAAATTAAAACGGTCTTAAGTAATTGTAAATATGCTTTTGGCATATTGTTTCCTAAAGTTAGTTTGATTTCTAACAACACACACAGGAAACAGAGACGTGCAAGAAGGTACAGTATACAATGAATTTTTGAAGTGCACAAGTGTACACGGCTTTGCATTTTTAAAAAGTTTACAAACTTCCACTTTTTGGACTATATTATGTGGTGATATTGCAGTATGCAAGCACCACAGATATGTATAAAAGACAAGATCATAAATTCTTAACAATCAAAGATATGTTTGTGAATAAAAAGGTTTTACTTGTGCTTTCTTTTAAGACTGGTCTGGGTTTCTTCTTCGGACTGAAGGTCAGATCACAGTGTTCACGTAGAGATCTCTGAAGACTGCGTTCTGCTTAGTGAAATGTGCCTGGAAATACAAACACAATGTACGGCCAGACATAAATTGCGTGTGGACAAAAGGTGCAAACACATAGAAAAATCAGCGTTTTCAAAAATACGCTGGTACGTGTGGACGTAGCCTTATTCATTATTCAAGGCACAAACGGAAAGTCATGTACGCGTGCAACATAAAGTTAGGTCAGCGTGCAACGTACAGTCACGTGGGCATTCAAACTGAGTCTAAAGTTTTCGTGTGCGAATTGAAGCGAGTGCTCTCCAATCATCAAAAGTAACAAAGTCATTGAACACGTTTATACAGTTAACTTTACGTTTATCAATCATATATCACAGATTTAGAATTTTTTGTAGTACTAAGCAACTACAGAGCGAAAGTCTGGGTCAAGCGCCGAGGCGACGGCAAGAACAAAGGAAACCTCGAAGTGTTAAAGCTAGCTTTGTAAGGGAATATAACGAAGAAATTATGAAACGAAAATGTTTTCTTTGTTGATATACTTTGTTCGCAGTGCAGTTTATTTGTTGCCGGATTGTAAGAAGTAGACACAATTTCGGGCTCCCACATTTTGTGGGAGCAACGTAAATAACAGTAAAAACCTCGTTAATGTACAACATTAACGACTTTTTTACTGTTATTCAAATGCAAACATGGAAATAACGAGTAGGAAAAAAAAATCATTCATTCTTACCTTATACTAATCGTGGTGCGGGCCAGTGCAGTGCATGACCTGATGCCTTCTCCGGTCAATTCCGCTGAGAGTAAATCAAATGTCCCGCCTACTGTAGAAGACAATGAATACCTGGGGATGTACCAATGTGAGAGGGTGCTGCGGAATAGTCCAAGTGATCGCTGCTTTAATTTCCCGGTCAACTATACATAAATTGCACGTAGACATGATTTTTTAAAGCTGGTGAACTAGACCAAGTCATTGATAAAAAATGAACAATAAATCTACTTTCTCTGGTACTTTATACCCGATCAGTTGCAATGCAATTTAATGCTCAACTACAAATCGATGGTTTTGATGGTGACCGAGCCGAATGATCATCAACTATAAATAGAGCGTTTTCGACGTTGTTGTTGTCACCTGGTCGACTATAAATAGATCAAATATCAATGACAAAAAAACAACGGTGAATCAACATCGTTACAACGTCTCTATAGTAAGACCGTCGGTTTACCACAGTATTTCAATGTTGTTACAACATTGGCATTTCAACCCCGACCATATACGACGGATCGGATGAAAAATCAACATAGATTCAATGTCGTCTTGCTATCTGGGTCAGGAGAGAATGGAGCCAGCTAAGAAGAGGAGGATGTCCTCCCCTGTGTGGGAACATTTATCTTATTCCTCCCAACAAGGTATGTAAATTTCTACAGAAGATGTATTTTCATAATACTGATGGTGCAATACAATTCATGTTAAGCTGTCTTTACTTTTGTACAAGGTGAAGTGTTTGCTATGTGCCAGGGAGCTGGGATATAACAACAACACCTCATCCATGCTTAGGCACTACAGAGCTTTGCATGAGAATAAGGGGAACACCGATTGTGGAGCAAGACCAGGTGAGCCATCAAATGCCATGATAATATAGCATGTCGTAATGTTACTAAATGATATAACAATATTGTACAACTGTAATAAATTACGTGTGTGATATTTATATTTGTGCTTTGTTTTTATTGTCTTTCCTCAGGAGAACAATCTCAAATGAAGACCTGGTTAGCATGGTGATTGAGGACTCCCAGACATTTAGCATTGTGGAGGACAAAGGATTTAAAAGATCTGTTAAATCATTAAATCCTAGCTATGTTCTCCCCACTAAAAAGGTCATAAAAGCAGTGAAACTTTAGTTTTTACAGAATAAAATGTGAACAGGCAGGACTGAGGCTCAAAGCCTCAGTGTGTAGCTGTCCATACCTCAGCGTTACAAAAGCACAACCGCTGTCCATACCCCAACCACACCTCACCTCACAGTAAATGATCATTTCTATTTTAAGCATTTCCAAATAATCATTTTCCATACTGCCAGTATAAATATACACAGTATACTGCCATCACTACAATATACATGTTTTACACACTCCTGTTGTTGTTGATATTTACAGGCTGTGTGCAAAATGCCACACTCTTCAAATTCATGCCAACTAATTCTACTTCCGGCGCCGCTCCGAGCTGGCAGCCAGTATCAGCAGCTCCGACCTGACCGAGTCCTTTTTTGTCTTTAATATATGTTTCTCTGTTGTTTTTGTGTTTATTGTTTTTATTTTTCTATTGTGGACTGCTGTCCCCCACAATGGAGCTCAGAATTCTATGGACAATGGTGTTCTTTATTACATTTTTTACGGCGTCTTTGTCCGGAGAGCGCGTGGAGGTCCAACCTCCCATTGTTTACAGCAGGGATCAGCTGTTAGCCCTCGGAGCCTCCGCTGCCATGCCTACCGCCGAGCAAGCTAACATCCCCCGCGAGGTGAGGAGGAAGAGACGCGGTACTCGGGCCGGGATTGGGCGTCGCAGTAAAGTTAGGAGGTACCGGCCAGCGATTCCATCTATTATTATGGGAAATGTGAGATCTCTCCCCAATAAAGCAGACGAGCTGGCGGCTCTTACCCGACATCAGAGGAGCTACAGGGAGTGCAGCCTGATGTGCTTCACAGAGTCGTGGCTAACTGCGCTAACTCCGCACTCACACGTAAACATGGATGGTTTTCATCTGATCCGGGCCGACAGAACAACGGAGAGTGGTAAGAAGAGAGGAGGGGGTCTGGCTGTGTTTGTGAACGATAGATGGTGTAACTCTGGACATTTATCTATCAAAGAGACGCTATGCTGTAAGGACATTGAGCTGCTAGCGGTTAGCATGAGACCGTACTATCTACCGCGAGAGTTTACACACGTGATTATGATAGCTGTGTATGTCCCGCCCTCTGCTAACGCTGCAGCAGCCTGTGAGGTCCTGCACACTGTAACCAGCAGACTCCAAACACAGCACCCTCAGGCCCTTTTCCTGATCTCTGGGGACTTTAATCACATCTCCCTGTCCTCCACTCTCCCCACCTTCACCCAGTATGTTACCTGCCACACCAGAGACAATAAAACATTGGACTTATTGTATGCCAACACCAAGGAGGCATACAGCTCATCACCTCTCCCTCCCCTGGGGGGCTCAGATCACAACCTGGTTCATCTCCAGCCTGTGTATAAACCTTTAGTACACAGAGAACCAGTAGTGAAACGCACAGTAAGGAAGTGGTCGGCAGAGACTGAAGAGGCCCTGAGGGACTGTTTCCGTTCTACTGTGTGGGACAACCTCTGCAGCCCCTGGAGGATGACCTCAACAGCATCACAGACTGCATTACGGATTACATGAACTTCTGTGTGGACAACACCGTACCCATCAAAAAGGTACGTTGTTTTTCTAACAACAAGCCATGGATTAATCCTGAAATTAAGGCTCTCCTCAAGGAGAAGAAGAGAGTCTTTAGATCTGGAGACAAACAGGAGCTGAGAGTTGTTCAGAAGAAGCTGAAATGGAAGATAAGGCAAGGAAAGGAAAACTACAGGCGGAAGATGGAAGAGCAGCTGCAACAGGACAACATCAGAGGGGTTTGGAACAGCCTGAAGACAATCTCAGGACAAAAACCAACCCCCAGGCTGCAGGAGACTTGGGGTGGGTGAATGACCTAAATAAATATTTTAATAGGTTTGATCAACCACCCACCCCTCCCACAGCATCGTCCCCCCTGCTGCAATCTCCTTCATCTCCAGGGTCTGCCTGTCCTTCATCTCAGGACTTCACACCTCTCAGCTTCACACCTCCCAGCTCCCAGTCATTACACCCAACCCCAGCTTCTGTGGACTCCAACATACACACCCCTCCCCCAAAACCCACTCTTTCTATCTCAGCACTTCAAGTGAGGAACGAGCTTCATGAAGATCAAGGTGCGGAAGGCTGCAGGTCCAGATGGCGTCAGCTCCAGACTCCTGAGATGCTGCGCAGATGAACTGTGTGACATCTTAGGATATCTGTTCAACCTGAGCCTGTCACTAGGGAAAGTACCACAGCTGTGGAAGACCTCCTGTGTGGTACCGGTACCAAAGACCTCCCATCCCAAGGACCTCAGCAGCTACAGGCCGGTAGCCCTGACATCGCATCTGATGAAGACCCTGGAGAGGTTGGTTCTAAACCATCTGCGCTCCCTGGTGAGGTCTTCATTGGATCCGCTGCAGTTTGCTTACTAGCCTGGCATCGGGGTGGAGGACGCCATCATCTACCTCCTGCACCGAGCTCTGACTCACCTGGAGAAGCCTGGAAGCACTGTGAGGATCATGTTCTTTGATTTCTCCAGTGCTTTCAACACCATCCAGCCACGACTTCTGAGAGACAAGCTGGAGCTATCAGGAGTGGACCACCACATGTCCCAGTGGATACTGGACTACCTCACAGAACGTCCACAGTATGTGAGGTCACAGGGCTGTGTCTCTGACACGCTGGTCTGCAGTACGGGGCCCCACAGGGAACTGTGCTGGCACCGTTCCTCTTCACCCTCTACACTGCAGACTTCTCCATCAACTCCCCACGCTGCCACCTACAGAAGTTCTCTGACGACTCTGCCATAGTCGGCCTCATCACAGGTGAGGACGACTCAGAGTACAGACAGTGGACTCTGGACTTTGTGGACTGGTGTCAGCAGAACCACCTGCTGATCAACGCCGGAAAACCAAGGAGTTGGTGGTGGACTTCGGAGACGCAGACCCACCACACTGAAACGGTGAACATCCAGGGAGTGGACATTGAGATAGTGGACTCTTATAGGTACCTGGGTGTTCACCTGAATAATAAACTGGACTGGAGCCACAACACTGATGCTCTTTACAGGAAGGGTCAGAGCAGACTCTACCTGCTGAGGCGGCTGAGGTCATTTGGAGTCCAGGGAGCGCTTTTAAAGACCTTCTATGACTCTGTGGTGGCATCTGTCATTTTTTACAGTGTGGTATGTTGGAGCAGCGGTTTATCGGCAGCTGAGAGGAAGAGGTTGGACAAACTCATCAGGAAGGCCAGCTCTGTTCTGGGATGCACCCTGGACCCAGTGCAGGTGGTGGGAGACAGAAGGACTCTGGCCAAAATAACATCTCTGATGGACAGAGTCTCCCACCCCATGCATGTAAACGTTGCTGAACTGCAGAGCTGCTTCAGTGACAGACTGCTGCATCCTAGATGCATGAAGGAGCGTTTCCGCAGGTCCTTCCTCCCTGCAGCTGTCAGACTGTACAATCAGAACTGCTCCCAACAAACACAGATGTTTACATCAGCGCTGTAACAACTTTTACTGTTATAACTGCACATTACTTTTCTCAGCTTATATATACACTAACTTATTGAAAGTTACATGTTTACTTTTTAATGCACGGGTACAATAAACAATCTGCACTTTTCTAATTATTCTAAATATTCTTAACTATTTAAACATCTTTCAGTATCCTGCTATGTTTGCACACTATGTGTACGCTAATTTAAACAACTGTACTGTACTCTGCTCTGGTAACTATTGTCCATGATGTAAAGATGTAAATATGTAAAAATTGTGCTTCGGTTCTGTGTGTCCTGTTCTGTTTGTATATGCGTGTTTTTTTGCTGCTGATACAACCAAATTTCCCCTTGTGGGACAATTAAAGGATTATTCTATTCTATTCTATTCTAATATTTTTACGTCCAGTAGATGTCCTACTAGAGCAAATGAAGCTTCAAGACGCTTTGCGCTGGGGTGAACCAATTGGATGAAAAGCTTCAGTGCTTCATGAAGCTTCATCTGCCCATCACTAACTACAGCATGAGAACCATGAAATACTGTCACGGCTGCGGGGGCAGACGTGTGGTGAGTGTGAGACAGGATCCAGACGCAGGCACTGGCTTGGACGTGAGCGAGCTTTTATTAACACACTGGTGGCACAAACAGAAACACGGCGAACAGAAACAAAACCTAAAAGTGACCTAGACTGGAAGAGACTAACAAAAACGAACCTGAATGGACGACTCTGGGAGAAACACGCAGGGAAGAAACACAGACGGACTAGCAACTAACATGAGTGAACACACGCTATAAATACACAGAAGGGAACGAGGAAACTACACACAGGAGGGAGGCACAGCTGATTGTGATCGACAAGACGAGACAGGGGAAACGCAAACTGAACACACTGGCATAAGACAGACTTTCACAATAAAACAGGAAACTCAAAACACACGCAAAGACACAGACTCAGAGACGCGGGCTTTACACAGAAACCTTACTACACTAGAGGGGATATACAGGTAGGGATGACACAGAACAGAGCGAGCACAGAATTAACATTGGGAGGTCAAATAACAAAACCTAAAAATCAGAACTAAGGAAGTACCACGAAACTAGGGAGCTAGAAACACTAGGACAGAAACCCAAAACACAAACAGTCACAAACCATTATGAAATCAAAAGTAAAAGTACAAAAACCAGAAACACTGGGTCACCGACCCAGGACCATAACAAATACTCTTCAGCCTATTACACAAATTTCACTCAATGTTTTGTTTCATAAATATTATATGTCTAAATTATGTCACACTGACTTTTTCTTGAACCACAAGCATGAAAGCAAGAAAAATTGCATCTTCTGCTCTTCCTTTGTCTTCCTGAGCAGCCATTTCAACTCTACTACATTAGGAAGATACACAAAAATGATAAAACAATAGATGTAGGGCGGGACAGATGGGGCCAGAGGACTGGCTTTTCACATACACTATGTATCTTGGTGATGCAACCTTGGCCCACTTGAGGTGAGGCTCGCGTCATGGAGCTGATCTTGATGGAGCAGTTAACTGCGCGGCTTCACGCAGAGACTGCAGAGTAGGTCCACTGCCATCAGTCGGCCAGCGTGGATGCTTCCGTGAACTTGGCCGAAGTTTTCGTCTCTTTGTGGCCGAGTGAGGCAGCAGGGGCTCCACAGAGGAGACTCCAGGGCAAATCACCACTGCAGCCCACTGCCACGGAGCAGGGGCCGTCAGCTGGCACTAACCTGCTTCCCTCTGCTCTTTTTCCACAGGTCCCAGCGGCTATAGACACCCAACCTAACTTGCTGGGAGCCGCACGAGCGCTGTTGCAAGCGGGCAACCAGGACATGTCCGCTGGGAGTGTCCACAGATGGAGGTGGGACATGTAATCCTCATCGCCAGCCCTTCAACACCCTCCCTGGATCTGAGAGGGAATACAGCTTACTGGCAAGGTGCCAAGAAGGTGCATGCAGCCCCTTGTTCACCAAACCATTGTTGGAGGCAGTGTGGTTGGTCATTAGGTGTGTGCATGGGGACATACAAGAATATCCCATAGTACCACTGCGAAATAAATAAAAGGGCAAAACGCCTAGAGTAAAGGCTGCAGTTAGCCCACCGTGACACATCTGTTAATTCTGGGGAGAGATTGACCGGAGTTTAATAACCTGTCGGGGCAGTGTGTGGGGATGAGTTCACAACCTTTAGCAGCGTGTAGCATCTGCGCTGCACTCAGCAGCGCTGACCCTGGGGAGAAGGAGATGGTAGAGCCTTCTCCTGAGGACCCGGCAAGGCCTTGTCGTCAGGCCCCACTCATATTGTACACCGTGAGGCAGCACAGATGGACCTGCATTTTGTATTGATTAAAGATAGGCTGCATTGAGTGAGTTGTGACACTCATACACAGGAGGAACGTAACCATTTGTTTGTGCCTAAAAGATGCTGAGAATTGATTTTCCAAGCAGCTCATTATAACCCCATGGCAGGGCATAGGGGAATTTACAAAACTTGGGAGCGAATAATGGCCTGATGTTATTGGCTAGCCATGCAGATGTGCACCTATGGTGCGAGTCCTGCCCGGAATGTTAGCTGGTTAACCAGCCAGCCATTCCAAAAGCATCGTTGCACCCATTACCATTAATAAAGGTCCCGTTTGAGCTCATTGTCATGGACCACATCGGGTCATTTCACCAGAGTGAGTGGCTTCCTGGCCTAAGTTGGGTGATGGGGTATTTGGTGGGGTTTGATTTGTGGCTTAGCTGCAGGGGAGATGTGGAGCAGTGAGTTCAGGTTGTGGGGTCTGGGGAAGCTGACTCACACACCTCACATCTTCATGTAATTATGTCTCCCCTTTTAAAGATGTTGCCAGGAAAAGAGTGGAGAGTGGTGTGTGCTTCAGAAACGTGACACGTGGCAAACTGCATCTTTAAAATTTGTAAATAAAAGGACATTTAACAAACTGCAATCTGTGGTCATCAGGTCTTTTATATTCACAGTTATGTTAGCCAGCATAACGTAACCCTGTTGTATATATGCATTAATTAATCCAGCAGCCTCTGCTGTCGTGATAGCTGCAGCTTTAGAATCTGATCATGTCACTAAAACCATGAGACATTTATGTCCACTGTTCATTAATGCTGGATTTTTTTTTAAATATTTATTTATATAAAAGAAAGGGTTAAGAAGCTTAAAAGTTGAGGTGAGCAGTAAATAAAAAAGGGTTAAACACACAGTATCGCTCTCAAACTGCTCCTCTTCCTGGAGTGAAGCACAGCCTGATAACCCTCCCTCTTCTTCCTGCTCTTAAACACAGCACCTCCTCTCTGTCCACGTGTTTCCTCGTTCCCTCTCCTTCAGATCTGCACTTTGAAGATGGGTGTAACCAACATGTGGTGACGTGTAAGAGCTGACAGGCTCCATTCACGGCAGAAACACGTGTTGCTGAGATCAGACCTCAGACTAGTTTCCGTTATAAGAAAGAGAAACTCACACAGTCACTGACACTGAGAGGAGAAATGGCACAGAAAGGAGTTCAGCTGGACCGAGAAACCTTCTCTTGTTCCATCTGTTTGGATCTACTGAAGGATCCGGTGACTACAGCCTGTGGACACAGCTACTGCATGAACTGTATTAAAACCCACTTTGATGAAGAAGACAGGAAGGGAATCCACAGCTGCCCTCAGTGTAGCAAGACGTTCACACCGAGGCCTGTCCTGGAGAAAAACACCATGTTAGCAGCTTTAGTGGAGCAGCTGAAGAAAACTGGACTCCAAGCTGCTCCAACTGATCACTGCTATGCTGGACCTGAAGATGTGGCCTGTGATGTCTGCACTGGGAGGAAGCGGAAAGCCATCAAGTCCTGTTTATCTTGTCCAGCCTCTTACTGTAGGAAACACCTCGAACCTCACTATGATGCAGCTCCATTAAAGAAACACAAGCTGGTGGCCCCCTCCAAGAAGCTCCAGGAGAACATCTGCTCTCGTCATGATGAGGTGATGAAGATTTTCTGTCGTACTGATCAGCAGAGTATCTGTTATCTCTGCTTGATGGATGAACATAAAGGCCATGAAACAGTCCCAGCTGCAGCAGAAAGGACTGAGAAGCAGAAGGAGCTCGAGGTGAGACGACTAAACATCCAGCAGAGAATCCAGGAGCGAGAGAAAGATGTGAAGCTGCTTCAACAGGAGGTGGAGGCCATCAATGGCTCTGCTGATAAAGCAGTGGAGGACAGTGAGAAGATGTTCACTGAGCTGATCCGTCTCATCCAGAAAAGAAGCTCTGATGTGAAGCAGCAGGTCAGATCCCAGCAGGAAACTGAAGTGAGTCGAGTCAAAGAGCTTCAGGAGAAGCTGGAGCAGGAGATCGCTGAGCTGAAGAGGAAAGACGGCGAGCTGGAGCAGCTCTCACACACAGAGGATCACAACCAGTTTCTACACAACTACCCCTCACTGTCAGCACTCAGTGAGTCTACACACTCATCCAGCATCAATATTCGTCCTCTGAGCTACTTTGAGGATGTGACAGCAGCTGTGTCAGAGACCAGAGATAAACTACAGGACATTCTGAGAGAGGAATGGACAAACATCTCACTGACAGTCACTGAAGTGGATGTTTTACTGTCACCACCAGAGCCAAAGACCAGAGCTGAATTCTTAAAATATTCACGTAAAATCACACTGGATCCAAACACAGCATACACAAAACTGTTATTATCTAAGGGGAACAGAAAAGCAACAAAAATGAAACAAGAACAGTCTTATTCTGATCATCCAGACAGATTCGCTGATCACTGTCAGGTACTGAGTAGAGAGAGTCTGACTGGACGTTGTTACTGGGAGCTGAAGAGGAGAGGGAGAGCAGTTGGTGTAGCAGTTGCATACAAGAATATTTGCAGGGCAGACTTTTACTCTGTTTTTGGAAACAATGACAAATCTTGGGGATTATATTGCTACACAAACAGATTTATATTTTTTCACAACATTTTCTGAACTCACCTCTCAGGTCCTCAGTCCTCCACAATAGGAGTGTACCTGGATCACAGAGCAGGTATTCTGTCTTTCTACAGCGTCTCTGAAACCATGAGTCTCCTCCACAGAGTCCAGACCACATTCACTCAGCCGCTCTATGCTGGACTTTGGCTTTATGGACTTGGAGACACTGCAGAGTTGATTAAAGTCAAATAGAGAAGACAGGCTCATGTTGATCCCTGACCATTATATGTACTTGTGTAGTTTCTAAATGAGGCTTTACATTTTAGAAGCTGAGAAGTTCAGTGGTCCATTGATGTGTGAAAATAATATTGCACTGATTCAAACTGTACTTACATTTATATACCTTACATCAATATAAATCTGAGTTTGTTCTTATGGCTGATAATCATGTGAGTTTAAATGATACTACTCTTCATATTCAGCATGTTTGAAATCTTTCATCAGTCTGGTTAGTGGTTTTATTCTGTAGTTGCTGTAGTGGGTTGTCAAATGCAACAATATATTGGAGCTGCAGTGATTCATCAGTTAGTCAATGATTAGAGAATTTATTGTTTTACCATTATTTTATTCATATTTAAAGCTGGTTCCAGTTTCTGAAATGTGAAGATTGTTGATTTCCTTGATCATATATGACCGTAAACTTAATGTCTTTGAGGTTTGAACTTTTACAATGTAACAAAAAATTGAATCATTAAAGTTTTTGATATTGAAATGTATTGTAATTTTTGCTGGTGAAAAGTTTGATCCCACTCGATCATTTATACATTGAAATATAAACACTAAATGATACAGGCCTGTAGCGGTTAGACATGTTTCATTGCCCTGAGCTGTGTCTGGCAGGCAGAGCGTCTCCACGCTCCACAAATCTGATGCTTCTGATTTGGAGAAAATGAGCTGAGGGAGACCCCTGGTGGACAAACACAGACATGACAGGAAGAAAGACTAAAGTGCAGAGTGGAGACAAACAGCTGGAAATACTTGTTGGAAAGGATTGTCATGCTTCAGAAAAACACACAGCACACACTCTAACAGTCCTTTATTTGCACTGAAGGAGACACGTGAAGAAACCAAATCACACAATAATGAAGTGAACACATTTATAGCCAGTGTTCAAGATGATGGATAGAAATGAAAATCATGGAGCATTTATGCATTTTTAGGTCTGTTTCTTACAGCAGAAGCAGCATTTACATGAACTCACTGGCCAGTTTATTTGAGATGGCTTAAATTAGAAAAACTAAGTATGCTGGAAATTTTACTTTTCAGTGGTGGCATATAAGTAAGCACATTTACTTTATGCTGTATTTAAGTAGGTTACCAGTCAAAGTTAGCCTACTTGAATTAAGTTTTTGTGATAACCTTTAATTCCTCTCTCCGTTTCTGAAGGTGGAGGGTAGACGAGAGGATGGTGATGGCTTTTTATTTTACTCTTTTTGTAATTGAATTTCAAAACAAAACCAATCAGAAATACTATGATGCCAACATTTCAGGGCTTTTCCATCCATCCATCCATCCACCCACCCACCCACCCATCCATCCATCTTCTTCTGCTTATCTGGGGCCAGGTTGTGGGGGCAGCAGCCTAAGCAGAGAAGCCCAGACCTCACCCTCCCTGGCCACCTCCTCCAGGAAACACCTGCATGTGCAGCGGGTGGAATCCCTGAGGCAGGTGGGCTCACAGCCAACCCAAAGAAGTGTGCTGTTGAATAGAGGGAGATACAGGATTGGTGTTCCACTTGGGAGGCGGGCAGGAGTGTCTAAAGATGGATAAAACAGCAGCCATCACATCCTGCTCACGCCCCCAGACGAAAAAATGGTTTTCTCATAGTAGTTTTTAATTAGATTTACAGCTTCAGAATAACTTTGTGATGTCAGATTAGAAATTCTGTGTCCAACCCTGGTGTTTGATCAGATGTTTGATCCCTGCAGGGTTGGATTTTTTTATATGAATGTTGAATTTGTTGCATTGGAATTGAGAATTGAGACATATTACTGTGTATCATGTGTCAGCAGGCATGTGTTAAGTGGGAACAATGAACAGCTTGTCACACAGTTTGTTATCCTTGTATACAGTCTCTGCTGCTGTGTGCTGTGCTACACTCACCCAGAGATAAGAGTACATGTACTGTTATCCCACTGACACAGACACCTGTGATAAATACTGTATCAATAACAAGTTTAAAGTTCAAAACAAAAGGCAAAATGGCCAAACATTAGTTTGATCTGACTGTTCAAATTTGATCGCGTGTCGAGTTGTCTCCTCAGTACCTTTATGTATCTGTGGGACAATACAAGATGAAGTCCATGTCGCTTCTTTCAGTTCCATCCAAAAGCACTGAAAGTCAGCATGCCGTTCCTGAATGTTCAAATAACACAAATGACTAGACAGAAGGAAGTCCCATTATTGTTCCTGGTATTTCAGTTTATTTTTGACAACTCAGTTTAAACGAAACACCAAAATAATGGATCATTATCCAGCTTCCTCTTATATCTTATAGAAAGTATTACGATGATAGAATAAAAAAGAAACACAAACCTGATAGTCAGGCTTCTCAACAAAATATAACCAACTCTCACCAGATTAAAAGCATCTGCATTCTTGGCAATGAATGTATCATGAAAATATGGTTTCAGTGACCTTAATGCAGGGGTGTCCAAAGTCCGGCCCCCATTTTTAATTGGCCCTCAAGTAATTTTATAAATAGAATAGAATATGGCCCGCACTTCAACTTTTGCTTGAGTGTATTGCACTTCTTAGTTTTAACACCAGGGGGAGCTACTGTTGATCAAGGCAGTTGCTCTACCAAAAAGGACAATCACAGAAGAAATTTACCCCAAGTTACC
Source organism: Oreochromis aureus (assembly GCF_013358895.1). NCBI lineage: Eukaryota > Metazoa > Chordata > Actinopteri > Cichliformes > Cichlidae > Oreochromis > Oreochromis aureus. Next base: position 46,367,222 of record NC_052944.1, on the reverse strand, counting down.
AAACATGGCAGAACCAAAGAAGCGAAAGGTAGAAAGTGAGTGCAGAAAATTTCAGACACGGTGGGAGAGTGAATATTTCTTCAAAGAATTAAAGGGGACGTGTGTCTGTTTGATCTGCACTGAAACTGTGGCAGTTATGAAAGAGTATAATGTACGATGTCATTATGAAACCAAACATCAGGCCTATGCATCCTACACTGGTGCTGAGCGAGAGCAGAAATTAAAGCAAAGGGTAGCTATCCTGCGGGGTCAGCAACAGTATTTTTTTCGTGCTCAAATTGTCCAGGAAAAGGCTCCAATAGCAGCTATGAGGTCGCCCAACTCATCGCAACTCATTGCAAACCTTTTTCAGACAGAGACCTCATAAAACACTGCCTCGTTAAAGTCACCGAAATAATGTGCCCGGAAAAAGTGCAGGACTCCAACAACGTCAGCATGTCCAGAAGTACAGTTGTGCCACGCATTGAAGAGTCGTCAGCCAACATTAAACTGCAACTGTCTGATAAAGCTGTGCTTTTGATTTTTACTCCATCGCATGCGATGAGAGCACCGATGCCACAGACGCCGCACAGCTGCTAATTTTTTTGCGGGGAGTGGACGAGAGCACGAGCGCGTAAAAAATATATTCCACAGTACCCGTGTGTTAATAAGCATGCATGTGCAGGTACACATGCTTCAAATATCAATAATGCGCATCGATTCTGTCACTACCCTGCTTTTGCGCACCACTTTCTTATATGCGTTTTTCTTGTTAACACACAGAGTACACACCGCTGTGCACAGCGCACGCACACGCAAAGTCAGCTGATCTCATCTGATGCAGATTTGCTCCTTGATCAAGTGACATTTGTCCGGATTTTTGGCATGAGTGGCGATCAGCACCGCGGCTGGATGGCCCGATTTACATACCCAGCGCATCTGATACTCACCAGAATAATTTACTAAAATTATATGCACTCCTGTTATTAAGTCCAGTTCAGTCTGTTAATGTTGATAACCGTTTCAAACGAACGTTAATAGGTGTGTTGCTAAGTCTAAGAAGTTAAATAACAAGCTTGAAATGTACCCGTCCCATTTTCCCCTTTATTGTTTTTTCTCTGTGCTGTAAATCTTCTGTCCAAGAAGAAATCTGCTGCTGTTCTGAGAATGAGCTACCAAAGCTTTTTCTGAATAAATTAATAAAGATCCATTTATGGAAAGCTGTGATGAAGGCAGTTTTGTCTTTAATTATATTCAACAATATAACACATTTGACCACTTTTAAATGATTTTTCTAACTTTAATACACTACAGTTAAGGTTATATACCTAATTTCTAGTAAGTGGCCCAGCCCCTCCTATATTTTTATGTATGTGGCCCTCAGTGAAAAAAGTTTGGACACGCCTGCCTTAATGGAATAAGAAAGAAAAATATTTTTAAAAATCTATAAATTTATAATACACACACACCAGTTTTATACAATCTATAAAAAACTATATTATTGCTTTGCCAGCCAATTCTGTCATGTTGGCAGGGTCACATTTGCATAGCTGGGAGGGTCCACATTAAAAACAGCAAAGGCCGTGATATGTGTTAACCATCAGGGGCTGTTTGTGCTGGTGACCCGAGTCTAAGTTGATGCTTACTTTGAAATAACTTAAGACTAAATCCTCTTTATTAATGTGGGAAGTGGTAGCTACATTAGCCTACTTAACTAAAGCTTGGCTTCATTTTTATTTTGTTATTTTTGTTACATTCTTCTGTATTTTTTGGAGGAAGTTTAATCTTGCTAGAAGACATCAGTCCAACTCTGTGTTGTGATGGGTCAATTTCTATCATGATACTTTTAAGATGTCATCCTTCTTCCATGGCCATCAAGCAGTGTTGTTGTCAAGCAGTGTTGGCACAAAGCAACATTTCTATGAACAAGGACATATATTAAATGGAATTGAATCCAAAAATATTAAAATATTGATTATTAATTGAATTACTGAATTATTGAATATTAAAACATTGGTGCATAAACATGCATACCAGAAGATTGTGGGTTACCTCAATCGCCGGCGCATCAACATCACATGACCAATTTAAGACGACACAGCTACAAGATGCAGCGACTCAGTGGCTGTGTCCCAATCCAGCGACCGCATGCTTTTGAGACCTATTACGTCACAGCGACGTGACGATGGCTGTCCCAATTTGAAGTGTACTCCAAATGCGCCGTCGATTTCCCCAAATATCAAGCATGGTCCGGTGCACGCTTTGTGGTCCCATATATCCCACAATTCATAGCGCGGCGGTGGGTGTGGATAATTTTGCCGCAAAATACGGCAGGCGGCAGAAGCGGAGCGGCTGAAGAGTGAACTGTCAAAAGTAAGTACTGAATATTATGTCACTTATTTATGTGCGAATGTTTAATAATGAAGAACACTAAAACATTACTGTTGGCCACATGTCGGCAAAGTTATGTGACATTAGTGATGTTTGTACTTTAAAATATACACCGTTCAATAGTCGACCTTAATCTTACAGAGAATGTGATGATTTTATGGATAATTAAAGTCAGTCATATATCCACAAACACAACAAGCTGAAAGTCAGTGATGCTGCTCGGTTTGCAGTCCTGAATATGACGGCACAAGCAGGATTCACTGCACTGTTAATGTTAGCTATGTTATATTGCTGCCTCTGTTCGGTGGTGTCGAGCCAAACGGACTTTAACGTGTGTTTGAACGAGCTGACGGTTCACTCGTTAAGCTGAAAGAAAGATGCTTTAATCACAGGAGTCACACATGTGTCCACTGTACCATCTGGAACTCTTCTTGTTTAGCACTCGTAATAACACAAACACTAAATCCTCCTTCTCTTGTGCTGTTTTGTAGCAGTGTGTACACCTGAGACTGTCACCTGTCTGTCTGTCCTGCACTCTCTCTCTTTTTCTTTCTCTCTGATTGTGTAATAAAAGTATGAACATGTATTTATGAGTTACACTTGTGTTTGAATCCTGCAGCTTATCACACATTTGATTTCCATGTGTGACAACTGCAAGTGTCCAGAGTGAGGACAGACTGAGGGACCCACTGCTGCACATCATCTGTGAGGCTTTGCACCCCTGATGATCCACCAGGACAAACTCAGCAGTGTGTGAGGAAGAGGAGGAGGAAGAGCCAGCAGCAGCTGACAGATGGAGAGAATAGACAGACTGTTCCCTGTTTGTGAAGGACTGCTAGGAAAGTTTAAAATAACTAATTGTCTGTCCTGAATCAGTCTTATTAGGTAATGTTCAAATAATGTTATCATCCCAGTGTTTTCAGTGTGGGAGAAAGTACTCAGAGCCTTCAAGTTACACACTATGAAAGGCAGCAACAAGTTTAATATTCAGAAACCTAAAGTATGTATCAGCAGCAGAATGGAGCTAAAAATAAATGTTTGTTTCAGTTCTATGAAGCTTTGAGTATTTTGGATTAGTAGCACTGCTGTGTTTGTTGCATCATATTGCTGTAATTGTTTATATGCTTTATATATTCTGAGGTAAGTTGATCTATAGTGTTACATCATATTCTATAAGGATGTTATGTGTTTGTATACTTTCTGCCCAGTTTGACCCATTTAGCAGAAGTCAGCCTGTTTAAGGCTCTGATATCTATTCTGTGTGACTTAAAGCAGTTATGACATGGTCTGATTTTCTCACCCAATAAAGGAATATTTAATATATCAGTCTACTCTTCATTCTATCAGAAACAGTTAGCACAGCTCGTACATTTGCTTTTTCCACATATATGTAAGCACTGAGCCAAATTTAGTAATGCCAACATATTGAAGGAACAATATTTGTCTCTTATATATAATACACCTATATATACACTGTCAGAGATACTTGTCTTTGAGTGAAGATTTAAGGTGATAGGAAATATAAATAACTGTGGATAGTTTTCACCACGGGTGTATTAAATGCTACCCCGAGAGTGAAGTTAACTCTGTCAGTAAGGCGTCCAACGGACTGCTGCATCGCATGTTTTGTGATAAAGTGGATGTGTTGAGATTACAACACAGTGTGAACGTTGTAGTGATGTGGGAATATGAATGGGGGACCTTGAAGCAGACAGACCCCGCAGTTATGGCTTTCATGCACACATACAGAAAGCCAGAACACCTGAACCCATGAGATGCCCTCTTTGGAGGGCGCACCAACGCCATGAAACTGTACCACAAGACTACTTGTGATGAAAAAATATTTTACTATGACTTTTATAGCCTCTATCCCACGGTGCAGTCTAAAAAAGATTATCCTGTAGGACACCTGCAAATCATTTACAACAACTTTGACAGGCTAGAAAATTATTTCAGCTTTGTTAAATGCTCAGTACTCCCACCTAGAGGTCTGTTTCACCCAGTCCTTCCCTACAGGTGCCAAGGCAAACTGATGTTCCCATTCTGTAGCATGTGTGCTGAAGAGCAGAACCAACAGACAGCATGCCTGCACACTGACAGTGAGGGGATGTTGTTGGGAACCTGGGTGTTGTTTGAGCTTGAAAAAGCTGTTGAGAAAGGATACAGGATTCTTTCTATTGACGAGGTGTGGCATTTTCCCAATAAGACTGTCACATTGTTTAAGGACTATGTAAAAGAATTTGTAAAACTTAAACGGGAGGCTTAGGGGTATCCAGAACATGTTAAAACACCTGATGAGCAGCAGAAGTACATAGATGAGTATTATGAGAAGGAGGGAATAATGCTAGACCCAACCAAGATATGTGTAAATAAAGTTGTTAGCAACTTTAACAAGCTGTTGCTAAACTCGTTATGGGGTCGTTTCAGCATGAGGGCAAACGTGCCTTCATGTGAGTTAATCACGGACCCTTCCAGATTCAGCCAGTTAATGTTTAGCGACCAGTACGACGTGCGTCAGTTTTGTTTCATCTCTGGTGACGTTGCCATGGTGCAGTGATGCTACGCTGATGGTAGAGCATCCCGTGTGAAGGATGTTAATATCTTTGTGGGGGCCATGACCACTGCACACGCTAGACTGATGCTGTATGATTTGCTAGACAAGCTGCAGCAGCGCGTGTTGTATTGACACGGACAGTGTCATTTTCACAGCACGCCTTGGCAACTGGATGCCACCTCTAGGGCCCTTCCTTGGGGATCTCACCAGTGAATTAGATTCTGGAGAGGGGTGTGTGAAGGATTACATAGTCGAATTTGTGTCCGCTGGGCCAAAATGCTACGCGTATCACACCTCACTGGGCAAGACACAAGTTAAATGTAAAAGTGTAACACTCAACGCACTAAACTCAAAAGTTGTCACCCATGACTCCTTGAAAGGTTTAGTCTGCACGTTTGTAGCCAATCAGGCATCAGACACACACCTAGTTGCTGTGTCTGATAGTATCAGACGCGATAAAAAGAATTTTCATTTGAAGAATGAAACCGTTGTGAAGAAGGTTAAAGTGGTCTACAACAAGCGCCGTGTGCTCCCAGACTATACAACACATCCTTATGCATTTTAAATTAGATCATGGGTTTGATGGCAGGTTGCAGCACCCTTTTAGCATGGTGGTCAGTGGTCCCAGTAACTGCGGCAAGACTTTTTTTGTCAAAAACATTGGTGAAAATGCTTCCAGGATTATTTCACATAGTATTGATAGCATTGTATATATATACTCATGCTGGCAGCCATTATATAAAGAAACTTCTTCAGATAAGAGACACTAACTTTGTGAACGGTATACCAGAATCTCTGGCTGATGACACCCTCCTACCCTACAGACAAGAAAAATTTGCTAATTATAGATGATTTAATGAATGATGCGGCTAATAATGTAGAAGTACAAAATGTGTTCATGAAATATGTGCATTTGTGTGGGAGCCCCATCAAAAAACCTGTCCATTATGGTAGCAGTGTCCAAGCATTCTTTTTTTTCTTTTTTTTAAATTCATACCGCACCCCCCCTGCAATGGCTCTTCCTTCCATAACTGCCTAATTTTGTTTAATAATCCAAGAGATAAATATCAAGTCATGCTTTTAGGTAGGCAAATGTTTCCCGGTAATACTAAATACTTTATAGAAGCGTTTAATGATGCCACATCCGCAACATACGGGTATCTTTTAATAGACTATAAAGTCAAGACCCCGGACTATTTAAGACTCAGAACCAGTTTACTGTCAGACCGTCCGGTTGTTTATATCCCAAAACAAAAAACAGTGAAAAGGTGAAAGGATGTCATCACGCATGCGGAGGAATCTGTCTCTGTTGGAGCTGATGTACAAGTCACCCCCTAGCCTGCGCAGAGTTATTTTTAGTAATGCAAACATAGATTTCATTAATGAGTTGTGTGAGATAGCCTTTAACGTACTGCAAGGCAACATTCCTCTAACAGATCAGCAGTACAAACAGCTAAAAAAACAAAAAAAACAATAATCAGACTGATCGCTGACAAAAAGATCAAAACTTTGAAAAAGAGAAAGACAATCAACCAATCGGGGGGGGGGGGTTTACTACCGTTATTAGGGGCAGCAATCCCTTTCATAACTAGTCTGATAGCAAACAGGTGAAAATGGAGCATGTGCAAAAGATGTTTTTGGTGCCCCATCATCAGTTGGACTTATTAAAACAGCAGCAACAGCACACAGAAACCATCAGACAACAGGCTCAGAATGAGTTGGACAAGGAGATGCTTGAAGCGTTACAACAACCCAACACAGATGTGTATGAGAAAGCTAAAAACTATGGTGACATTCTCCAAAGATACCTCACACTTGTGAGAGGTATCTCACAAGTGTGAGGGGTATCTCACAAGTGTGAGACAAGGTGCCCGTGAAAAGAATGTGTTATCTTTATCCCTGCCTGAACAACTTAACCGGGATGCGCAACCCCAGCTGGCGGACACCCAACCTGATTATGGCGATGCAGGAATGAAGGATTTTGTTGCGGAGAATGCTTTGACACACATACCTAAGAGGAGTAGGAGGAATGCAGAGCTTATTTTATCAGCGCTGAACCGTTTGCCAGACTTGATTTCTTACGATGACAAAGGTGAAATTGTTGTTGATAAACGCATCATCCTGGGTTCACACATTTATGACCTGATTAAACCAGTGACAACTACACACACCCCTTCTGAGAGTTTGAGACCTATCGGCTGGACAGAGTTTTTAAATGCTGTTTCAGATTTAAACATTCCGTTATCAGCCATATCCAACACAGCCATACGTAAAACTATTGCTGTGTGTAAAACTGATCACACCCTGTCTGAAGAGCCTAGTTTTTTAAAACACACCCCTAAAAAGAATACGCAGGGCGGACGGTTGCGGCTTAGTACATTTAAAAAATTAAAAAATTAAAAAAAATAAATAAAGGGGGGTCCTATTGAGTGGTTGGATTTTTGAATTCAGACTTTTTTTCTCTTATCACAGCTAAGATGTTTGTTTTATTTCTGGTAAAAAATGTTTGTTGGTTGTTTTTCTACTAAAATGTTTTTTTCACTTATTACTGCTAAAATATTTGTTCTTCTTTTATCACTGCTAAAATGTTTGTTTTCTTTTATTACTGTTAAATCATGCTCTCATATTGTTTTATTATTCTCATTAATACATATCAGTATCCGCGTTGCACACACGCATAATCGCTGCATACAGCAACAGGTTGTATGTTGTTGACAAAACGACACACCATAGCATCATTACAAATAAAATTAGTACCATACATGTTAAGTAGATGTGAATAAGATACACCATATGTGTATATGAAATAAAAAAAAAAATACACAGTGTTGACCACATGTGATGGAGACGTTGTTCTGCACTTGTTTTCCTGAATATAAAATAGTGGAGCAGTTTTTTAGAAGAAACTTCTTTATTGGTGGGGGAAAACTGTCTAGGGAGTTGCCAAAACTATCAAAAAAATAACCGTGTCTGTCTCTCGAAATATAAACTGCCAAGCAGTGTTCCCCAGGCATTGTGGAAGGGTGGGTGTTTACAATAGCCGTGTTCGGGAGTCCTGTGGGTAGTTGATCATACGCTAACACGCGTAGGAAATGTGTTTTTAATGATAATCCTGATGACGGGCGTTAGTTCTATAGTGTTCATCACCGTTTTTGTTGTCTCAATAGTAGTCCAAGAGCACCTGTCTCATATTAGATATTTCAATGACTGAATCAAATACTGAGTAGCACACAAGGTTCATAGTGTGAGGCAGAGGATTTCTGAAATGGGTTTCCAACCTAACGCTCCTGGTTTTAATTAATGATACATTCCCTGAATGTCCTTCATCAGCTTCCAGATTGAAACAGAATAATGTGTAGCCATTACCAAAGTCGTCACATGTTATGGCCAAGGGTCTGTCCTCTAAATGCCTTCCTGTGGTTTGTATCAGCTGGTAGAACTGTCTGGTATAGTGTTTTCTCTCAAAATTCGGCTGAAATGGTTTAGCTGGATATGCCTGACCGTCAGCGTATAGAGATATGAATTCTATATTGCAATTCTCAAAATCAACCGGATTATGGGTGTAGCTTAGGGTGACCATATTTTGATTTCCAAAAAAGAGGACACTTAGCTCAGTCATGAAGAACTTGCTTAAAGAAACATATTTAAATGATGCCTTCCCTGCGCGGTTAATGAATTGTGAAATAAAATATGTCATATAGGCTTTTACAAGACAACAAGTGCAAAAAAAATAACTTACAAGCCTCTGGAATTAAATAATGGTACAGAAATAATGCATAAGAAAAATTACCAGTACTGGGTGGGTACCGGGTCTGGACTGGAACAAAAAAATCGGCCTAGGAAAAGCCTTTGAATGAAAACAAACGCTGTTGTAACAGTTATGTACAGTGTCTTGTTGGTATATGTATGACTTCTATACATTTTACATCAGATAAAAACTTGGGTTGTAAGATTCAGATAATTATTTATTAAAAGCTAGGCATTTTAAATTAGAATAAGAAAGAAAAGTATTTCTTTGTCCCCCCCTTTCCCTGTTAAAGCCCTACCTGGCCCCCTGGCAAAGCTTTGCTAGACCCGCCCCTGCACAGTTACCAGCTTACTTACAAAAGGATCCTGGTGTTATTTGTCTCTCACAAACAGTTCATAACTTCCCTTCAACTCATTCATGTCACCTAAAAGGTAAACCTGTTTCTCCATCACCTGTTCTGCTCTGATGAGTCAGTAAGGACATCTCCTGGTTTCATCTTCATGTTTCCCTCTCACCACATATCCAAACCGACATCATGACCAGCAGCTTTACAGCTGTGGCTCCAGCAAACATCAGCTGATACTAGAAATTAATATTAAATAAATTCTAACGACTTAAACATGCTGCTGTTGTTTAATGCGACATCCACTGGTTTCCTCTTTCTGGCACAAAGTGGGCGATAAATAAACAAGAGAGAAAAGCCGATCAGCTGATCATTGATCAGTTTCATGATTGAAGTAGCAACAGGAGAGGGAGGGGGAGAGAATGAGAGAAGAAGAGGCAGCTGACAGCATAACGACAGAATAACTCCAGCTTTGTGTCTTTTTCCATTCTGGCTGAAGTACGGGACAAACTGTGTTACTTTTCACCTCAATACTGAACGCGTAATATTTTCTCTGAATACGAGACGATTCCGTTTTTACGGGACGGTTGGCAACTCTACTAACTAACCTTATGAATAAAATAAAGTTCACTATCAGTAACATCATAGCACCCACGCAGCTGTATAGAAACTCGGTCATGCTAGCTAGCACGCAGTACGAGTTATTGTAACTGACTGTAAAAAGTCAGCACAACGAAAATAAACTACACCTGAACTTGGTTTATATCTGACCCAGATAGACTGCAGGTCATAACTTCTTACCTGAAGTTCAGTTCACCTGACACTTGGACCAGCCGCTGCCTCGGGTCTCAACTCCTCCTTCCTGCCTCCCCTTCCCCTCATCCACCTGCTGGCCTCTGTGGAAGCTCCGCCACAGCCACCACCAAACAACTGAGTTATTTTTACACATCGGCCAGCATCTGGCCAATCCACCACTTTTCATTGTTTATACCGTTACAAAAAAAAAAAAAAAGCCCATCGGCCCATAAAAACGAAAAATCACCATCGGGCATACCGGGATGGCCAGTCCAGTACTGGGTCGGTACGAGGGAAATTTATTTTGCAGTTCGTCTGAAAGATGCACTTGCGTTTTGGGATCTTTTAAACGTCTGTGAGCGCAGAACAAGCGCTCACAAAGCAACAGTTTGGGGATGACGTCACACACATGGGTCCTCTGTCGGACTATAGGAAAACCCGGACATTTTTATCAATCTCGAAAATCCCCCTGGATGCCCCGGACGGAACGTGAAAAGTGGACATGTCCGGGCAAAAGAGGACGGTTGGTCACCCTAGTGTAGTTCCCCGTGTATCCTTCATTGTCAACGAATGCAATGATGACAAATTTAGGTATCCGCCCCATAAATAAATTCTCATTAGTTGATATTCTTGTTCATGCCGGTATGGAGAAAGTCTTTAAAGATACGCTGTCTACAGTCTATTTTGCGTTTGCATGATGCAGGGCCTTGCCGTGCGCTAACCTGATACTTGGTGAAACACTGACTTTTTTCACGAACATGCTGGCAGAGTAGTAATTACAAAGTAGTAATTTAGTAATTTTAGTAGTTATTTTTCTTGAAAAAACAGGTCTGCGTGTACTGGAGCAATCAATTCAACAACACTGCTATTCGCTGTATAACCACCTCTGGTCACCAGACCCTGGTTCTGTCCTTCTATAGATGTGTCATACATGTTCGCTGCTGTGTCTTTACATAATAAGCCCGTGCTGAACTGTGGGTCTAAAGTGTCCTTATTATAATTAATAAGACATTCTATTACACCTCTGTATGGATACCTGTTAGATGATTGGCTTATGAGTCTATCACCCAGCATTATGTCGACCTGAGAAAATAGTGTACAGCCGGGATAATTAACAAATCCTACGTCTGTGTCCCTAGCTAAGTTTGTGCTGTCAGCTTTTGTGATTCTGACACACATGTAGATATAAGAATCATTTAGATCCAGGTAATCTTCTCCTGAGATGTAAAACTCGATCGGGCCTCCGTTGGTGATTGCAGAAACCGGCGGGATTTCAATAAATGTACTTTTCTCAATGGAAGTCTGCGTGCAAGGGACACTAAACAGGTCGAGTTCTCTTTCCAGGCATTCTCCCAGTTGACTGTGTAAAAGAGCCATTTAGAATATGTCAAGCACTGTAGTTTTTGAATGACTGGTTCTGGGTCTTTTCACTCCGCGTCACTTTCTCCGTCTGACAGGTCTCCTCGCAGGTTTTGACGTTTTACGCTTTTTAGACAGCGGGGTTTCACACATGCGCACTGTGGGAGGGGTCTTAGAAGGCTTGTGTGTATACATATACAAGCCGTTGCCATCCTGTTTAGTAGATGCGGGTCTAGTTATGTTGGATATGACGTCATACACTATGCCTGATGTGGCTGTTTTCAGGTGGGGTTTGACTATGCTGACTCATTGGTGTAGGTCTGCTCATACCCTTTTCGAAACACGCCTCTCAGTTTTGATATTCGTGTCACCAACATTAAATTTAAAACACGTTTTCTTCTGAGGCTTTGTCTTGTACAGCGTGTTAAAGACCAACTTCTCATTATCCTTATTCACCTCTGCTGGGGCCATTTGGATAGACCTGTGATAAGCCTTGTTATATGCCTGTGTGAGATCATGGATTACATCTACATATCTCTGCGTGTTGACAGATGATAAGTACTTCCACATTCTACCCTTGACTCTCCGGTTAAATTTCTCCACAACGCTAGATTTAACCTCGCCAGTTGTTGAGAAATGCTTGATATTATATCGCGTCATTAGCTGTTTAAAGACTGTATTATAAAACTCTTTGCTTTCATCTGTTTGAAGTTTCATAGGGATCCTTCCTTCAGTAAGTATATCCTCGAAAGCGGCTGCTACAGCGGCCCCTGTCTTTGTTGTGAGACGTCTAACCCATGAGTATTTTGAGAATACATCTATACATGTTAGCAGGTATCTCACATTATCATTATCTGCCAAATATTCAGACATATCAACCAGGTCGGCTTGAAACTGTTTGTCAATACCATTCACCAATACTCTATTTCTGGGAAAGTGTATCCTAACTGGTTTATGGAGAGTGTAAGTGTCGTCTCCTTCTAGATAACGCTTGACCTGCTATAGTGGTGGCGTTACACCTGATGCCTCCCCCGCTGCTATACGTAGCTTATTTACACCACCCAACCCTGCAGGATCGGATGTATCATGATATATCTTATACAAGGTGTTTTCCATGATCAGTGCGAGACACAAATGACTAAGATGTTTATGTTAACATGTCTTTTTATTTAATTCACACACACACATGGACAATGAATACTGAACAGCATACATTAAATCTTGTGTCTCCCAGACCAGTAGTTTCCAATCATGTGAAGCAGCGCTGGTTTAGCACCACTGTCATCACCACCTGCATCTAGCAGGTAAGCGATTTTGTGGTCAGTGGCGCATTCCATGTTTATCGCTGGTTTCAGTTCACGCAGAATGCGTTCTGAAACATAACAGAGTTGTGCTTTAGCCTCACAGATGTTGTAAGAGCATACAAACAAATGGATGGCTGAGATGAATCGGTCCGTCCGGAGCCTTTCCATCACCTCATCATAGCAGTTATCGAAGAAATACTCAGGCATTTCAAACAAGCAGCTGTGTTGTAACTGGCTGGGGTGGCCAGATTGACAACCATAACATATCGCCTGTTGATACTCATTCAGCACAATCGACAGCAGGTGGAGGGTTGCGAGTTTAATGTTGATTACTGTTTCCTCAGACAGGTCTGATGCAGTTGGGTCCTGCGAACCTTGTGGAGATGGGGGAGGAGTCGGCGGGGTCTGGATTAGCAGCGCGGGCGGTGCCGTCCTCTGTAAAAAAAATGAATTTGTCACACACATACATATACACACTCATATGCACACGCATGTTAACCTACCATTTCATTTATTTAGTTGTCAGATGGTCTTATGATTTTAGGTTTGTACAGGGTAGAAGGCAAACCAGTCTTCGGACAAGCCGCCAAATCGTCAAAAACGAGGCATTTTCTAACACTCTCATATGCAGTGTTGAGTCTATCCCTCTTGATGGCAGCATCAACCTGGCTAAGCATACGCTGCATAGCTCTCCAGTCGCTCCACTGTATAAAAAGCAAGTCCTTAAACCATGTCGTGCGCTCTTCGAGGTTTAGAGGGTAAGGATTTAACCTCCAGTTTTCAAGCCTTCTGGTAACAATAAAATTTTCCCTGTCATTACATACACTGAGAAAAATAAAGTCATCATGGGTGCGATTTGAAACGATCAGCCTCAACCTTGTAAAGCTCAGGGCCTGACGGGCTGTTCCACTGGGAAACATACAGCATCTCCAGGAAGCCCACATTGTCCAAGTCCGCACACACAAGAGTGCGAAAGAGCTACCAGTTTTTAGTAGACATGGCTCACCATCCCCCCAAAACACACCCTCACCACAATCTACTCGAAGTATCAATTTCTCCACTGGTATATTTAATGGTATACACGTACCCGCTGGTGCCACGATATTCTAACTTACATTCAGTGCCATCTACGGTATTTTCACAGCATTGCTTTTTACGCTGAGGTCCGCTGGTGCAGTCGGCTGTAGACGTACCTAGAGCGGTGATGGCTTGGGCAATGTCCTGGCTGCTCGTCATGGTTGATGGTGATGATGATGTCCTGTGCTCCGCAGGTCGAGGTGTCGATGCTCCAAAATGGTTAAAAGATCGCAGCTGACCACTTTTATATGTATATGACCCTAGACCATCCGACTAGGAGTTGTTACCACACATAAACGAGCAAAGGTACCTGGTGTAGGGGCAGGTGCACGCGTACGCGCACGTACATGAAGACACACGGGGGGTGGTGGGTGAGGGGGCGATAAAGGCACATACATATTATTACTGGTGGGGAACTAAAACATTTCTTTAAACACAATGTCTTCGTTTTAGGGGCTCAAAGGTAATTGGACAAATTAAATAACTGAAATTAAAATGTTCATTTCTAGTACTTGGTTTAAAAGCCTTTGCTGGGAATGACACTCTGAAGTCTTGAACTCATGAAAATCACCAGATGCTGGGTTTCCTCCTTTTTAATGCTCTCCCAAGGCTTTACTGCAGCAGCTTTCATTTGCTGTTGGTTTGTGAGCTTTTCAGTCTGAGAATTAGGCTTCAACAGGTGAAATGAACTTAGAACTTGGAACTTTTATTGCATTGCTCAATTGGGTTTAGATCAGGTGAGTGACTTGGCCATTCAAGAATATTTCACTTCTTTGCTTTAATAAACTCCTGGGTTGCTTTGGCTGTATGTTTTGGGTCATTTTCCATCTGTATTATGAAATGTTGGCCAATCAATTTGACTAGATTTAGCTGGATTAGAGCAGACAGTATGTCTATGAACACCTCAGAATTCATTCGGCTGCTTCTGTCCTGTGTCACATCATCAATATGATGAAGAAATCACATCATCCCAACCAATCACAGCAGATGGCCGCCCCTCCCTGAGTTCTGCTGGAGGTTTCTTCCTGTTAAAAGCTTGTTTTTACTTCCCACTGTCATCAAAGCGCTTTTCACCCATTAAGGTTGTCATGGTTCGTATTTGAGGAAGAGACAGACGACTGCAGAGTCCCAGTAAGATGCGTCAAAACAATGATTTTATTAAAACACATACACGTGGGAAGCCGAGCACGATCACCCAAAAAGCATCGATCTTCCCAGAACAATAAATGGGGTGTGATATATATAACATATGATGACAAGTAATATGCGTCACAGCAGATAAAAACATACATGTTCCAGTCATTCCAACCTTGAACATCTTCTAAAAAAAGAACAGTTCCTTCCTCTGTTCCTCCACTAGATGTTTCCTGTTATTTTACCTATTACACTTATTTGTGGAACTGAACTGTCACGTATGCAGGTAAAACAACTTCGCAGTTTCAAGCAAAACAAGTCTAGACACTGTGTATGTGTGTTCAGGCAGCCCATGTGTCTTAGCCTCAGTGCATGACCTTACTCTGAGTCATCTGTTACCAGGCAGAACTCCAATGCAGCCGGTTGCTGAACACACAGGCCTCTATTCAGTTTCTAAGTTATGTGTGATGTATTGTAAGCATGTATGCAATTCTTTCATAACTCAAGGTCACTTTACTCAATAGATCAGTCGGACCTCGCGCCGCTGAAGCTTCCGACCATCAATTAATTGACCGAGCTTCAACTCTTTAATAAGCACAAAATGCAATGTGTATAACATGAATACAGTTGCACCTGCAATGAAAGATCATTATGTGATTAAGCTACCACCTGAAATACAGACTTGAAATACAGACTTTAATGTAACCTCAACAGCTTCAAAAACTGTGTCGATGAAATGATAACTAATGCAACATGAATAGTAACAGCAAAATAATTTTCTAATCTCTACAAGGTTAATTATGGAGTTCCACAGGGTTCTGTGCTAGGACCAGTTTAGTTTACATTATACATGTTTCCTTTAGGCAGTATCATTGGAAGGCATAGCATACATTTATTTGTCCATGAAATCAGATTAAACACACCAATTAATACAATTTTATATTTGTGTTAAAGACATAAAGACCTGGATGACCTCTAATTTTCTGCTGCTCAATTCAGATAAAACTGAAGTTATTGTACTCTGCCCTAAAAATCTCATTGACCAGCATATGTCCTTCAATGCACATATTATTATTCTTCCGGTTTGGCGATGAGTGAGTGAGGTAGACGCGGCAGTAGCTCCGCTTAATTTTGACCTTAAAACTTCAAACAGACCGTAATTATATGCAGTAACTGAAGGTAACTTAAACTACTATCTGATAAAGTGGCTGGGTGTCTAGAGGCCAGTTGAAAATGCCCAAAGCTACTTCAAGGCTGAAATTTGTGACAAAATTTAAAATAAGATCTCAGAAGTCACAGCAGTATTAAGAGGGGAGATAGCCAGCTTGAAAGCCGAGAATGACAAAGCCATAACAATGCTAAGGAACGAGATAGAGTCACATGGCCATACGCTGCAAGAGCTAGCTGATACGGCTAGTGGCTCATCAGATGCAATACGGGAGTTGGAGAACAAAGTTGAGACACTCCATGGGCAAGTGACATCGCTTTCTGAAAAATGCCTCGACCTCGAGGGACGTTCGAAGCGACAGAATCTAAGAGTGGTAGGGGTGAAAGAAGGCAAAGAGGACGGGCAGAATGCCAGGGAGTTTGCAGGGAGGCTGTCAAAAGAAGCTGTTGGTCTGGACGAGGCACCTGTGATTGACAGAGCCCACAGAGCTTTGAGAAAGAAGCCCGGCGATAACGAACCACCCCGACATCTTATTGTAAGAGTTCACTACTGCCACACCTATGAGGACATCATAAAGAAAGTCATGGGCACCCGGGATATAACATTTTGTGGCAGGTGGATTCAGATTTTCGGGGACCTGCCACCTGAGGTGGCAAACGCCAAGCTACGTTCACCGCTGTGAGGAGGATGCTACGTGATAAACCGGGGGTCAAATACGGACTTGTTTACCCAGCCAAGTTTTTTACTGATCCGGAAAAAGCACGACAGATGGGGGAGAACAGGAGAGGGCTTGTAACTATTTGCTCTTGGAATGTGAATGGCATCAGTGAACCGATAAAACGTGGTAAAGTGTTGGCATACCTAAAATCATTGAGATCAGATGTTATTTTCTTACAGGAGACACATCTTTAAAATGATGCACATTGCAGGATTTGAGCTAAGTGGATAGGGCAGATTCATCACTCACGGTTTTCCGCAAGGGGTACAGCAATAATTATTCGTGAAAATGTGCCATTCATACATAAATCTACTCTGGCAGATAAGGAGGGGAGGTATATCATGGTGGTAGGAGAAATTCAGTCTATACCAATCACATTGCTGAATGTCTATGGCCCGAACAGGGATGACCCGGAGTTCTTTAGAAAACCGTTTAGCTTGATCCCGGATATTTCAACTACAAACTTGATACTTGGGGGAGACTTTAATTTAGCTTTAGATACCTAGCTGGACAGGTTGTCAGCTCAGAGAATTGTGCCATCAAATGCTTCTAGATTTCTGAAATCGTTTATTGATAATTTAGGTCTTGTGGATGTTTGGAGAACCTTGAATGCAACCGGAAGGAAATATTTCTTTTACTCTGGGGTTCATAATACGTACTCACGTATAGACTACTTTCTATTAGATAGTAAACTGTTACATGGAGTCCAGAGTAGTAAATATCATAATATCCTTATATCAGATCATAGCCCAGTGTCTATTTCACTAAATTTGCTGGAATCAGGTGGTAATTATAAACACTGGTGATTAGACCCTCAACTTCTTACGAGGAAAACATTCTGCAATTATTTGGCAGAACAGATCAAGTTGTTTTTTGAGATGAATGACAAAGACGATGTATCACCTCTTTTATTGTGGGAAACGTTTAAAGCATATGTGAGAGGCTGTGTAATTTCTTTTCAGTCGTCTGTGAAAAAACGTAATAACATGGAACGCATACAGCTGGAGGTTCAAATACAAAAATTGGACTCTGAAAATGCCAGACAACCGTCTGTACAGCTACGTAGTAAAATATCAGCTCTGAAGTATAAACTCAATAACTTGCTATCCAGTGATGGGAATTCTGGCTCTTTTTAGAGAACCAGCTCTTTCAGCTCAGCTCACTAAAAACAGCCGGCTCTTTCGGCTCCCAACCGGATCTTCAGGTTGTTTTGTTGCTTTAATTAATTTATTATCAACAACAATATAAAATTATGCACAAAAGAAATTACTCATGTAAAAAAACCATGGTTTTATTTATATGTTTACATATAAATATATACGGTGGCCCCTAGAGACAAAGCAAGTACAAACTCCAAAACACATTGCTAGCGCTAACTGACCTTCCAAAACAGAGCTACCTAGATCACTTAAATTACACAATTGAAAGCATATGTGTATTGTTTGTGTATTTATACACAGTCTCTCATATATATTCAAATCATTTTTAAAAAAGGCAACAAAAGCTCAACGCTGCCCATAGCATCCTGGAGCACCTCCGTTGTGTTTTGGAGTTTGTACGTGCTTCTGAGTTTTTACATGCTTCTGAGTTTGTATGTGTTTTGGAGTTTGTACGTGTTTTGTCTCTAGGGTCCACCGTAAATATATTTTTATTTATTCACTCCACATAAAATGTAATAAATAAATCATATAATACAAAAAAACAACTATTTACATTTCAACTTTTAGCTATTTAAATTTTCAGCTTTTTCCTTTTAAACAAATTTAAAGTGAAACAACACAAAACACTGCAAACCACAACACAATTAAATATAAATTAAAATATGCAAAACAAAAAGAAGATGCACATTCTCTGTCATATAGGCCTGCATGAATAAACTTTCTGAATCCTTTATCATGAATTTATCTGAAAATAGTTGTGGAGCATTACTATACCTTTCTAATGTGATGTTGTTGTCCCCTGGCTCTCTTTCTCTCTCTTTCCCTCCCGCTCTGTTACTACTGCAAGTGTAACTACTGCCCCTCCCCCCTCTGCCCAGCGCAAAGCATAAGGCTCGCGTGCGGAGTGAAGCGGAAAAAATGTGCGAGAGAGAGGGTGAGAGAAAGAAACAAAAAAACAAAAAAAACACGAGCCGGCTCGCATCGTTCACTTCAAAGATCCGGCTCTAAGAGCCATTTCGTTCGCGACCGACACATCACTATTGCTCTCAGATAAAATTTCCAGGGCCTTCATGTATGTTAAGCAGACCTATTTTGAATTTGGTGATAAGCAACATAAATTACTGGCCAGGCATCTAAGGAAGAGAGAAAGTGATAGGGCCATTCATGCAATCAGGTCAGACTCAGGGTTGTTGACTAATTCTTATAAGGATGTTAATACTGCTTTTAGACAGTTTTATGAACAGCTATATACATCTCAGTGTAATGCACCTCCTGAAATTATGCAGGATTTTCTAAGCAAATGTAACTCGCCTACTACATTGGCACAAAAGGACAGGACATCTCTAGATGCAGACTTAACATGTCCAGAATTGATTAATACCATATGCTCCCTGAAAAACGCGAAGAGCTGTTAGGGTTCAATGTTGAGAGAAGAATCCATAAATAGCCACAGATCCAGTCCAGTGTGCAATTAGACAGCATTTTAATGAACACATGTGTGAGTTCAACAACCCAATCAGTGTTGAACTGTCTTTATCATATTCAGACAACTGTTTTATGGGGTTTAAGATAGTACAGCCCCCTTTTCTGTTACTAGGCAGAAATACGTCACACCAAAACCACAATGACTTTTAACATAGAACATCATCTTCGTGTCTACGGCTGATGCTTCCTGTCTCCATCCTCGCTGTCGCTCGTCTGGTGCACTTCCTCTAAGTACGTCGGCACACTTCTGCATTTCTGCCCTACCAAAATAGATCTACCATGGTGTGTATGTGTGTGTGTACTGCGTACGTGTCATGACCTCTCACTATTTGTCTGTCTGTACGTGCAGAGTTTGCATCTGCTTTCTGAACCTTAGTTGACCTCAACTTAAGCAACCAACCAGGCTAAGGCCATCCTGTGTGTAATGATCTTGACTTATATGTGAAATATATAAACAACTGTTTCAGTCTACCACAACTACTTAAGGCTTAATCCGCAATAAATGCATACTAAACACCCTTGCACTTAAATTCTGGCTTCAGTTTCACTTCTGCAAAAGTATGCTCTGCAGATGCATTTCCTGTCAGCCTGCAGTCAGCTTCTCCCCCACTGAAGACTTCAGTATAAAAATACAAAACATTCAAAAACCTTTAAATTATAGATTCAACTGATTATAACTGAACCTGTAATAAAGACTAATATAATACCAATATATTTGAACATCCGAATGCATCTGAATGCAACATCACTATTAACACTGAAATGTTAATGATGATTATAAAAATAGCAGCAAATAATAGCAGTAAAATATTTCTATTCCTGACACTTCCCCTTTTTGACCTCTGGATAACATCCAGAGGTCACCAAAACAACGAAAAGCATGACCGAAACTAATAATTCACGGAGTAGATCCTAGTCTAAGACTAGATTCACCTTAACTGTAATGGATAAAAACCTTCTCCCTACTATGCTCTAACTTACTCTGTTTCCTCAATTGTTCTCTTCATTCAAAAGCATAAACCTAATTATGTTTTGACTTTCTGACTTTTGTTCCTATATAATCTTAAACATCACTCATCTCAATCTACAGCTTTTAACAGTCTCACTGCACTGCTGTCATATGTTTCCTGTTGTTCCTTATCTGATCACCCACATCCTGTACACAAACTGTCACTGCTGCAAGGGCCTCTCATCTACAGTCACCTATTACAAGAAAATGTATCAAGGAAATCATTATACCTGCTTATTCTACTAAAGGATAAAAAAAAAAAAAAACAACCACTTTAATCATTACATGTAAGCACATAGTTAATTGCTCCTAGATAAACTTCATCATAGCTAAAAGCTGAACTCTAACTGTATTTTGAACTCCCATTTCCTGGGTGATAACCTGTTTGAATATATCATTTTATTTCATTTTGCTGCTCTTAATGTAATGATACCTTCTAATTTATACTTCAACACTCTAATTTATACCTTACTATTATGTGGGACTTAACCAGAAATATATAAGCTTTCTCCTTTTGCTTCTATTTTAAGCAACCACTTGGTCACTTCAACCAACATCTGTTATTCTGCAACCGCATTTTATATAACAGAACACATGCAGCTCTAAATTAGTCATCTCAATATTTTACATGTCACACAGTTTAGTTACAAGCGAAACTCCTATTCAGTTAAATGCTAAATGGATTTCAGGCCTTTTGCCTGGAATCAATACTGTCAGGTCTTAATGAACTCTATATGTCTGTAAGCGTGTGCAATCCTTCAATAACTCAGGTCATTCTCACAGTAGATTGGCTAATCATTAACGCTAACCAAAAGTTTGTGACCCTCAAGAGACGACTCTCTGAGCCACAACTCCGTCAAAGGCACAAAAATGCAATGTGTATGAAAAAATCCTTTCTACATATATAATCTCCAATATTATTCACTTGAGTCAGCGGGACTTTTAACATCCTCATAAAAGCTCTCCTCTACCCTAGAAATAAATCTATTTACTATCTGTTTCTAAAGCCTACATTATAACAACATTCTAACATTATGTCACTGTGACAACTTATCCTAAAAATCAAAAAGAAATCACACATTTTCTACTCATAAAATGTTCACTATTTTCCCCAAAGCATATCCTTTATTCCCACAATTTCCCCTTTAAGTTTTGTATACAACTTCTTATTAACACCAGCAATTTATCTTCTAAACAGAATTCAGTTCATTTTACTCCTTTCTTTAGATTTAACAATCTCTGCCCCAGTTTTACCATATCTAAATTATCAAACAACCCCAATCGTTATAAAATCCTAGTAAAACCCATTTCAAATTAAACAAATTAAATCTTAAACCCCTCTCTTTTTTGACACATCCCATGTGGCAAAAAACTCAAAATGCTCCACCCAAGCTTAACAAATTAAAAGGGAAAAAAGGTTAGTCATTTCATTTCTCAGAACAGCTCAGCAATTCTCCTCTCCGGTGTTTTGCTCCAGCCCTGAAAACCTGTGTTTAAGGAACAAAATCAATTTAATCATCATGTCAAATCTCCTCAAACTCGTTGCTCCATGCAAAGTCTGGATCCTTGGAATTTCCTGAAAACAAAACCTGTGTGTTAACCAGAACTTCACATTTCATACTCAATTTCCCCACTTATGATCCAGCCTGTGTTATAACCCAAAATAAACTTACCCAGAACAGTTATTAATCATGTGTCACCTCAGTTCATGGTAACTTGAGTTACATCAAACAATGCTTCCCTTTTAGCATTTAGCATTCTATAATGTAATAACATAATCCAACCCCAGTAAATAATTTTCTCAAAACACACATCAATATCCCCAGAATTAAGTCTTCCACTTGTCCTGTTTGTCAACCATTTATTTATTTCCCCTCTTGGTCCCATCACTCACATTCACTCACATGCATTCACACATGATATTTTTTGCTGATCTGCAGCCTTCTGCGCACGTCATCAGCTGCTCCACATCAGCAAAATGAGCTCAATCATTTGTTTTATTTCGTTTTCCTTTTTAGGAGAGTAGTTCTCTATATTTTTTGACTGGATTGACTCGCTGCAGTCATTTTTAGACAGACTTGCCGCCAATCAGTCTCTGATTGTAATCAATTATAATTCTGTAAAGCCCACCTGATTTTCGTACTTGGTAATTTTGTCAACGCCGTCGGTTCATTCTCTTCCAGGCCTGCTTAGAACAAAAATGAAAAAAGAGAGCTGATTATTAGCTGATCAAAGTACCAAACAAAATCACCTGACAGGTTTTTTCCTGAGTGCACTTACTACTACAAAAAATTTTTTTTTTTTTTTTTGGGGCCCCTCTCAGACATATCCATGTCTTAATCAAACACCCTCTCTGGAAATAAAACAACAGCCTCAAAAATCTGAAACAATCTTAAATTTCACCCATTCAACACACTAAAACCTCGCCAAAAGCTACACCGTTTCGTTCACAACAATAACCCCGGTCAAGCACTTTACCATACTCAGATTCAGCCTAACACCTTACAACAATGTGTCAACACTAATTTATAAACCTCCTAATCAAATTTGCACCTCTGAACAATCTACCCCTCCTTTAAGGCCTCAGTCACACACACACAGCAAGCTCCTCTGTCCACATTCACACGAGCTCTCAAACTTTTTCCATACTCAGCCATATCTCAACATTTTAACTTGGCAAAAGAAATACATGTTTAAACTTTATCACATTATTCAATTATTTTCATTTTCTTCCTATACTAATCACTTGTTGTGATCAATCAGTGCAAGAGCAATCCTAAGTCACCCTTTTAAAAACTGCTTTAATACTTTTCTTGTGTTTTTTCCATCTTTTTTAAATCTTTCCATCAATTGTATTAACCATTCACACCATTCTCTCACTCATACAAGCAGCAAGCAGATCTTCATTGCATATGCTTATGTTCTTAGCCAGGTTTTAAATCAATGTCTCTATGCATCAAGCTTTGATTAGACAAGCTTCATGAGCTTGTCTTTGTACGGTTAATGCATTTCTGTTTGTGTGTGGTATTTTGCATCTATGGCTTCGCAGTCTGTCAGACACCTTTCCAACCCTCCAGTTAAACAGTCAGTTTTCTCCTTCCTCGAATTACTAACCCTCTGTTTTGATTTCCCACCTTAAATTACCGCCCTCCTGGTCTTCAGCCAGGTGTTAGGGCTTGCTTTTCAGGTTCCTGGACACATCATACTGTGAACAATTCAACCAGAAACTTGCCTTAACTTATCCATTGGCGTTACCCTCTAACTTTCTTCCGACTGCTGCTGTGGAGAATTGGTCCGGTTCTGCTTTACTCCTGAAAATAACAAAACTAAGACATTTTCATTATTACCACAAGTGCTTAAATGACCCATTTCTCTGTCTCTGGTCAGAAACACCAATTATGCCATGCATGTAAGCGTGTTCTTCCCTGCATTTTATGTTAATTGGGTGTAAACTGCTTCTTCATTAAATTAATTCATTGAGTTTTTCATTGCATTTCTATGTATTCATGTTAATGTACACTACGTGTAAGCTGTTTCTTCATTGCATCCTATATATTCATATTTAATTTATGCATTTCACCACTGACCTTTAGATTCAAACTATCTCACTTCTGATTCATTTCAAAAATAATCTCACATGTAACAATTTGTATGTGTGTTTTCTATTCATTAAGGTAATGACAATTATTTTCTTTCATTATTCTTACCTTTTCTAATGTTTACCTCTTTGTTATGCTGTGGTGGACATCCCTAAACAATTCATGAGTTCAGGTTTCAATTTTCAATCCAATTATATCCTATATTCTCGCAGTCAAACTCGTCCAGCTTCATCTCTCACTGGTCCCTTTTTCATTCACAGTGTCCTGTTCGTGCTTCAAAGCTCCAGCAAACACAGTCTCAACTCAGCTGTTGTCTTCTTCTCTGTTTCTTTACAGTCTTTCTTTTAGATTAAGTCCCAGCATGGCAAAATATCACTCAATGTCCAGTGCTCTTCCACAATTCTTTATCCCACTGTTCAACTGCCCAGCCTGTATTTTCACAGTACATGTTGCCTTCTTACATGCTGCTGCTGGTCATCAGTCGTCATCAGTGTTAATGGATCAGTGGCACTGTCGTTTGCCTGCTGTATTCAAGTCCACGATGTTCTGTCGGTCTTCATCAGGCGATTGACTGTCCTTTGAACTTCTTCTCCGCTTCAGGGACAAAGTGAGAGATCCAGCCGCACAATTTCGAGCCAAAAACTGGCTTATTCTCCCAATTCTTTTAATCTACTTTTCTGCTGCTGAACTCAAGGTTGCAATGTTGAGAGAGTCCACCTGTATTGACACACTAAAGCATACAATTAGTAATATATTCATTTTTCTTAAAGGCTTCATTTGCTCCATGGGCCTCGTCTGTCTCTCTGTGTTCTTTCTGTACACACTCAGTTCCCATATATGGGCATGCAAAGTTCCTGTTCACTATTTCCTGTTCTCTGCAGCCCCAGTACACAGAGCCATATTTCCTGTTCTTCAAACTAATCTAACTCTTTTGTTTTTTCTTTGTATTCATAGTCTACAGGCCCTCTTTTATTCTACTAAATCTTAGTCTAAAAACAATACACCTTCATTTCACTCACCCAAGAAATATATTTCACACTCCTTTATTTCATACACACCTTTTTAAATGTTCTAACCTCTTTCAGACGCCATAAATCGTCTCACACACTGCCTTTTCTCTCTCAAACTTCCCCCTTTTTCAGTCACTCAGACAAATCACGCAGAGTCACTCAAATCAAATACTGACAGCATTCACACAGTTAAAATCACACAAAATACGCTTTCATACGAGTATTTTGGACATGCCTTCCATGATCAGAAAGAGCAAGTCAAAAGAAAAAAGAAAACTGAAACCTCTCATCGTCTCACCCCGCTTCTCCCCACACACACATAACTAAAAAATAAAACACACCAACATTTATGGCTCAAGATATACATCTATCAAAATTCAGTCATTTACTATACCTCCACACTAATATATTCAAACTGTATTTACACTCTCATAATAAGCAAAACCAACCTCTTATATACAGGCATTTAGCAAAAAGCTCAATTCTGTCAACATTGAAACCACCCTCTCTGCGCGTCACTGCTGCTCATTTGCATTTACACACTCCATCAGCGCACATCCGGCTGTGGATTACTGACACAGAGACTGATCCTACTCATAGATCTCATATTTTATATTACAGACGTCTTTAATTACAACTGCACAGATTTTTTAGGCCTTGTCGCTCCTACAAATTTCGAAAATTTTCCATAACCGACTCGAACGGGCAAACCTTCAGGTTTTTTGCGACCAATTTAACAGACCAGACTCGAACTGCTCTGTCCAGATTTCTAGCCCTAACTTAATTTACCGGTAGCCAAAAAAGCGCAAGAATAGGGGACTTGAACCCCTAGCAATTTTGGAGGTTCCCAAGTTCTCCCCCGCTGTCGACGGTACTATCCCTACTCAGCGGTAGGTCAAGGGTCAGCGTCCTGCCCAGGCGCAAGCGTTACCAAGGAGAAAAGTGCGCTTCTTAACAGACGCCGCTGTCGTCCTAGAAAAATTTACAATAATTTGAAACAACAATCTAAGCCCAAAACAGGATCAAGATTGAGGCAGATCTACCTTTGTGGACATAGGGGACTTGAACCCACGAGATGACCATCACAAGATAGACCCAATGTCCAACGGGACTTGAACCCACAGAAATGACCAATTTCCCTACTTTCTACGTGAGACTTGAACTCACTTTAACTCTTTTCCTTTTCTTTGGGACTTGAACCCAGTACTTTTACTTATCACTTATCATTACTTCAACCAGCATGCTCATGAAATTCCCATCAAACTCAAAACAGACCTTCACCAAAATTAAAAAACAGACATTCACCAGTAATTTTCAGTGAGTAGACTTTAATTTGACATGTCCAATCTAGCACATTTTGGAAAATTCAACAGGTATGTGCCTTACCTTTGTTTAAGCCGGCTTGTCTCTCACTTCAGACCACTGACTCCTATCTGCCCATCCAATCACCACAGACCCTGGATCTCTCCATCTACACCAAAATTCCCCTCTCTCACCGGACCGAGCCCCCAAATGTTAGGGTTCAATGTTGAGAGAAGAATCCATAAATAACCACAGATCCAGTCCAGTGTGCAATTAGACAGCATTTTAATGAACACATGTGTGAGTTCAACAACCCAATCAGTGTTGAACTGTCTTTATCATATTCAGACAACTGTTTTATGGGGTTTAAGATAGTACAGCCCCCTTTTCTGTTACTAGGCAGAAATACGTCACACCAAAACCGCAATGACTTTTAACATAGAACATCATCTTCGTGTCTACGGCTGATGCTTCCTGTCTCCATCCTCGCTGTCGCTCGTCTGGTGCACTTCCTCTAAGTACGTCGGCACACTTCTGCATTTCTGCCCTACCAAAATAGATCTACCATGGTGTGTGTGTGTGTGTGTGTACTGCACGTGTCATGACCTCTCACTATTTGTCTGTCTGTACGTGCAGAGTTTGCATCTGCTTTCTGAACCTTAGTTGAACTCAACTTAAGCAACCAACCAGGCTAAGGCCATCCTGTGTGTAATGATCTTGACTTATATGTGAAATATATAAACAACTGTTTCAGTCTACCACAACTACTTAAGGCTTAATCCGCAATAAATGCATACTAAACACCCTTGCACTTAAATTCTGGCTTCAGTTTCACTTCTGCAAAAGTATGCTCTGCAGACGCATTTCCTGTCAGCCTGCAGTCAGCTTCTCCCCCACTGAAGACTTCAGTATAAAAATACAAAACATTCAAAAACCTTTAAATTATAGATTCAACTGATTATAACTGAACCTGTAATAAAGACTAATATAATACCAATATATTTGGACATCCGAATGCATCTGAATGCAACATCACTATTAACACTGAAATGTTAATGATGATTATAAAAATAGCAGCAAATAATAGCAGTAAAATATTTCTATTCCTGACAGAGCCCAGGACCTGATGGTCTATGTAATGAGTTTTATAAAAAGTTTAGCAGTTTGCTAACCCCATATTTGCTGAAAATGTTTAAAATGGCCTTGGAAGATGGCGCACTCCCACAGACCCTGAATGAAGAAACTGTGACTCTCATTCCAAAGAAAGGAAAGGACCCAGAATTGGTGAGTTCTTCCCGACCAATCTCTTTATTGAACACAGATCAGAAAATACTGGCCAAATCTTTAGCCAGGAGACTTAGTTCCCACATAGGTAAACTGGTTCACCCAGATCAAACAGGGTTTATCCCAGCAAGGCATGCATCTCATAACCTGAGACATCTTTTTGACATTATTTATTCCTCTAGGGATCCAGATAAAGACCTAGTGATATTGAGCCTTGATGCAGAAAAGGCCTTTGACTGTGTCGAATGGTCGTATCTATATGCAGTATTAAGTAAGTTTGGAGGTGGACCTAAATTTGTCTCCTGGATTCAATTGTTATATAGTAATCCGTGTGCCAGAATACTCACAAACAACCCAAACTACCCTTTCCGAACCATTTAAGCTATTTCGTGGCACAAGACAAGGATGTGCGCTGAGCCCTTTATTGTTTGCCCTTGCATTAGAGCCAAACAATTCGGAAACAAAAAGAAATACATGGCTACAATACAGGATACACCTCCAATAAGATCTCACTGTACGATGATGATATTCTGCTGTTTGTAACCAGACCATTAGATTCAATCCCTAAGGTGCTAGTAACAATAGATTTATTTAGCTCTTTTTCAGGTTACAAAGTAAATTGGGGGAAGAGCGAATTGATGCCAATTAAATGCAGTAATCTTGATTTACTAAATCGTCTTCCCTTTAGAATAATGTCAGAAGAATTTTTATATCTTGGAATTGAAGTTACTAAGTCATACAAGTCATTATATGAAGCAAATTTTGTGAGAATTCTGGATACATTTAAAAACAAGATTGAATTTTGGAAATCACTCCTACTTTCCATGATAGGACAGGTAGGGTGAATGCTATCAAAATAATTTGTCTCCCCCAACTCCTATATCTGTTTTAAAATATCCCTGTGTATCTAAAAGCTAAATTTGTTCAGAAATTAGATTCAGTCCTTCTCCCTTTTATCTGGAATTACAAGAACCACAGGATAAAAAAGGCCCACCTTTGTAAAAAGAAAATACATGGTGGCCTAGCCAGACTTACCAGACTTTAGAAATTCGAAGCTAATATGCAATACATAGCCTATTGTTGGCTAGATGATACAGTTATAGTGGGAAGTTGGTTGGACATGGAGCAAGAAGACTGTATGCCTTACTCTCTTGGTGCAATTGCATTGTCTCCTGTTCGTTTTAAAAAGACGTACTACAACTGCAATCCAGTTATTCACAATACAATTCAAATCTGGAGACAGATAGTGATAGAGTATATGTAACCAATACGTCTACTCACCAAAGAATGAGTGAAGCAATATGGATAACAGCAGAGGACAATTTATTTAGGGTCTGATGGCAGTTTACCATCGGTGTCCAGCACTTTAAAGGATTGATGGACTTAACACTTCTCAACATACCCTCTTAGACATCAGCTTGACACTGATACATCAAAGGAAACCTAACCAACTCTAAGTGCAGATGTTTACAACCTGAACAACTTAAAATTTCCCTGGAATGCAATGTAAACAAAGACAAGAAGAGAAAAAAAATTACTTTCATCAATGGCCACTTCTCTTAACCAAGATATAAGTGAGCAGAAAGAGTCTCTTTTTTTTCTCAGTCCTGGGGTTGTAACACTACAACCTCCTCAGTCCGTAATCAGAGTGTCCAATAATCAAAATGTCTTTGTATAGTCTTTGTGAATGCAAAGAAAAAACCGCGTTAGCTGGCCAGCAAAATAAAGAGAGTGTATGGCACTGAGTGCGGACATGTGTGTGAGTACTTCGGTCCAAATACTCGAGGTCTGGAGGAATGGATGGCAGCCGCCGATCTTTTAATGGCACCAGCAAGACAGCACGACCGCGAGACAGCACAGCAGTAACGGTGCGTTCACACCGAACGCGATAGAGGCGGCCAGAGCGTCAGGTTTACATGTAAAGTCAATGGAAAGAGGCTGATGACACGCGATTGCGGCGTCCGCGAAAATTCTGAAGCAGATTTGCGTCGCGAAAGCGCCAAAACGCCTGAAACGCGCTGGCGTCAGTGTAGCGCGTCTGGCGCGTTGACTCATGGAAAAAACCACGCGTGAGTTTTTGTGTTGCATTTTGTGCATACGGCGTCTTTTCGCCTCTACCGCTCGAGTTGGAAAAATTTGAACTCCAGCGTCAAGTCGTCGCCCGCGTCAACCAATCAGGAGCCTGGTGACGTGGCTGTAACCAGGTCAAAGGGCAGATCAAACCAAAGCCCTTCATTCTTCATTCAGTATGGAGGAAAAACTCATCAACGCAGTGGCTAATCGTCCAGAACTATACGATGCTAGCTGCTACTTCTACCGGGACAGGAATAAAAGGACCGAGCTTGAGGCACAGAAGTGAGGAGATCGGGCAACCTGGTAAGTTCATTTGTTCTTCTTTTTAATTTTCAGACTGACCCGATGAAGCCGCGCTAAAGCTAGCAAGCCCGCCTACTGTCCCGCTATTTTCCCACTGATGTACAAATACCGTTCTGGTTTTATGCATGTTGTCATATAGGAATATATTGTTTATTAATAAACAGCACACAGTGGTCCCGCTCATCCGTCACTGCCTCGCTTTTTCGCTGATTTTTCATTGCACCGTACAGCATTGCATTCTGCAGCCTGATTGACAAATCTCCTCCGTGTCGTGTCTCCTGCGCTTGCCAAATTGATCATGTTTGGTTTTGATAACCATCACGTCCAATAGAAAAAACAGCACAAAAACACTCATAACTATGACCCTCATTCGGAAATAGACACCTGCACCGGGAGGAAAAGGAAAAGGCGCATTTAAAGTGGCAGGCAGATGAAGACAAAACGCGGCATAAAAATACTTTTACGTTTTGCAATCTACAAAGGTTTGCACTTTGAGAATCAACTTGTGAGAACTGTGACTAATGTTCATGTGTGTGGGGAAAAAAGTGTATAAAGTGCGTGGCGAGGGGCTAGTTATTCTGAGAACCCCTGCTGCAATAAAACAGGGACCACTGTATATACTTTCTCTATGATTATTGTATTCAACCTGTTAACAGTTAATATTGTCTTGATAGAACCAACTGATTCTGCTGCAGAGCATCCCCTGTTGCTTCTCCTGGCTCCCCAGTCCCTGAGCTCCTGCTGCTGCACCCACAGGTATGTACAGCAAGCACTGATAGCTTTTACTCGGTGTGGGATTGCCTTGTGATCACCTTTACTAAATATCTACAACTAATCTGATTATATCCTGTTTTGTTTTTTCAATGTTGAAATTAAAATCTAGTAGCAGCCTTCTCATTTCTTTGTGTTTTGTGCTGTGTTTTACACGCCCAGAGAGGAGGACAGCTCCGAGGCAGATGAGGGACGGGTCCCAGGACGGTCCATCGGCAGTGGAGCTGGCCATCCTGGTGTCCCTGAAGAGGCCACGCCAGTCTGCAATGGAGCATTTCCTCCTCAGCCTTGTTCCTGCTCTGGAGAGCAGCTGGGTCCTTTTTATTCCTGTCTCTCTGTAAATACTTATATTTTATATATTTATGTTTAATGTTTTTCTGTTTGAGAATTTTAATATTATTTCAAATAAATTTTTATAATGACTAATGTCTCAGTTCTACTACACAGCAAATGTTGGCACACGACTTGACACATGTAGAATTTATTTCATATTACACTAATGACAGAATATACTAATACAGTGGGATGCAAAGGTTTGGGCAACCTTGTTAATAGCCATTATTTTCCTGTATAAATCGTTAGTTGTTACAATAAAAAATGTCAGTTAAATATATCATACAGGAGACACACACAGTGATATTTGAGAAGTGAAAAGAAGTTTACTGGATTTACAAAAAGTGTGCAATAATTGTTTAAACAAAATCAAGCAGGTGCATAAATTTGGGCACCACAAAAAAAGAAATGAAATAAATATTTAGTGTATATCAATGTGTGTGTCTCCTATGTGATATATGGGGGGCCTTTGTCTGGACGTGCTTCCCATCCAGAGCTCCACAGCAGAGAGGGAAGTTCCAGCGCTCCTGGAATCCCTCTGTGATGGACCGCCAGTCTCCAGGTGAAGGCACAGCCATGAAGTCGCCCACTAGACAGTCCCAGATGGCCGTCGCTACCTGGGGGGTGATCTGGCACACCGTGGACACACCGACTCTGAAACTGAACGCGATGGTCCTGAAGGAGTCCCCGGTGGCAAGGAACCTGGACAAAAGTGTTCAAAATTAGTATTATGTGTACTGCAGTTACAAAATACATTATTCAAATTCCAAAATACTTTTGTGATGTCAGATTTAAATTACAAAACATAAATCTTACATAAAACATTTTCTAATTATAAGGATAATTACATAATATATATTAGATATAATATAAAACAGTCAGTTGTGTTTTGTTTTAACTTTACCATATCATAATTTGATTGGTAGCAACTTTTACCACTACAGTGAGCCAATCACTCATAATTCCTAAACATGTAAATCAGGCAGGAATGAAGTAAGACATTAATAGAAATAAAGAGTTGTATGTTGACATGTAGCCCTTTCCTTGCTTAAATCATTAATATTTTTGAAAAATTAATCTGTGATAAGACATAGCTTATCAAGATAGAACCATATAACTAAAGATGAACCAAACTGTTCACAATTTTATCTACCTCTCAGTTTAAAGAAAGGCTGGTGACCCCTGTTATAGAGTCTGACAGCTGCGAGGATTACATACAAATATTCATCTATACCAGAATTAAACCAGGTGTAAATAAGGAGTGAGTATCACTACAAAGATTAACCCACAGTGGCCCTTGTACCAGTTTGATATCAGCAAACAGAGAGCATACACTGATAGACACCACAGCCATGCTATCAATGCAAACACTGATAACAGCATAAATTAAATTGAATTAAATCGGGACTTGATGAGACCTTTCAAGCATCACTAGAAATATTATAAACAGTCGTCTCCATACCACAGTTTGCTATCAGTAAACACCGACGGCATTCATTGATAGCATAGCACATCCATGTTAGCAGTGTATAAACGATAGTTTAGCATATTAGCACAGGTATCAATAAAGGACTACCGTATTAAACACTTTTACTAACCGCAGGCAGATGGACAGGCGCTCTGCAGGTGGGATTGAGCGCCTGTAGTTGGTGTCTAGGCGGGCGATGCTTGGACCAACGCGGGACAGCAGGTCCTCAAACTGGGCGAGGGAAAGACGGCGATATCGCTGAAATCGGCTGTCATCCAGGCGCAGCTCCTGGAGCAAGTGGTGAAACTCACCAAACTGCTCACCCGTCTGGAGGACTTGATGGACCCAGGTACGGCGAGGACGTCCTTAACGCTGCTGCTCTGCTCTCCACAGTAAATAGAAACGCTAGCTCGACAGCTGCCGTCTAGCAAAGATACTGTCTGGCACAACTTCCTCCCACATCCCTCCCACATTTCCGGTTCACGCGCGTCAAAATATGCAATTTTGACGCGCGAAAATATGCAAAAATATGCAATTTTGACGCGCGATGGATTTTTCTTGGACACGCGTTCGAGGTGCGAATGTGCACGCGTCAAATTAGGGGCGTTTGGGGCGTTTTCGCTCGCGCCTATCGCGTTCGGTGTGAACACACCGTAAGGCAGCACAGCAGCGAGGCGTCTGGCAGGAGAACGAACAATAGTCTTTTTAAGGCTACTGCAGATGGAGATATTCCCCGCTAGCTCACCCAAGCTTGCTCTCTGGCACAGCTACAAGCCATGTGAGCTCATAACCCCACAGTGACATACGGACTTGGCTACCAACGTCCGCTTAGCATGGCGCCTAATTGTCGAGCTTGCTAGCTTATCCCCGATTAGCGATTAGCACCTTAATAATCATTACTACACATCACATCATAGCAAACATATGATAACAAATGGAACATTATAATATACATACGAAACAGATTTTTACCTGGCAGGAGAACTAACAATAGTCTTTTTAAGGCTACTGCAGATGGAGATATTCCCCGCTAGCTCACCCAAGCTTGCTCTCTGGTACAGCTACAAGCCATGTGAGCTTGTAGCCCCTCCCACTAGGATGTACTACCCCAGTCGACTGTCGTAAAGCAGCCGCAAACCAATAGCAATAAAAAAACCTCAAAATCATTGAAGAACATTTTATAATCGAACACCCAATATAGATATATACATATATACTGAATATCACACAATATCAGATAACCAAATTAACACTGGGTTACATATAGACTCAGAGCCCTCAATTTTAGATGGGCCATTTGACGCTGGAAGGAAATGGGGTTGCGAAATGTGGGACACCTGTATTTTCAGGGCTCTTTTGCTTCATTTTAACAGCTTAAGGAGAAGTACAACTTATTAGCCTGTGATTTTTTTAGATACCTTCAAATAAGGAGCTATATAAGGTCCCAACTACAACAATTTGAGTCTGCAACTCCAGGTAAGCTTGATCAATGCCTGGTGGATTGTATAACAGAAAAGCATGCTGTTGCTTTTATATATGAGATATTACAGTCACTCTGGCAGAAGAATACAGGTAAAATAAAATCAGCTTGGGAAAAGGAATTAGGGTCAGAAATTCATAATGATATCTGGACTAAAGGGCTACGTTATGTTAACGCCCAACATAGGTTAATTCACTTTAAAATTTTGCACAGATTGCACTACTCGAAGACAAGATTACATCGGATATTTCCTGAAACATCACCCATCTGTGATAAATGTCAATGTGCAGAAGCTGATCTGCTTCACAGTTTTGTAATGTGTACTAAATTACAAAGTTTTTGGGCTTCAGTTTTTTCTTTTTTTTTCCAAGCTTTTTGATGTGCAGCTAGACCCTGACCCCATTTTGATTCTTATTGGACTGTCGGAACAATCTAAAAAACTTAAGAGCACACAGATTTCAGTCCTGTCCTATGGCCTAATGTGTGCAAAGAGACTGATTCTCCTGCTAGGGAAGGGAAAAGAAGTGCGTTCCTTGAAAGCCTGGATTTGGAGGCCACTCATTGAGTACCTGGAAACTATGAACAAATGAGAGCTACTATGTGGACTTCACCATTGGTTAAAATAAGCTGATAGCACTCTGGGATAAGGGAAGGGTGTGGGGAGGAGGGGTTTTTTTGTTTTGTTTTGTTTTGTTTTTTCTGTTTTGTTTTTTTTGTTTGTTTTTTACCGCCCTTTTTGGTACTTTCCAGTGTCTTGGTTGTGTGTTTTGTTTTTTCTTGTTTTTGTTCTCGTTTGTTTTTGGGGGGTTTTTGTTCGCTTGTTTGTTTTCCCCCTTTCTTGATGACAAAACTGTAAAAAGGAAGCAATGTCAACCTATGGGGCAATTTGTAATTTGTGCTTCACAATAAAAATATTTGAAGAGGACTGCTTTCTTCCATTTGCGCAATATCTCTAAAATTACAAGCATCCTGTCTCGAGTCACGCTGAAACGCTAGTTCATGCATTTGTCTGTGAAGGTTCTCAGTCATCCAGGTCATTGTAGTCTAAAGAGCTTGGAAAGAAAAGCGTCTAGACTTCTTTAAGTTGCTTGAAGATGTTTCACCTCTCATCCGAGAAGCTTCTTTTTCCATTTGACCTCAGGAAATCACATGATAGGGTGGGGCTAGGTTTCACAGCGGGTTCACCTGAAACCTTGGCTGATTGTGACCTACACCTGTTTTTACACCTTGGCTCACGTGATTAGGTCGAGGATCAACAGGGGGTTTATGACCCTCTTGGGGACACTCCCCTAGGACTTAAATCTGGGACTCTCCGCCATTCGACCTTAGAACTGAAGAAGCTTCTCGGATGAGAGGTGAAACGTCTTCAAACAACTTAAAGAAGTCCAGACGCTTTTCTGTCCAAGCTCTTTAGACTAGTTCATGCATTTATTACTTTTAGACTGGACTGTAATTCGTTATTATATGGATGTCCTAAAAATCCCTGAAAAGCCTTCAATTGATGAAAAGTGCTGCAGCAAGAGTACTGACAGGGACTAGAAGGAGAGAGCATATTTCTCCTATATTGGTTTCTCTTCACTGGCTCCCTGTTAAATCCAGAACTGAATCGACAGCTTGAATAATCAGGCTCCATCTTATCTTAATGACCTTATAGTACCATATCACCCCATTAGAGCACTTCACTCTCGCACTGCAGGCTTACTCGTTGTTCCTAGAGTATTTAAAAGTAGAATGGGAGGCAGAGCCTTCAGCTTTCAGGCCCCTCTTCTATGGAACCAGCTTCCAGTTTGGATTTGGAAGAGAGACACTGTCATGGTTCTGGGTCCTTTTGACCCAGCATTTAGTGTTCCTTGTGTTTTTATGTCCTGTTGTGTTATGGTTTATTATTCTTAATGGTATCCTGAGTTTATTCTATGTTATGTTTTTGTCTTTTTGTATTAGGGGCTTTGTTTTGGCTCAATTTTAGACTTGATTCATCAACCTTTCACCAGTTCACTTTGTGTTTTTGAACTCTGCCTCACTGCATATTTTGGTGCTAACCTGCCACACTCCACACTAAGAGGATTTGTTGAATGTAAACTAAAATATGAAAGATTAATGAAAACCTCATTAAGCGAGAAATAAATTAATTAAAAATTGTCACCGAGGACCAGAGATAAATATTTATAAATATTTATTCAGTCTTTTATTGGCTCAAACTGTAAAAGGAACAAGAAAATTATCAATATTTTATATCAGAAAAAGGAAAAGAAAACCTACTACAGCTGCAAATGATCACACACCTGATTAAAAGAGATTAATAGAAAAGCAAAACTCTAAATTACAGGTGAACAAGGAATAGAGCGAACATGGGCAGACTTCAATGTTGAGTCAAGCTGCTTCATTCACTGGAATGTATTAACAATGGAAAGTCCATCCTTTTCTGAGAAACAGGATCCAGTTTTACCAGTGCATTCACCTATTTCCTGGTTCCTCCCCTTCCCCAGCTTCGGCTCAAAGATTAGTGTGATCATTACAAAGTGTAAAGTAGGAGGTCCAATCACAATAAGTCAGTATGATAATGGGACAGAAAAGAATGCAAGTATGCTACTTTAATTTCCGGTAGAAGAAGTCGAAACTCATCCAACAATTACAACTGCTGAGAGGAGAAATGGCACAGAGAGGAAATCAGTTAGACTCACTGAAATTCTCTTGTTCGATCTGTTTGGATCTACTGAAGGATCCGGTGACTACAGCCTGTGGACACAGCTACTGCAGGAACTGTATTAAAAGTTTCTGGGATGAAGAGGACAGGAAGGGAATCCACAGCTGCCCTCAATGCAGGAAGACTTTCACACCGAGGCCTGTCCTGGAGAAAAACGTCATGTTAGCAGCTTTAGTGGAGCAGCTGAAGAAGACTGGACTCCAAGCTGCTCCAGCTGATCACTGCTATGCTGGACCTGAAGATGTGGCCTGTGATTTCTGCACTGGGAGGAAACTGAAAGCCATCAAGTCCTGTTTAGTCTGTCTGGCCTCTTACTGTGAGAAACACCTCCAACCTCACTATGATGCAGCTCCATTAAAGAAACACAAGCTGGTGGCCCCCTCCAAGAAGCTCCAGGAGAACATCTGCTCTCGTCATGATGAGGTGATGAAGATTTTCTGTCGTACTGATCAGCAGAGTATCTGTTATCTCTGCACAGTGGGTGAACATAAAGGCCATGAAACAGTCCCAGCTGCAGCAGAAAGGACTGAGAAGCAGAAGGAGCTCGAGGTGAGACGACTAAACATCCAGCAGAGAATCCAGGAGCGAGAGAAAGATGTGAAGCTGCTTCAACAGGAGGTGGAGGCCATCAATGGCTCTGCTGATAAAGCAGTGGAGGACAGTGAGAAGATGTTCACTGAGCTGATCCGTCTCATCCAGAAAAGAAGCTCTGATGTGAAGCAGCAGGTCAGATCCCAGCAGGAAACTGAAGTGAGTCGAGTCAAAGAGCTTCAGGAGAAGCTGGAGCAGGAGATCGCTGAGCTGAAGAGGAAAGACGGCGAGCTGGAGCAGCTCTCACACACAGAGGATCACAACCAGTTTCTACACAACTACCCCTCACTGTCAGCACTCAGTGAGTCTACACACTCATCCAGCATCAATATTCGTCCTCTGAGGTACTTTGAGGATGTGACAGCAGCTGTGTCAGAGACCAGAGATAAACTACAGGACATTCTGAGAGAGGAATGGACAAACATCTCACTGACAGTCACTGAAGTGGATGTTTTACTGTCACCACCAGAGCCAAAGACCAGAGCTGGATTCTTAAAATATTCACATGAAATCACACTGGATCCAAACACGGCACATATACTTTTGTTGTTATCTGAGGGGAACAGAAAAGTAACAAGAATGAAACAACAGCAGTCTTATTCTGATCATCCAGACAGATTTGCTGATTGGTGTTATCAGGTCCTGAGTAGAGAGAGTCTGACTGGACGTTGTTACTGGGAGGTGGAGTGGAGAGGTGGAGAAGTTGGTCTCGCAGTCACATACAAGAATATCATCAGAGCAGGGAGCCTCGATGAATGTGGATTTGGATACAATGACAAATCTTGGGCATTATATTGTGACATAAAGAGTTTTCAATTTTGGCACAACAATGTCCACATTGACCTCTCAGGTCCTCGGTCCTCCAGAGTAGGAGTGTACCTGGATCACAGAGCAGGTATTCTGTCTTTCTACAGCGTCTCTGAAACCATGACTCTCCTCCACAGAGTCCAGACCACATTCACTCAGCCGCTCTATGCTGGACTTTCTCTTTGGGATGATGGAGACACTGCAGAGTTGATTAAAATCAAATAGAGAAGACAGGTTCATGTTAATCCCTGACCATTATATGTACTTGTGTAGTTTCTAAATGAGGCTTTACATTTTAGAGGCTGAGAAGTTCAGTGGTCCATTGATGTGTGAAAATAATATTGCACTGATTCAAACTGTACTTACATTTATATACCTTACATCAATATAAATCTGAATTTGTTCTTATGGCTGATAATCATGTGAGTTTAAATGATACTACTCTTCATATTCAGCATGTTTGAAATCTTTCATCAGTCTGGTTAGTGGTTTTATTCTGTAGTTGCTGTAGTGGGTTGTCAAATGCAACAATATATTGGAGCTGCAGTGATTCATCAGTTAGTCAATGATTAGAGAATTGATTGTTTTAAAATGTAACAAAAAAATGAATCCTTGAGGTTTTTGACCTTATATTATTGTTATTATTGTATCTACAGTGATGACATTTAATGACATTTTTCACATGTAAAGTTTGATCACACTTGATCATTTATACATGTAAATATAAATATAAATAACACAGGCCTGTATATTGTGGAGGATAGACATGTCTCATTGCCCTGAGCTGTGTCTGGCAGGCAGAGCGTCTCCACAAATCTGATGTTTCTGAATCGGAGAAAATGAGCTGAGGGAGACACCTGGTGGACAAACACAGACATGACAGGAAGAAAGACTAAAGTGCAGAGTGGAGACAAAGAGACGGAAACACTTGTTGGAAAGGATTGTCATGCTTCAGAAAAACACACAGCACACACTCTAACAGTCCTTTATTTGCACTGAAGGAGACACGAGAAGAAACCAAATCACACAATAATGAAGTGAACACATTTATAGCCAGTGTTCAAGATGATGGATAGAAATGAAAATCATGGAGCATTTATGCTTTTTAGGTCTGTTTCTTACAGCAGAAGCAGCATTTACATGAACTCACTGGCCTTTTTCCACTGAACGCTCTCTTCTTCATCAACTCATCTTCCTAAAAAGTGGATCTACCAACATTTTTTTATTTCTTTGTTATTATGATTAAAATGTCAAACAAATATATTTTTCCACTTTTTGTGTGACAGAGACAGAGGCAGGAATTTCTCTGTCCTGTATGTGGAGAAATCTGCTGTTAAATCAGAACATTAACAGGTTTCAGGTTGTATTCAAACACATATTACTGTGTATCATGTGTCAGCAGGCATGTGTTAACAGGGATTATAAGACACTTTAGTGGCTTTAATGCATATTTATATGTTTAACACATTTCTGTTTGTTCACATATAAACACATGTGATTTATGTCTGTTTATCTTTGACCTTGTAATTAGTTCCCACAGTGAATTCATCATGTAAATCCTAATAAAGTGGGAACAATGACCAGCTTGTCACACAGTTTGTTATCCTTGTATACAGTCTCTGCTGCTGTGTGCTGTGCTGCACTCACTCAGAGATAAGAGTACATGTACAGTTATCCCACTGACACAGAGAGGAGAAAAATATTTGGCTTCATTTAGAAAGTCTGAGCTACACATTAAAACAACAATATATATGTAAATGAATCATATTCAAGCACCTAATTTGAACTGTTTTCTCCCCACATACATACTTAATATGGAGCAATAAGGACATCCATTATAATGTTTTTGTTATCATACAAAGAATTTCTGGACAAATTCAAAATATCCATAAAACCAAAATAATCTGCTGTAGTTTTTGATGCTGTACCAAAAAGTGTCCTCATACTGTTACCAAACTCTGCTGTTGATGATTCAGCCTTCAGTTTAGAAGAATTTATGACAGCTTTATATATTTGTGGCACTGATGTGTTGAAAGAGAAATGTTCAAAGAACCATATTAGCAATACAATTAGTTCTGTTACTGTCTCTCCTTCTAAACACTGCTGCTCTTCCTTATTTAATGACATACAGCAGGAGAATGCATGAAGGACCTGTGATAAAAAAAATGTATCAATAACAAGGTTAAGGAAGTGTCTTTCAAAATTTTGAACATTTGATATGTGTTTGCGTGAGATTTGTAAAGTTTTGTAAAATAAAACAAAAGAAAAACACAGTCTGCAATCATGTGACCACACAACAACAAACCACAGCAGAGCTGTGAGGTGAGAGGGCAAGATGGTAATACCTGTAAATGATTTTTTCACCTTACAAACTTGAGTTTCTTCATGCAAACAACGGAAGAAGGCCTTCTTTGTTGGAGCCAGGGACTTCATTGAGAAACTCCTTTGTCTTTTTGTCAACTTTTCATTTTTTTTCTGATTTATGCAAGTTATATCAGCACTGCAAGTTTTCAGTAGACTTTAAACAAAATGGAAGTAATATCATTAATATTTCAGGTAAAGTGACAATTTACTGGTTTTCTCTTATTGTTTGACACATTCCTAAGGTAATGCAAAACACTTTTATACAGTCACCAACCTTCAATCTTTAAGTGAGTTTATTCTTATATTGTTCATTTTGTTTCCATCACTTTATTCGTTAGATGTGAGATGATTCATGATCAGCTAAAGAGAAAGCCAAGTTTTTACTTTGCAAAAACTATAAGGCAATGTGGCAGGGTGTGGTTGGTGGCTCGGCTGCAGGGGAGGAGTGGAGCAGGATTCAGTGTGTAAGGGGAGGCTGGTCTTTGCAGCCGGCGAGCATCATTTAATCATTCTTCCCTATTTCAGTAGCAGCCAGGGCCAGAGAGGAGAGATCTGATTGGTGCTGTTGCAGCTGGAGGAGCTGAGAGCAGAGCACTGCAAACTGCAGAAGTGCGCACACGTATAATAAAAGTCTGTGGGGAGATAATCTTTGGATGTCATGGTCCTGGGCCATTTGACCCAGTGTTTTGATTTTTTGTGCATTTTTGGTCTTTCTGTATTACTTTTTGGTTCACTTGTACTCTATAGTTATTCTATGGTTCCAAGGTTGTTCTGTTTAGTATTGTTTATTAGATTTCCCCTCGTGTCTTCCCCCTCTGTGTCTCCCTCTGTGTGTCTGTGTTTATATTGTTGTGTGAGTTCGTGTGCCTTGTTTCCCCTTGTGTTTTATTCTATCTTGTTTTCCCACCACGTCATGCCTGCCTCTCTCCCTCGTGCTCCTCCGTGTTCTCTTTCCCCCTCCAGTCTGCGTCTCTGTGCACTTCCTGTTTTACTTTGATTGTCTCTGTCAGTGTCCGTCATGTTGTTTGCCCTTCCCCTGTCTCATTATGGTTATCCGTGTCAGCTGTTGTCCTCGTGTGTCCTCATGTCCCTGTTATCCTGATCTATGTATTTATGTCCCCGTCTCCCTCAGTTCCATGTACTTTTTTTTTTATACCTTTATAAATGCAAAAGTAACTTTAGGAATTCAATCAATAATCCCCAAATAGACTGTTTTCCACAAAGAAAATCTAAAGATTCACACACTGAACTTCACAATTTATGTTTGCAGCTGAACTGTTGGGATATTTCGAGACTTAAAAACTCAAAACAAATCCAGTTTATTTGGAATAACAAAGGACTTAACAGATAAAGTGGCAGATGTTAAAATAAAACTATCACTGTTTACTGATCATAGGACACCAGTCAATAAGACACGTTCCAAACTGTCTGATATGCTTTTGAATAATGAACTCTTCAAAAAGAAATTATAGAAATTATCAGCAGTTATTAGATAAATGCTAAAGAAGAAAATGTTTATGGTAAGCACTGGGACTATATAAAATGTTATGGTACTGGGTCAGTGACACAGTGTTAATGTGTTTTCTGGTTTTATTAATATTTTAATTTTAATAATATTGATTTTGTGTCATTTGTGGTTTTGGTTCTTAATTGTTTTCTCTTTATGTTATATTTATATTTTCTAGTCTTTAGTTTCCTGGCACTGCGCCTTCCCTGTGCTCCACATTTCTCATTTAGTTACTCTTGCCTCCATCTCCATGTTTGTCATGATTCCTGTTTTATTTTGATAGTCCCGTGTCCTGTGTTTAGTGTATTCAGTCCATGTCTCGTTATGTCAGATTTGTTGCAGCTGTGTTTCCCTCCTATTGCTCATCCACTCGTTACCTTCTGTGTATTTAGTCCTCTGTCTTTTTCTGCCTGTTGTGGGATTGTCTTAGTTTTTCTGCTCATAGGTCCAGGTTGGCATTTTCCAGGTTTCAATAGTTTAGTCTTTGTCTCCCGTTGCTTTTAGTTTATTTTGTTCAGCCCAAAATAAAGACTTGCTCTTGTTAAAACTCAGTTCTGTGTCCATAGTCTGCATTTGCTCCACACTTTTGCTCCACTTCACACAGTCTGCCCGCACAGACCATGACACAAAGTTTCAAATTCATCAAGCTGCAGTTAAGAGAGGAAGGAATTAGCCAAAGAAAAGAGTCTTAAACCAAACAAAACTCTAATATAAATCATTTGTATTCATGAACATGATGTGCTCTCTCAGACGGATATCAAAAAGTTAACTGAACTAGAATCTAAATTAGATCATATTTATCGGGATTTGGCTCAGGGTGCTTATGTTCACTCTTGACATAAATGGAGCATTTATGCAAAGTACAGTTAGTCATGTACAAGTGCACCATGTAAGTGAACTGCTTTTCTGTAAGAGTTGGAAGAAGTGTATAAATGAAACTGGCAGCACTACCTCAGCAAGCAGTTGCATAAACATTCACTATGTATGCTTTTTTGCTTCCTTGCAAGTAAATAAATGAGTTGGAACTCACTACTCTGTTTCACTTTGTAAGAGAACTTTTCTAACAGTGGGTAATGTGTAATTTTCAGGATTTAATTCCAAAAATTAAAAATAGATTTGATTTGTGGCTAATGAGAGAGAAATGACTAGGGATGGGTATCGAAAACCGGTTCTTGTTGAGAACCGGTTCCCACTGTTTCAATTCCTTGGAATCGTTTGCCATTTTTGCAGACGATTCCCTTATCGATTCCAGTCGCCCCGAATGACGTCACCATGTTGCGGAGCGTCGGAGCGTACCTGGCAGGAAACACGGCACCTAGGCGGCTCAAACGCTCAAAAGTTTGGTTATACTTTACCAGAACGGATGACAACAGGGCAACTTGCAATACTTGCAAAGTAGATATTTCATTTAAGGGAGGAAACACTACGAATATGCAAAAGCATTTGCTCACAAAACACGCGATGAACTTAAATGAATGTCGTGTTTTTAATTCCGCTCCGGACTCGTGAATCTTAACCCAGCAGCAGCGGTTTGCACATCCTCTCCCGTTAATGCGGCAGGTAACTAATCAACTAACAGTGGATATTATGTTAGCGTGATCTGCTTTATTATAAAACCTGCCATTACTGTGCATTTAGGTGACCGTGATGAGAGAGACAGACAGAGTCTGGCTGGCGCTCGCTGGCAGTTGCCGCTGCAGTCTACCGGTAGCGTCTCTTTTCAGGCCCGAATGTCACCGAGCAGTGACTAAGTTTGTGGTAAAAGCCTTGCACCCGTTTGCCACAGCAGATGGTAAGTGAATGTGTTTAATTGTAGGCAGGGACATTACTGGATATTCTTGTGTAATTGCTACAGAATAATTTATGTTATACTTTGTTATTGCTACAGAAGAATATTTATTTTATTATTTTACATTTACAATTTTCCCCGGGGACCCTGTGACACCCCATTGAAGAGCCGTAGGCTGTGGATCTCTTAAGATCTCACTGTTGGGTTTATAAGGCCATGTTACTCCTAAATTTCTATCTTGTTCAAAGAGAAGATATAAAACAAAATTCTAAGCTAATCGACCCTAGTGTTCTCCTTTTAAAAAATAAGAATCGATAAGAGAATCGATAAAGAATCGAATCGTTAAACAGAATCGAAAATGGAATCGGAATCGTTAAAATCTTATCAATACCCATCCCTAGAAATGACAGTTTCTCAGATATGACAGTTTTAAAATAAACGGTGAGATCTTTTTGTTTAAAAACAGAAGAAGTTGGGAAATCTTTTAGATTGAATGTAAGATTTGGCCAAAAATAATGACATAGTGTTCATTACTGGAGTAACTGGGATTGAAGAAAGAAAATAAGTTATGTTCTCAAAGTACAATTTCTTTGAAGTATACATTTAATCTACCTGGAAATCATTCCAAAACAGTGTCACATTTACACTCTGGACAAATAAATGTTCTACAATTTCCACCATGCAGTTACAAAAACAACATTTGTCTTTAATATTAGGGAG
The DNA here is from genome assembly GCF_013358895.1 of Oreochromis aureus. NCBI lineage: Eukaryota > Metazoa > Chordata > Actinopteri > Cichliformes > Cichlidae > Oreochromis > Oreochromis aureus. The sequence continues at coordinate 46,322,893 of NC_052944.1, read as the reverse complement.
TTATATACTAATAACAGAGTTTAATGGGTAACATTTATGTATCATTTTAAATGATGATAAGTGATTAAAATGATAAATCATTATCTTTTTAAAAAGCTGTTTCACAAGTAATGTGATTTCCTGAGGTCAAAAGGTAAATGATAGGGTGGGGCCTATGAGTTCACCTACACCCGTTTTTACACCTTTGCTTGTGTAATTAGGTAGAGGATCAATAGGGGGTCCATGTCTCTCTTGGGGGAGACTCCCACAGGGCTTAAATCTGGGACTCTCCATCATTTGACCCTAGAACTGAAGAAGTTTCTCGGATGAGAGATGAGAGGTGAAACGTCTTCTAGCAACTTAAAGAAGTCCAGACACTTTTCTTTCCAAGCTCCTTAGACTCTACCATAAAAGCTAATGCCTTTTTATACTGATGGCTGGCTCAGAACCTAGCCTACCAGTAAGAAGAGGTAAGGACGAGTGGGACAGCCCTCCCCTCTTAACCTCAAATCTGGTTGATAAGGCAGTTTCACAGAGCTATTGTTGCCTTTGTATAAAGTTTTAATTTGATGAAAAAAAGTTCTTTTTTTTTAAAGTAGGGTGTCAAAGATAAGGATGTGGAGAATTTTATGAAATGGCTTTTGAAAATCTAAAAATAAAACCATGGGCCTCCCATCAAGTAGTTCTTGATTATAATCATTGTAGAGTGGTGTGACTGACCTCCAGTTATCAATACAGGATCTTTATGGCCAGACAGTTCTTCCTCATAGAAAGAAGAACTGGACATTGAAATAAAATGGCCTCATTAAAGACAGCAAGCACAAATGTAGTAGTTTGATTGGCAAATACTTTATATAATTCAGCTGTAATTCCATCATTTCCCAGCAATTTATTACTTCTTAGATTTTATACTTCACAGTATTTCATCTAAACAAATGTTTTAGAGCATTCTCTGCTGAATTAATTCAGCAATTAATTCCTGATTTAATTCAGGACATTGGAGCTTTCAAGGTGATTACTAGGATGGTAAAGATTGGCTGTTATGTGCTGTGGGAGTGTCTGGGGGGTTTCCTGTTTGCGAGAGGAGTTCCAGATGTCCATCCTCTGGGGTGGAGTTTCCAGCATCTCACCTGCTCCTCATTCCAGGGCAATCAGCAGGAGGGTTTTCAAACCTGCACAATCTGCCATTCTTTGCTAGTTTGTCCTGCTACTTTATGGTGCATGCTCATCTGTCCCATGTTTAACATTGCCTCTGTGTTTGTAGTTCCATCAGATTCACCTCCTGTCTTGCTACTCTTCAGCACTGGTCCTGTGCAGTTCAACTACTACAGTCCGTCTACAAACCGAAGTTATCATACTCACCCTGCTCAATTGCCTGGCCTCCTGCCCATTGTGACTTTCTTGGATTTCCCTTCTGGACTTCCTGGAACTGGACCATCTCCCATCACTGTGCTCACCCCACAGGACACTCTCACAGCCACCACCTCCAGGGTTAATAAGTCTTTACCTGCAAGTGAGCACACCCCACTGCTATACCTACTCACCTCTAGCCATTCTCTTGTCTTCCTGCCCAGTAATCTCTCTCTCCTCTGTTACATAGTTTCCCATTACTTCAGTCTCCTTGTTTCCCCTGTGTTCAAACGTTCTTTGTCCTCAACCTTCCTCGGCTCCAGGTCTCCTGTTCACGTTTTTTCAAATTGAAGCTATTCTATTTTGAGTTTGCATTTTTTGTAAATAAACCTTGTAAATAGTTTACACGTGTATTGAGTCTGCTTTTAGGTCCAAACCACACACAAACCTCCAGATTTTGACAGTGACATAATATTCAGCTATATATTTAGAGATAACATTACTGTTTTCACAAATTGTGTCTCTAACTTAAAATTTGGTTATGGTTTATTTCTGCATTTCTCTTTTCTAGGTTAAAGAAGTATCTGCTGTTCTTTTTGCCCTCCTCTAAGCATTTACATTGAGAGCATCTAGTTCCTGTTGTAGTTTTTCTAATGTCACAGCAAAGTTTTCATTGTTTGCATTATGCCGTAAATTAAGGCAGAAATGTCATTATGTAGAAGTCTTTAACATCACCTCCTGTGCTCATTTAGATACAAGAAATACAAGTTTCTTGGAATAGAATAGAATAGAATACCTTTATTGTCACTATACAGTTGTACAATGAGATATAGAGCATCTCCAACTCAGTGCAAACGTGTGTGTGTGTGTGTGTGTGTGGGGTGGGGGGGGGGCACAGCTCTGCAGCACTATATACACATGAGCAGTATTAACAGAAAAAAAATATTTACAAATATACAATCCAGTGTAAAAAGAAAAAAGTAAATATGTAAATAGTATTTTGTATATACAGTTCAGGTTATTGCACATAGAATTAGTATTGCACAGTGGTAGATAGAGGGAAACGGGAAAAATGGAGGGGTAGGACTGTGTTAATAGGTGCATGTGTGAGTTATGGTTGGTTATGGCCTTTGGGAAGAAACTGTTCTTGAGTCTGTGGGTGTTTGTGCTGATGCACCTGTAGCACTTCTCTGAGAGAAGCAGGCTGAACAACTTAAAACCAAGGTGGGAACTGTCCTTGATGATGTTTGCTGCTCTGCTGAGGCAGCGGGAGGAATAAATGTCCATCAGGGAGGGGAGAGGGCAGCCAGTGATCTTCTGTGCTCCTTTGACTACACTCTGAAGTCTCGCTCTGTCCGCCTCAGTGCAACTGCCATACCATACTGTGATGCAGTATGTTAACAGGCTCTCAATGGACGAGTGGTAGAAGGTCAGCAGTAGGTTGGAGTTCAGCTTGTACTTCCTGAGGACTCTCAGGAAGTGCAGCCGCTGTTGGGCCTTCTTGACGACCGCTGAGATGTTGTCTGTCCAGGAGATGTCAGCAGAGATGAGGACATCAAGGAACCGGAAGGTGTGGACCCTCTCCACACACTCCCCATTGATGTATAGAGGGGCTAAGTCAGTGCTGTGCCTTCTGAAATCGACAATGAGGTTTTCTTAGTGTTCAGTGCCAGGTTGTTTTCTGAACACCATGCTGCCAACTTCAGGACTTCCTCTCTGTAGTCTGCCTCGTCTCCCTTTGAGATGAGGCCGACTACCGTGGTGTCATCAGCAAACTTGATGATGAGATTGTTGTTGTTGGTTGAACTGCAGTCGTGGGTATAGAGGCAATACAGGAGGGGGCTCAGCACACAGCCCTGTGGGGAGCCGGTGCTCAGTGTGCGAGTGGAGGAGAGGTGAGGGCCGAGTCTTACAGTCTGGGGCCGGTTTGTAAGAAAGTCCTTTATCCAGGCACATATGAGAGGAGGGAGGCCAAGAGTGACCAGTTTGGTGATGAGGATGTCTGGGATGATTGTTTTGAAAGCTGAGCTGTAGTCCACGAAGAGCATTCGGACCTAACTTTGCCACCGTTTTAGGTGTCTCAGCACAGAGTGGAGGGCTATGGCAATGGCATCTTCGGCAGATCTGTTTGCGCGGTATGCAAGCTGGTGGGGTCGACTTCTGGGGGGAGGTAGTCCTTGATGTGCTGAAGGACTAGTCTCTCAAAGCATTTTATGTTTACCGGCATGAGGGCCACAGGGCAGTAATCGTTCAGGCTGGAGATGGGAGACTTCTTCGGCACTGGAATGATTGTGGTTGATTTTAGACTGGATGGGATGGCTGCCTGATCCAATGACAGATTGAAAATTCTGGTGTAGATGAGGGTGAGCTGGTGGGGACATGCTTTTTGCACCTTGCCAGCTTCTCCGTCTGGACCAGCCGCCTTCCTGGGGTTCACTGCTAGAAGAACACGTTTGACATGGTGTTCCGTTACAGTGAGTGGAGCAGTGCAGGAACCATGTGAGGATGAGGATGGGAGCAGGGCTGAAGCAGATGAGTGTTGCTGTTGTGGTGTTTCAAAGCGGGCAAAGAAGCTGTTTATTTCCTCTGCCAGCTGCACACTAAGGTTTTCTGTTTTCACAGTGCAGCCTCTGTGGTTTAGGATATCTTGTATGCCCTGCCACACCTCCCGTGTGTTGTTGCTGGACAGGTGGGACTCTATGCTTCTTTTGTGGTCTGTCTTGGCTTTTTTAATTCCCCTCTTCAGATCAACTCGTGCAGCCCTGTACAGAGCTCTGTCACCTGACCTGAAGGAGGTGTCGAAGCCTTTGAGGAGTGTGTGGACCTCGCTGGTCATCCAGGGTTTTTGATTTGGGAAAACCCGAATGCTTTTGTCCACTGTCACATTTCCAGTATAGTACTTGATATAGTCCAGTACTGATCCTGCAAATGTTTCTAGGTCCTGGTGTTCAAATATGTCCCAGTCTGCCTGTGTGTAGCAGTCCTGCAGTTTGGAGAGTTCATTTTCTGGCCAGGTTGTAACAGTCTTTGTGGTGGGCCTGGCACTGCATTTGAGGGGGGGTGTAGGCTGGGGAGTGCAGGAGGTAGAGGTGATCGGACTGGCCGAGGTAGGGGAGGGGTATGGCTCTAAATGCATGCTTGATGTTGGAGTAAACATGATCTAGAGTGTTCTCTCCCCTGGTGGGACATTTGACATGCTGATAGAACTTTGGGAGTACAGTCTTTATGGCTGCCTTATTAAAGTTACCTGCAATGATGTGAACACCGTCAGGGTGGGCCCGCTGCTGTTCGTTAATGGTGTTCAGCAGGATAGAGAGTGCCGTGTTTACATTGGTGTCGGGTGGAATGTACACAGCCATGATGATCACTACTGTTAGCTCGCTCGGTAGAAAAAAAGGCCGGCATCTTACTGACATGTACTCGAGGTTCGGGAAGCAGTGACTGTTTATAATTGTCCCGTTGTTGCACCAGCTGCATGTAGATACAGACGCTGTATCTATGCTAGCTGCACGCTAGCATTGTGTATTCCTGGGTGAAGCTAGGTTTCTGTGATGATCAAGGTGTAGGAGTCATGAACATAGCGATTTTCCCACTAGTTGTAATTCCAGGTCATCCGTTTTGTGCACAAGGAATTGGAGAGTTGGGCTACGTTCACACTGCAGGTCTTAATGCTCAATTCCGATTTTTCGATCAAATCCGATTTTTTTGTCTGCTTGTTCACACTACAAATAAAATGCGACAGCAAACGCGCTCTAGTGTGAATGCTCAAAGCGGCCCGCATGCACAAAAGAAGACGTCACACACAACGCGCTCTGTTTAGACCCAGAGCAAACAATATTGTTTGACTGATGGCCCTTAATATAAAGACTTGGGACTTTACGTTTCCCAATTTTTGCTTTATTCTGTTATTTACATAATAATGTAAATAACCTAATAATGATCCTTATTGCTGTTTTAGAGAGGAGCGGTGCTTCAAAGGAAAGTTGCAGATTTCTGTGAGAATCTGCAGATTATACAGTACAAATAAAATGTTCACGTTGTCTTCCCAACAGTTTCACTAACATCTACACTGGATGGCCAGGAAGCGTTCGCGATGTCTTCTCGGGCGCTTCTCCGGGCGCTGATAATTGGCGCCTGTCTTGTGTCAGTGACGTAAAGACGGATTTAATGCGACCTGACCGCTCAAACAGCAGTCGCTTTCTAAAACATCGGATATGTATCGGATTCAGTACCACATACGAAAGTGACCCAGATCGGATTTGAAAATATCGGATTCGTGCCGTTCACACTGTCATACCGTGATCGGATATGGGTCGCATAGGGTCAAAAAATTGGATTTGATGCGCCGCCTGCAGTGTGAACGTAGCCATAGAGGCTCGGCAGAGGTGGCTTGTGTGGTTGGTTTTTTAGCTTCAGCATTACGCCGGACCTGCACCCCCACTTTTGCTTCCTCCCTCTCCGTCTGCGCTGCCGCCTAGGCCCGATAACAATCTACGGGGAGCCCAGTGGTCTTGTGATGTAATCTGGGATGTTGTGCGTGCGAGGAAAGTCCTTTGAAACAGATGTCTGATGCTGGTCACTGATGTCTATACCCACTAGGGCCTCATGAGGCCCTAGTGGGTATAGTGAAACAGAAAAGCAAAACAGCAGCTATTATTAATATCGATCAATAACCATGACAATGAGCACAGAGTGACATGGATGCATTAAATAGTTTCAGACTGGAGCGTGATGGTAGAGGTTTCTATGAAAGTAATAAGTTAGGTGTCAGTCACTGAATAGATGGACAAAGCATATTAAAAGAGCTGAGGAATGATGTGCGTGTCATGAAACCAAGCTGAATTAACTTTTATGTTTTCATATTTCATATTTCGCCTGCTTATGTTATGATTGGAGGCTCCATTTTTCATTGACCTTTCAACGAAGGTGTTTTTGCTTGACAGGTTATTTTTTCTACAAGTTTATAATAATTATAAGGAGTAAAAAAAAATTCAAATAAGTTCAAGCATGTTTTTTCAATGAACCAATACATGTGCATTGTGATTTTATATTCACTATATCCATTTATATCCAAATTATATCCAAACTGTCAACATGCATGAAAGGATTGATAATTACAACCTTGAGTTTAAAACTGTGACAAAATTTCTAATAATACTGGACTAACAAAACCCTTTGCACTGTGTTCTCTTAAATTCCATTTCCCTTGTGGCCTCATGGATATTTTAGTATTATCTCAAGAAATAGTGCGAAGTGAAGATCTGGAGGAACTGCAAGAATGGGGAGGAGATAAATGAATCATGAATTGCCTAATCTCCCTCATCATCATCAGGACTTCCCTCATCACCTCATCTTGATTGGTGGGTAAAGGAGCAGGGCGTGTCTCTGGCTGGATTTCTACCTCTTGGGCAGGATCTTGCAGCCCATGTGTGTCCATGTCAATATGCTGGCATTCAGTTTGACTCTGTCTCACATCTAGCACTTCTAGCTCCAGGATACTGAACATGATACTGTTGGTCAACTGTCACGACTGGAACGTCTCAAACCTTCAGATACTGGCTGTGAATCCATGATAATAACACTGCTCTGGCTCAAAGGACCATGTTTTGAAGGAAGGCTCAGAGGATGTTGGAGATTGTTACCATGATGGTAACAATCTCATCTGATCAGAATGAGAATGAACAGTCATCAAAAACAGGTTTCTCCTTTTATTTGAATAATCAGTAGGGAAAGACACACATGGACTGCTAACTGTGAAACGAAATAAAGTGTGATTTAAGTCACTCACTGACTCAAAATAATACATGAACTCAGGAGACTCAAACAGAAACTCACCACAGCTGCCGCCCCATGTGGGAGTGAAGAAAGAGTGAGCTGTAGGTGAGTGCATTCCTTTTATAAGGGGTGACAAGTGAGTGCAATTAAAGACAACACCACACCCAATCAAAGGTGAGGAAAAGAAACAAGGTGCATCTGGTGAAGTGAGTGCGCTGAAAGGCGAGTCTTTACAACATACATGTTGAGATCAGAGCTCAGACTCGTTTCAGTTTTGAGGAAGAGAAACTCACACAGTCACTGACACTGAGAGGAGAAATGGCACAGAAAGGAGTTCAGCTGGACCGAGAAACCTTCTCTTGTTCCATTTGTTTGGATCTACTGAAGGATCCGGTGACTACAACCTGTGGACACAGCTACTGCATGAACTGTAGTAGTAGGGGCTAAATGGATTTCAGGCCTTTGGCCTGGCCTGTGTTTAAATTATGTGTGTTTGTAAGCGTGAATGCTGTTTATCCCTCTATTGCTCCAAGTCCCCCACAATATATCGACTGAGACATTGCGCTCATCGAAGCTTATGACCTTAAATGGACTGAACATCAACTCTGTTATGAGCACGATTGCAATGTGTGTATGAAAAATTATTATAAACGCTTATTCTACTAAAATACATCCAATCCAAGTCAGAGATTTTCAATCAGTTAAGCTTAAGCATATAAGCAATCACTTATGCATAAGTTTTACTTTACTTAAATTATCAAACACCCAAGAAGTCATAAAATGATCCTAAAACCCATTATTTCAAATTAAACCTAAAATCCCCCATACTCATCTTATTTGACACATAAGATGTGTCAAAACTGAAAATGCTTCATCAGAGCTTAGGAAATCAAAAGAAAAAGGTTAGTCATATCATTTCTCAAAACACCTCAGCCATCCTCCTCCCAGGTATATCTGCTCCGGCCCTGCAAACCTGTGTTTAAGGAATGAAATCAATTTAATCATCATGTCACATCTTTTCAAACTCCTGGCTCCATCCAGAGCCTGCATCCTTGGAACTTCCTAGAAACAAAACCTGAACTTCACATTTCATACTCAGTTCTTCCCCCTTATGATCCAATCTGTGTTATAAAAAGAAACCTAATACAGAACAGTTATCAGTCATGCGTTTAAGCTTAGTCCAGTCTTTATCTCAGTGTCCAGTCGGTCCAACCCATTAGTCCGCATCGTCCGTCCAGTCACCGTCCATTTACACACATCCATTCACACGCATTCACACAAGGTATTGCTGATGGTTGAGACTCCCGCGTAAATAATCAGATTCTCCACCCTCAGCAACATGAGCTCATTCATTTGTTTTATTTTATTTTATAGGAAAATAGTTCTTTATGCTCTTGGACTGGATTGGCTCGCAACAATCCTTTTAGACAGGGACTTACGACCTGATCAGGTCCCCACAGGTAGCCTTCCCCTCATCCAGAAAGCCCACCTTATACTTGTTCTCCTGAAAATTTTCAGCGCTGTTAATTCACCCCCCTTCAGGCCTGCTTTGTCACGGCGAGTGAGAAGAGCTGTGTAGAGATAATGAAGTAGGATCCAAATGCAGGCACTTTGTAAAGGTGAGAAGGTGGTTTATTGAAATACACGGCACAGGGAAAACATGGCAAACGGAGACTAAACTATACTGGAAACAACTAAACTACGGAGGAGGAACCTGAACACGAACATGAAAGACGGCGAGCAGAGGTGGATGACGGTAGACAGCAGGGAGACACACAGATGACGCAGGGTGGATACACAGACGGACCCGCAACTACAAACACAGAAGACGCGACTTAAATACACACAGAGAAACACAAGGAGATTACACACAGGTGGGGAACACAGCTGGGAATAATCAACAAGACGAGACAGGGGTAAAACTGAACACACTCACATGAGACGCGGACCTTCACAATAAAACAGGAAACAAGAACACTACACAAAGACGCAGACCTGACACTGAGAGACAGACAGAAAATGACACATGGAACTAAACCCACACAAAACATGAGAACACAAATCCTAAATACCAATAAACAGAAACATGGAACTCAATAACAATAATCATCATCACCACCATCACCACAAAATGAGAAAATCCAAAACACCAAGATAACTGAAACACAAAGTGCCAGAGAAACATAAGGAACAATCCATAATGCAAAAGTAAACCAAAATATAATAAACTCAAAATACTGGGTCCAAACCGACCCAGAACCGTGACATGCTTAGAACAAAAATAAGAAAAAGACAGCTGATTATCAGCTCATCAAAGCACAAAACAAAATCACCTGCCAGGTTTTCTTTAAGTGCACCGTTACAAAACACAATTTCACCAGTTCAATGCACCGAAAATCTCATCAAAAGCTGCACAGTTTGCACACAATAATGTTCCCCTTTAAGCACTTTAACATACTTAGATTTAGCATAAGATATAAACCCGTTATAACAATGTGTCATCACTAAATTATAAATTTCTTGTCCAAATCTGTCCCTCTGAACAGACCTGACCACTAAATTTCATTATCCTGTTACTTTACCATTATATATTTCACCAAGTAATCCTCCTCAGTCACTGCTCTGTTTCCTCAATTGAAAGTCTCAGTCACACAGACACACAGGAAGCTTCTTTCTCTCCACTCCTTTCAGCTAATTTGCATACTGAGTCATATCTCAACAAGTTACCGTGACAAGAGAAATACATGTTTAAACATTACCACATTATTGAATTATTTTCATTTTCTTTCTATAGTAATCACTTGTTTTGATCAATCAGTACAAGAGTACTCCTAAGTCACTCTTATAAAAACTACTTTAATCGCTTTTCTTTTTCCATAAATCCCTCCCTTGTCATACAGCTTCTCTGAGTTATTCCTCAACTTCAAGCTTTAAGTGTATTTTATTAAACATTCACACCATTCTATCACCCATAAAAGTAGCAAGCTGATTTTCATTGGGTATGTTTGTGTTCTTAGCCAGGTTTAATCAATGTCTATACATTAATCTTCATGAGCTCTCTTGTCTTTGTAAGGTTAATGCATTTTCTGTTTGTGTGTGTGATTTTGTATATGTTTCTTTTTGCAGTGTTTCAGACCCCTTCACAATTCTCCACTTAAACAGTCAGTTTTCTCTTTCCCCGATTTGCTAACGCAAAGTTTAATTTCCCACCTTAAATAACAGCATCCCTTGTCTTCAGCCAGGAGTTAGAGCTTACTTGTCAGGTTCATGGACACATGGTGCTGTGAACAATTCAACCAAAAACTTGGCCTCAACGTTTCTAATAATGTTAACCTATAACTTTCTTCCGACCGCTGCATGTGGAAATTTGATCCAGGTCTGCTTGCCCCTGAAAATAACACAACTGAGACATTTTCATTATTATCATGAGTGCTTAAACGACCCGTTTCTCTCTCTCTGGTCAGAAATACCAACTTATATCATGTATATAAGTGTAAGCGTGTTCTTCCTTGCGTTCATGTTAATGGAGTGTAAAGCTGCTTTCTTCGTTGCATGTGTATGTTACAATCAGGTTTAATTCATGCATCTTTTCACTGAGCTCTGGATTCAAACTATCTCATTTCTGATTCTTTCCAAAAATAATTTCACATGTAACAATTTGTGTATGTGTGTTTTCTATTCATTAATGTAATTGTTAGTTAGTTCCTCTCTTTATTTTACCTTTTCTTTTCTGTTTACCTCTTTGTTGTGATGTGGTGGACATCCCTAAACCATCATGAGTTCAGCCTTCAATTTCAATCCGATTATATCCTATACTCTTGCACTCGAACTCGTCCGGGCTTGACCTCTGACTGGTCCCTGTCCCTCTCTTCACAGTGTCCTGTATGGCCTTAAAATCTCCAACAAACACAGTCTGTTGCTTCTCTGTTGATCTTTTCAGTATTTTCCTTTTAGGTTAAGTCTTAGCCTGGCAAAATATCACATTCAGTGCCTTCAAACAGTCATGTCACACTGTTCTTACCAGCCTGCAGTTCACCGTGCATGTTTTCATCACGTGCTTTCTTTCATGCTGCTTCTGGAGTCGTCAGTGTTATGTTTCAGTTGCTCTGTCTTTTGCCTGCTGTTAATTCTTCAAGTCCACGATGTTCTGTCTGTCTTCATCAGGAGATCAACTGTCCTTTGAGCTTCTTCTCAGGGTCGGGACAAAGTGAGAGGTCAAGCTATAAACTTTAGCCAAAACCTGGCCTGTTTTTCTCCCAATTCTGTTAATCTATCCTTTTGCCGCTGTACTCACGTTTCCATGTTGAGAGAAGTCCACCTGTATTGACACACTAAAACATTTAATTAATATAATTTTCATTTCTTTTCTTAAAACCTCCATTCGGTTCGTCTGCCTAGAGTTTAACTCGTCTCTCTCTCTTCTCTGGGTACACAATTGACACACCTTTTATGGGCATGCAGTTCCTGTCACACACACCACTTCCTGTCACACATACAGCAGCACAGTATTTTTCTGTTTCTCTTTCCTGTTTCTACAGATTAATCAAACTCTTGTTTTTATATTTACAGTCTATAAACCCTCTTTAGTTCTACTAAGTCTTGATCTAAAAACAATACACCCTTATTTCACGCACACACTTTTAAATATACTAAGTTTTTGCATTTGTCAGCATCAGTGTTGGGAAGGTTACTTTTAAAATGTATTCCATTACAGAATACTGAATACATGCCCCAAAATGTATTCTGTAACGTATTCGTTACGTTACTCAATGAGAGTAACGTCTTCTGAATACTTTGGATTACTTAATATATTATCGTGCTGTTTACAACCACGTGAATGTACTATTGCTGTGATTTATTACTGATACTGAAGGTCCGCATGGCTCCGAACAGTAGTAAAGGGACCTCTGGCTATCACGGTGGGTTCCGTGTCGGGCTGGTAGCCGAAAAAAATAGCTTTACTTTGTTGTCTGGGTCAACTTTGCTTGCCAGAGAGAGAGAGAGGCGTTGAAAGGCTGCTCCAACGGAACTTATTGTTTCCGGAGGAAAACACGAACACAGCGCACAGTCGAGTCTTAATAGCTTACTTACAAATGGGCTCGTCAGGCACTCTTCTTGGCTGCAGTGGTTATTATTATATTTACATGCTTCCAGCTCCCGTTTTTGCTCCGTGACAGCTCGGACTTTTCCTTTCTCTCCCTCCCTCACTCACAGACACATAACGTGTATGGTAGTCCATTCTCCCTGCGGCACGGACTACACTGCCCATGAGGCTACATTCTTTAGGGCCATGCTTGTAGCATTCTGCCTTTTAGCTAGCAGCACAACAACAACAACAACAAAAAGCGCTCTCTCACCCAGGAAACACGCACAGAGAGAGCGTCACCCTGTAACCATGGCAACCGTAACGCTGCCGCCTGGAACAACAGAACGTAGCTGTCAAACAAACCCAAATAATCCTGACCCACGACAATATGAAACAGGAAAGTACCGCCGTGTAATCCATTTATTTCAACAAAGTAACTGTATTCTGAATACCACCTTTTTAAACGGTAACTGTAACGGAATACAGTTACTCATATTTTGTATTCTAAATACGTAATGGCGGTACATGTATTCCGTTACTCCCCAACACTGGTCAGCATTCACATCACAGTCTTCAGCGTGCTCAGCAGACCTCTTTCAGACATCAGGAATCGTCTCCCACACACCGCCTTTTCTCTTAAACTTCCACTTTTCACTCACTCTACTATTAACCTTCGTAGTGTTATTATTACTTATTTATTATTTTTTGTACAAATCACACCGAATCACTCAAAACCTACTACTCACAGGATTCACACAGTTAAAATCACTCAAAATACGCATTCCTAAGAGTATTTTATCAGACATACCTTTCATAATCAGAAAGAGCAAGTCAAAGAAAAACAATTGACACCTCTACTAATTCTCACAGCACACACATAAAATGGAAAAAATAAAACACACCAGCATTTATTGCTGAAGAGAGGTTACTATTGAAAGTAATAATTAGTCTTAGGTATATACAGTGCACTCAATATATATATATCAAAACTCAGTCAATGACTATACATCCACTGCAACAACTCAACACTTTATTTAAAGCCCTCTAATAAACATAAACGGCATCTTAAATACACGCATTCAACCATGTTCACAGCAGTATTTGTGAAACCAATGGTGGTTTAACCAGTTCACAGCTTCCTCATTTGCATTTTCACACACACACACAGTCTAAAAATAGCATCCACACTTCAGCTCAGTGCTGGGTCAGACTCCTTTCACACCAAACCTCTTACTTTATATTACAAAGACGTCTTATAATTACAACTGCAGAGATTATCAGGCCTATTAACACCTACACAATTTCGACAAATTTAAATTAATGGTCCAACCGATAAAGTCCAACTTTTTGTGATCAGTTAACCAGTATCAGTTCCAAACTGTCTCTGGCCTAATCTCTAAGGTCCCTAACTCAATTTAAAAGCCTCCAAGGCCCAAGGTCCAACCTTTGCTGCCCAAAAAAGCGCAGCCCACCGTCCCAGACGGTAAACTGACCCAGTCAGTAGCTTATTTTGGACCGTCCCCAGTGGTCCACCGTCGCTTAAACAGAACTATCCCTACCATAGGAAAATGCCAAGCGTCCCCAGCAAATTTGGAGCGTCACCTCTGAACAATGTGCTTCTTAGCAGTCTAACTGCTGTTCTAAAATAATTTATAATACTTTGAAACAACAGTCAATACCCCAGAAAAGGTGTATGACTGAACCAGGTCCAACCTTTTAGCCAATAGGGACTCTAACTCTTAAAATGACCAATTACCTATTCTACTAAATTCTCTTAGCAGTCCAACTGCTTTCTCTTTACTCAGTACTGTTACTTACAACATTCCATTATCATTACTTCAAAGCTTTACCTTAATCTCAAGACTTTAGTTTTACCACTACTGAGCCAATTTAATAGTTAAGATCATCTACTCAGCGAACAGATAATTTAGAATTCGCCAATATGCACAAATTTGCTTTTTGAACAGGTTTGTGCCTACCTTTAAATCCTTTTAGACCGGTCTCCTGTTCGCCTCATATCAGATCCAACCTTGGCCACATTTGTTCTCTGTGTTGCATGGCGAACCGGGCGGAAACACCAAATATTCAACCCGATTCTTTTGTCCCCATGATAGAACAGAGAAAACCCGACTTATAGTGGTCAAAACATTTTATATTTCTTTTTATTCAATCATCTTCCGGAAGAGAGAGCCCTGCACAGCCCCAAAGGCCAGTTACAGGATCTCTAACATTACAAGCTCAACATGTGTCTTATATGATGTTATTTCTGTACTCCAGACGTCACACACAGTTTCATTACAAACAAAACTCCTTCTATTCAGTTCCTCTTTTCTGTGTCTGATTTATTAATATGCCTGTGCACTAGAACTTCCTGTGCAGCTTGCCATACCTCTAAGCATGTTGCAATGCTTTGCCAGTTACTTCATAGAGACACCAAATGAGATATATGCTCTCTTGAAATGCTGTATTGCGGTTGACCTTAATATACAGTCATGAGAGGTGGAGGCAGCAAGACATGCCCATGCTGAGATGTAGTTCTTTGTCTGGTTTCATAAGCAGCATTTTCCCCTGCCACACTCCCTGCCAGCAGCTGATGCTCTGTGGGCTCTCTGTGTCATCCAAGGTCTGGGTTTGTGAGTCTGCAGTGTGTTTTCTGAGGATCAGCTGCTACCCTCCACCCTTGTCAGGGTGTAGGTGGAAGTTGTCTCCCCACATCAGATGACTTGTAAGCCATCTGACACAATCAACCGTCATTCAAAGGACCGGTGCAGCCATCCAGTCCTCACCAAATTATCAACTCGCCAGAGCAGTAACCAGTCCAGCAAAAGCAATGCAGTGGCATTTATCTAGCTCTCATCATGCTACAGCAACATATCTTACTGACTATAAAAGGAAAAAAAAAAAAGTTTGGACAATTGGTAATAAAACAGGGTTATGTTAGCTAGCACATGTGTTCTAACCTAACCCTGTTATATATATGCTTTAATTAATGCAGCAGCCTCCGGTGTTCTGACAGTTACAGGTTTAGAATCTGGTCATGTGACTACAACCATGAGACATTTATGTCAACTGTTCATTAATGCTGGATTTTTATTTATTTATTTATTGATGTATATAGAGGAAAGGGTTAAGAAGCTTAAAAGTTGAGGTGAGCAGTAAATGAAAAAGGGTTAAACACACAGTATCGCTCTCAAACTGCTCCTCTTCCTGGAGTGAAGCACAGCCTGATAACCCTTCCTCTTCTTCCTGCTCTTAAACGCAGCACCTCCTCTCAGATCTGCACTTTGAATATGGGTGTAACCAACATGTGGTGACGTGTAAGAGCTGACAGGCTCCATTCACTGCAGAAACATGTTGTTGAGATCAAAGATCAGTTTCAGTTTTGAGGAAGAGAAACTCACACAGTCACTGACACTGAGAGGAGAAATGGCACAGAAAGGAGTTCAACTGGACCGAGAAACCTTCTCTTGTTCCATCTGTTTGGATCTACTGAAGGATCCGGTGACTACAACCTGTGGACACAGCTACTGCATGAACTGTATTAAAAGTTTCTGGGATGACGAGGACAGGAAGGGAATCCACAGTTGCCCTCAGTGCAGGAAGACTTTCACACCGAGGCCTGTCCTGGAGAAAAACACCATGTTGGCAGCTTTAGTGGAGCAGCTGAAGAAGACTGGACTCCAAGCTGCTCCAGCTTATCACTGCTATGCTGGACCTGAAGATGTGGCCTGTGATGTCTGCACTGGGAGGAAGCTGAAAGCTATCAAGTCCTGTTTATTTTGTGTGATCTCCTACTGTGAGAAACACATTCAGCTTCATTTAGAATCTCCTGCCTTTGAGAAACACAAGCTGGTGGCCCCCTCCAAGAAGCTCCAGGAGAACATCTGCTCTCATCATGATGAGGTGATGAAGATTTTCTGTCGTACTGATCAGCAGAGTATCTGTTATCTCTGCACAGTGGATGAACATAAAGGCCATGAAACAGTCCCAGCTGCAGCAGAAAGGACTGAGAAGCAGAAGGAGCTCGAGGTGAGACGACTAAACATCCAGCAGAGAATCCAGGAGCGAGAGAAAGATGTGAAGCTGCTTCAACAGGAGGTGGAGGCCATCAATGGCTCTGCTGATAAAGCAGTGGAGGACAGTGAGAAGATGTTCACTGAGCTGATCCGTCTCATCCAGAAAAGAAGCTCTGATGTGAAGCAGCAGGTCAGATCCCAGCAGGAAACTGAAGTGAGTCGAGTCAAAGAGCTTCGGGAGAAGCTGGAGCAGGAGATCGCTGAGCTGAAGAGGAAAGACGGCGAGCTGGAGCAGCTCTCACACACAGAGGATCACAACCAGTTTCTACACAACTACCCCTCACTGTCAGCACTCAGTGAGTCTACACACTCATCCAGCATCAATATTCGTCCTCTGAGCTACTTTGAGGATGTGACAGCAGCTGTGTCAGAGACCAGAGATAAACTACAGGACATTCTGAGAGAGGAATGGACAAACATCTCACTGACAGTCACTGAAGTGGATGTTTTACTGTCACCACCAGAGCCAAAGACCAGAGCTGAATTCTTAAAATATTCACGTGAAATCACACTGGATCCAAACACAGCAAACAGATATCTGTTATTATCTGAGGGAAACAGAAAAGTAACAAGAATGAAACAACAGCAGTCTTATTCTGATCATCCAGACAGATTCACTGGATGTTATCAGTGTTATCAGGTCCTGAGTAGAGAGAGTCTGACTGGACGTTGTTACTGGGAGGTGGAGTGGAGAGGGAGAGGAGTTTATGTAGCAGTCACATACAAGAATATCAGCAGAGCAGGGAGCGTCGATGAATGTGGATTTGGATACAATGACAAATCTTGGGTATTACATTGTGACACAAACAGTTTTCAATTTTGGCACAACAAAGTCCAAACTGTCCTCTCAGGTCCTCGGTCCTCCAGAGTAGGAGTGTACCTGGATCACAGAGCAGGTATTCTGTCTTTCTACAGCGTCTCTGAAACCATGACTCTCCTCCACAGAGTCCAGACCACATTCACTCAGCCGCTCTATGCTGGACTTTGGTTAAATGGAGAAATCAGATACTGGTTTTGGGATTATGGAGCCACTGCAGAGTTGATTAAAGTCAAATAGAGAAGACAGGTTCATGTTGATCCCTGACCATTATATGTACTTGTGTAGTTTCTAAATGAGGCTTTACATTTTAGAAGCTGAGAAGTTCAGTGGTCCATTGATGTGTGAAAATAATATTGCACTGATTCAAACTGTACTTACATTTATATACCTTACATCAATATAAATCTGAATTTGTTCTTATGGCTGATAATCATGTGAGTTTAAATGATACTACTCTTCATATTCAGCATGTTTGAAATCTTTCATCAGTCTGGTTAGTGGTTTTATTCTGTAGTTGCTGTAGTGGGTTGTCAAATGCAAAAATATATTGGAGCTGCAGTGATTCATCAGTTAGTCAATGATTAGAGAATTGATTGTTTTATAATTATTTTAGTCACATTTAAAGCTGGTTCAAGTTTCTGAAATGTGAAGATTGTTGATTTTCTTGATCATATATGACTGTAAACTTAATGTTTTTGAGGTTTGAACTTTTAAAATGTAATAAAAAATTGAGTCCTTGAAGTTTTTTGATTTCATATTATTATTATTATTATTATTATTATTATTATTATTATTATTATTATTATTATTATTATTATTATTATTTTTATTATATCTAGAGTGATGACATTTAATGTAGTTTTTCAGATGAAAAGTTTGATCACATTCGATCATTTATATATTTAAATCTAAATCTAAATGATACAGACCTGTATATTGAACATGAACATGAACAGGAACATGCAAAAACCAAGACGTGAGGAAACCATAACAGGAGCATGAGGAAGAACCTGAACAGGAGCCTGAAAACTGAAACCTGAAGAGACATGAAAATCCACGGACATGGGGCAAGATAAACAGACGACCCAACTCTGAACAAAGGGAGTCCGAGGACCTAAATACACAGAAGGGTAAGGAGGAAGTGGAAACACCTGGGGAACACAGCTGACACAAATGAAGATGATGCCACAGTGGAAGCAAAAGTAAACACACTGAATATGGAACACGAGACTGTCAAAATAAAACAGGAAACATAATGACACGACTGTGAGACACATGACAGAGGCTGTGTCCAAATTCAGGGGTAGCATGCTTCGAAAGACCCGACCTACCTGGTCCACATAGGGTGGGTTCTTTCAAAGGCTGAGTAGGCCGGAAGTGAGCGGCTGTGAATTTGGACAGCCTTCTAGCCTTTGCTCAAGTCTGCCTTTACTTCCACGTTTTTCCGGTTGCTAGCGCCACAGCGCAAAAACTTTAAAATGGACCCAGAAATGTTGATCATTTTCTCCTCTCATTTTAAGAAATTGAGCCGTTTGGTCTTTATTCCCTAAAACAGATCACCAAAAGGTTAATTCGAAAAAATCTAAATTAGCTGTATGTAAGCGGTAATACACGAAAAACTGCGGGACCCACTATACAAGCTAGATTATTTTAATCTAATCCTTAATGACAGGCTGTGTCATTAAACCTTCCTTCCTCTTCCACTTATCCTTATCACAGGATAAGGATATCCTGAGGTTATCACAGGAGGGTGGAGCTTCTCCCAGCTATTATAGGGCGAGAGGTGGGATACACCCTGGACAGGTTACCAGACTGTCACAGGACTAACACAGAGACACAGACAACCATTCACACTCACATTCAAACCTATAAACATTTTAGAGTCACCAGTTAACCTAACCCCACTGACTGCATGTGTTTAGACAGTGGGAGGCTGGAGAACCCACCCAGACACTGGGAGAACATGCTCCACACAGAAAGACTGAACCAGTAAAACACTTAAAAAAAATTTTTTTAATTATTTGGTGAAAAATAATTTTTGTTTTTGCAGCAACCTTCATTATCTGCTCATTTAGTCAGCTGGTTGTTCTTGCTCTTGTACAATCACTCTGTCCTCCTCTACTTCTTTGCACTGACAATCACACACAAACACATTGTATTCAACTACAAGATAACATAATAATACAAACTGATCATAAATATTATAAGAGCAGGTTTGAGATCCATATTTGGTATCAGTATATCAAACTGTTGGTTATATGAAATCATCATCAATGACTATGGGCAAAACAGAAGCTATACTCCCTTTATAATATACATGTCCGGTCTTGTTTATTTTTCTCTCCCTCTACATCCTCCTCTCAGTCTTTGTGTCATCACCCAAAAGTTCAATGTTACAGTGAAATAGAATTTACAAACTAACAAAAGACATGAACTGATCCATATCAGTTTATAACAATATTCAGACTGAACACAAGCTGCAACTGGACATTGATAGGCAACATCATTTTGATTTGCTGTCACCTGGACGTGGAGCTGTACTGTAAACAAACACTGAAGCCCAATTTAATAAGAATAGGAACAGAAATCTTTAACAAACTAAAATAATAAAGTTCATCTGTCATGAATTAGCTGTGTGCGGCAGGCAGGAAAGGACCCAAATGCAGACTCATGGAGATGGTACTCAGAGCTAAAAACACAGCTTTATTAGCTGAAAGGAAAATAATACAAAACTATACTGGGAAATTATAAGAACAAAACACACAGGGACACACTCAGAGACAAAACACACAGGGACACACTCAGAGAAACACACCACCATGATGGAGATCACGACACAGGACCGAGGGAAATGCTGACATAAATACACAGAAAGATAACGATGGAAGTGGGAACACACGGGAACACAGCTGACATAAATTAACATCATGCCAAATGGAAACACGAGACCTTAACAATAAAACAGGAAATGGAGGAACATGACACAGGAGTGGAAGAAGGGCAGATGAGAGGGAGTGAGGGAACATGAGGGAGCAAGAGAGGAGACGAGAGAGACGTGACAGACTGGGGCAGTGTTTCCCAACCTTTTGGAGCCACGGCACATATTTCACATTAGAAAAATCAAACGGCACACCACCAAACAAAAATATCACAAAAAGCATAGCCTACTGATAATTTTTCCCTACGCACCAGGCATAGCGGATTTGGCTCAGTTTGTCCCCAGCATACATTTTTTTTACATTTTTTTTCTGACCACTACTCATGCTAGGGCAGGGGTCAGCAACCTTTAACACCCAAAGAGCCATTTGGACCCAGTTTCCACAGAAAAGAAAACACTGGGAGCCGCAAATACTTTTTGACATCTAAAATGAAGATAACACTGTTATTGCTTTTTACCTTTATGCTTTGTATAAACACCTAAAGTGTGTTACTTATGAAATCCATGAAGTGCTACAGAGAAAATTACATTTCATTTATGTAATGAACACATTTTGAACTCTTAAAAAATATAACAAAAAGGAAAGACACCCAGTTGAAGGTTTCGCGTAGTGTGCGTACTTCAAGCGTGCATACCCTGAATTGGGACACAGCCGCTGTGTTGGTATGTGTCTGGCTGTGAGCTGGAAAGCTACAGCTTGTTTTCAATATTTTTATTGCTTTTTGCAACAGCATACAAAGGTTTGTTTTCCCCGTAATATGCTGCAGTAATAGAAACCCTTTCCCCCACCCTCACCTCCCACCCTGCTCTCTACCAAACCTACAACAAACAAAAAAAAACAATAAAAGAAAAAACAAAACACATAGAATATATATACATTTGTACAATATGTGGTATTTATACAACTTCAAGACATGAACAATAAAAAAAAATAGCTAGCATATACTAAACCATTTTCTCCTCATCCACATTCCTGCAGGAGTTGTCCGATGTTTACTTCTTTTATAAAGTTTTTAAATGGCTTCCAAATTTCATCGAAATATGTTAACTTGTCTTTTAGAAAATACGTTATCCTTTCCATTGCCATACACTGTGCCAAAGAATTTATCCAAGCACCAATAGCAGGAGGATCAAATTTTTTCCAATTTAATGCAATCATACGTTTTGCCTGTAATATACAATAATCCATAAACACAATTTGATGGGTTCTTAGTTTAAGATTTTTAGAATACACATGTAATAACAACATTTCTACATCTAAAACAATCTTTTTATTCAAAATTTGGTTTATTTTGTTCATCACCTCCTGCCAAAATGCACGGATAATTCTGCATTCCATATACAGTGAAAAAAAATGTTCCACGGGCTTCTCCACATTTAAAACATGTATCTGGAATTCTATTATTATATTTGTTCAATTTCACCGGTGTTATATATAATTGCATGATCCAATTGTATTGTAATAACTTTAAGTTACTATTAATCGATAGTTTTTGTGATTTTAAGCAAATTAACTTCCATGTCTCCTCAGAAATATTGATATTTAGGTCCTTTCTCCAAGCTACCAACTTAGAAACTGATGTTTCTAGAGAGGCAGATACAATCCAGTTATAGAATGTTGAAATTAAACCTTTATTACCACCTTTTTTCACCATTAACTCCTCTAACTTACTTAACTGGGGAATGTTGAGAGACTGATTTTGCATGGAAGAAATGAAGCTTCTAATTTGTAAATACTTAAAAAAAGTTTTTGGGGAATTTGAAATTTAGAAACTAAATCCTCAAATGAAACCATTACTCCATCACAAAAAGATCACCCACTTTCTTAACACCTTTTTCTGCCCAACCCTGGAACCCTACGTCCAGGTTTCCTGGTACAAATAAGGCATTTCCCAAATAGGACTAAACTGAGAGAGATTATTCTTAATATTCATCATTTCTTTTATTGTAAACCAAACTTCAATCATATTTTGGACTATAGGATTATTTGTTTCTTTCTTTAACTGTTTTGGCTGTGCAGAGTATAAATACAAATTTAATGGCATTTAAGAGAATTTGCTTCCATCCCCACCCAAGACGGGGTATTTTGGGATGAAAAATAAAACATTATTGTCCTTAGTTGAATAGCCAGATAGTACCAGTGAAAATTGGGACATTTCAACCCCCTGAATCAAAGGGAAGATACAACAAAGACAAACGAATGCGGGGATGCTTCTTGTTCCAAATGAACTCTCTAATTAATGATGCTAATTTGGTAAACAATCCAGCAGGAGGAGCCAGTGGGACATTTTGAAACACATACAACAGTTTAGGTAATACATTCATTTTAAGAACACTTATCCTTCCAATAATAGATAGTGGTAAACTTATCCAACGCTCCAAATCTTTAGAAATTTTCTGTAGAATTGTATTATAGTTAATTACCACCGTATCTTTTAATGAAGGAACTATTTTGATGCCCAGATAAGTGAGTTCAGAATTAACAGTAAAGCCAGATATATTCTGACTTACGTTTGGATTATACCCTTGTTTAAGTAACATTAATGATGATTTTGTTACATTTACTTTATACCCTGAGAAGGCCCCAAACTGATCTATTAAATCCTTTATAGCAGGCACAGAAATTTTTAGTTGCTTTAAAAATAATATGACATCATCAGCAAATAAAGCAATTCTATGCTCCTTTCTACCAATCCTAACACCTTGAATTTGTCCACTGGTTCTAACAGCTATTGCCAGAGGTTCAATAGCTAAAAGGAATAAAAGTGGAGATAAAGGTGAACCCTGCGGGCACCCTCTTTTAATGTCAAATGGTTCAGAAATTATCTCATTTGTCTTAACCTGAGCCACAGACTGACAGTGTAGTAGCTTGATCCAATGCAGAAATAAATTACCAAACCCAAATCTAACAATGACATCAAAGAGATATGACCGTTCGATTCTATCAAAGGCCTTCTCCGCGTCGAGCGAAAGAATGGCTGCATCTTCCTGTTCACTTTGATTATGAAGAATGTTGAGGACTCGTCTTACATTATGAAAACCCTGCCTATGTTTAACAAATCCATTTTGATCATCTCCTATAATAACTGGAAGAACACTTTCTAATCTTTTTGCGAGAATTTTACAGATAATTTTAGTGTCTGTGTTAATTAAGCTTATAGGACATATATTTTCACACTTGTTATTTAGTTTTCCAGGTTTAGGAAGCAATATTATCAGGGACTCCCTTAATGAGTCAGTAAGATTACCAGTATTAAAACATTCTATATACATATCTAAGAGGGGCTGTGCTAATTTATCTTTGAAGTATTTATAAAGGTCGATTGGCAATCCATCTAGACCAGCTGTTTTACCAGCATTTAAAGAATTTATAGCATCAATAATTTCATCTATACTAATTTGCCTGTCAACATTTTCTTTGTCTTTGTCTGAAATTTTTGGTATATCAAGTTTATCTAGAAATAAAGATTGAATGCTAGCTGCATTATTGGATTCAGAGTTATATAACGTTTCATAAAACACTTTAAATGCATTATTTATCTCTAATGGGTCTACTATAATATTTCCATTTGAAGTTTCAAGTTTTGTAATTGCCTTTTCAGATTCCTGCTGTTTTATACGCCAAGCCAGGAGTTTGCTGGGTTTTTCACCTTGGTCATAGAATTGTTGCTTTAATCTCAATAAATTTACAGCTGCTTTTTCACTTGTCATTTCATTATATTGCGTTCTCAATAGTAATAATTCTTTTACATTATACTCATTATTTTGGCCTGATTGAAAACTGATCTCTTCTAACATTTTTTTATTTTTTCTTCCAGATATTTTATCCTTTGATTTCTTTCTCTGTTGTTCTTCTTAGAGTAGCTTATAATTTGCCCTCTTAAATATGCCTTAAAGGCCTCCCATCTCTCACACTTGCCGATGTTTGATCTGTATTGTGCTCAAAATATTCATTAATTTGCTTGCCTAAAACTCAAGAAACTGTTTGTCCTGCATCCACTTCAATTGAAACCTCCATACAATTCGAGTTTTGATTAGTTTTGGCTCTATGAAAGTCAGGAAAGCTACAGCTTACTGTGTGGGTACAGCAACCATGTTTGAAAAGTGGTCAATAAAAAAAAAAAAAGCATGTACATGCAAACATCGTCGGGTCTGCCGTGGTATGCGTTTACAATGGGACTTCTGGTCCCAAACCTCTCGCGCACAGCGCCTGCAAATCGGGCTGTACTGAAGTCACTTTTATCTTTACGCAGGACTGTAAGCTGTCATCTGTGGGGCGTGAGTGGTGTTTGTTTTTACCATAGTTCATATTGGAGAATACCTGCTCACATACGTATGTGGATCTGAAGATCCATACTTGGCCTGCCTGGGGTTGAAAGTCTCCATAAATGCACGGCATTTCGGCGGGTATGGTTTATGCGAGTGTGACGCTTATTTTGAGCGATAAAAAATGATAACATATAGTTTTATTTTTATATTTCAAGATCACAATAATCTTCCAATGTAGAACTACAAGTTTAAAAAGAACTAACACAAATAAATTACACTTCAGTTAAATACTTATAATTTTTTTCCAAACCACCCGGAGCCACAGTATAAGGACTAAAGAGCCGCATGCAGCTCCGGAGCTGCAGGTTGCCGACCCCTGTGCTAGGGCCTTCATCTGGGTCGGAATTTTCTCCAGGAACCAGGTCAGATTGACTGCTTTTTCTTTTCAAATATTTATCTATTGCTATTACACGCTGTGTTGTCTCACTCACAGCATGACTATTATGTAGTTTCTTCTTCGTCTTCTTGTGTTTTACTGGCAGCTGGCAACCAATTTAATTAGAGCAGGTACTTGTACTGCCCTCTAGTGGAAGAGAATGTACATGTTCTGCCTGTGACTCACGCCGGTTGCTTAGAGTACTAATCAGGTGGAACCAGATAATCTTCCACAGCACACCTGATCATTTCTCATGGCACACCTATGTGCTGTGGCACAGTGGTTGGGAATCACTGGACTGGGGAAACATGGATAAACATGATAAGCAGGGGGGGAACATAGAATGAAACACGAGGAGGGAAACAAGACACAAGAACTCCCACAACATATATAAACACAGAGACAGACACAGAGGGCAAAGACACAAGAGGGAATCTAATAATCAAAAGCTAAACAGAACAACCTAGGCTCTACAGAATAAACTCAAGACTAAACAAACTTAACCATTAACCATAATACAAAATGACATGAAAACACAAGAAAACTCAAAACACTGCGTCAAATGACTTAGGACCATGACATCATTAGCTCCTCAGCTGGCACCTCGCAATATACCGGCAGACTAGTGGATCAGATGTTTAAAGTTAGCTAATAATTTCTGGTGTTTTAAGCTACATTAGATAATGTTATTGATGCTGTTTAGAGAACAAGTAAAATCAAGCAGACAATTTATAAGCCACAGCAACGTCCCCGTACTATCAGAACAGTTTAAACTTTTGCTGTATTTCAGTTAAAGTGTGTTTTAAATCTGTGTCACTGATATGTGTCATGAAGTGACCTCTTTATCTTCTTTCAGCTGCAGCAACGAAAGTCTTGTTTAGGCGATTAATGACAATGACTGTGTGAGTGCACTGTAACATCATGACATTTTCAACACTGCACATAAAACCTGTTTTCATTCTATACTGTACTGTCGACATTAAAAAAAATGAGACAAAAACTATACAACCTGCAGTGCAGGAGTGAAAATGCTGCAACAGTTCAAACTGATCATAACTGTCTCAATAAAACCATGAATGCTGCCAAACTGCTCAGTGTATGACTCAGACTGATAGCTGATCCCTTCTCTCTGACACACTGTTGAGTATTTCATACATATAACTACTTTAACAACTCTGACCTTTGACCTATTCTGGTATTAGTTACAGTTGTTATGGCGATCTTTGGTGACCTAGTTTGACCTCTGATGTTAAAAACAGTATGAGGCTGTGAGCAGGTTAGGAGGCTCATATCTGTGCTGTTTCCTTCATTGATGTAGAGGTGTGTGTGTGTGTGTGTGTGTGTGTGTGTGTGTGTGTGCAGACAGTGAGCAAGAAGACGATGATGAGGATGATGAAGGTAAAGAGAGCAAAGAAAATGAAGGTCACCCTGAGGGTGGTGGGGAGGATGAGGAGAGGACAGATTTCTTACATTTCAATTCTTTACATTTTTTGTCCTTCGTGCTTTTGAAGCATCAAACTGTAGGTCAGGAAAGCTGATTCTTTTTGTCTGTTTCTGATAATAAAATGTGTTTCTGGGGACGTCGTGTTCAGCTGTGTTTATCATGCAGTATAATAAACATGTTTTCAGTGTGAATGTTAGAAAGATGAGATTTTACTGTGAAGCTTTTTTATACCAGGGGAATCATAAATACTTCAGTGATGTAAATAATTCTCTCAGAAGCTGGAAACTCCAAGCAAAACTCAGTGAACCATAAATAACTGTAGATTACAATATGATGAGAAATGAGGGCTGAAATGTGAGGAGGTTTCAGACTGTGCAGACTTATGGACGTATCATAGATTTGTATTAAATGTGGTTTATGAAAAGTTCATTACTGCTTTGTAGATTTTCCCTCATTAACATACTGTGTGACCTGCTGTCTGCTATTATAATGAGACTGTTTTTAATGAGTCAAAGTGCATAAATGAACCCACTATGACACAGTCCATAAACTCTTTACTTCCTTCAGACTTCCCCTTCTTTCCCCATCAACACACCTGTTACCACTTCTTATTGGTCCTGCAGTTACCTGGCCAACTGCACTTTCAGCTCTTTCTCTCATCAGACTTAAAAAAAGTCACTCCCTTTAAGCCCGCTTATCTTCTGTAGTGCTAGCTAGATGCTTAAGTACTGCAACCGCAATAACCTGCAGTCGTTCCAGTGTTATGGCAAAAACAAAAACAAAAGAAAAAACACCTCTCAAATTTAAACCCCAGACTTTTGCGTCTCTTTCTAAGCAATGACCCCTGGTGATTAATACATTGATAGGTTCTTGTGCTTAAACCTATTCGCTGGAACGTTAAAGGCAATGTAATAACACAGCAAGCAAGACACGAAGTAGGCAAAGTTCTTTGGGTTACTCATGCATGAGGGAGGCCTGCCTGGAGCCAAGTGTCGTTCCACCTACTTGACCTCCATCAGACTCTCAGCCAGGTTCCCCATAGCACTCCTTTTATTGAGGTTACTTGAATATGCATAGGGTCATTAACATATGATGTATACATACACACAAAGGGTACCTTGCCTGTGGTTTTGCAAGTGTGTGTGTGTGTGTGTGTGTGTGTGTGTGTGTGTGTGTGTGTGTGTGTGTGTGTGTGTGTGTGTGTGTGTGTGAATTGCTAACCAAAAGGGTCACACAGCAGGAACAACATCCTAGGTCATAAAGAGGGTAACCTCCCCACACCCAATCTATGGTTCACCTAGATAACACAGTGAAGCCATACAAAGGGCAGGAAGTTTTACCACATCAAACAGACCTTCACAAGGATGTTGCCTGTGATAAACACTACAGCCCCCACTCAGAACCTCGAGAATCTGGGAGGGAGAACAAAAGAATTCCTTTCAACACACAGTTAAAGTACAAATGGTAAGAATAAAATGACAAACATTTAACAATTCACTCTAACATTTCCCTCCTGTTTTGTGATTTTTATGCTCCAAATTATTCCTATGTAGTATATTCTCAGCCATGCACCTCTTGCTTAACATTTTCAGTGCAGGCGTCATTCATACACAGGCCTCTGTCATGTCATTCATTTCAGTCATTTCATATTGTTGTAAAAGTACATAATTAACAAATGTATCAGAAATCATTTTAGTTAACATTGATCTTATACACGGCAAAATGCATCCTATACATAAGCAAACAAATGAATTGTTACTTTAATAGTTAAAATAAGAAAGCAACACTTCAAAAACACTCCAGCTTGGTGGTGCTCCTCCAAGACATGTAAAGAGCATGTCTCTCTGTAGAGTGGTTTAAGCTCTATAGGGCGTCATAATTGTCTCTTCCAGATGTTCCCATCACTGTTCATAGGACCAGAGTCCAAATGTATGTAGAATAAACAGTCAAACATACCAGGTGGTTTTATTGCTTGTCAACATGGGTCTCATCTTCAAAGCTGCAGACCTCGTCAACACTTTAGTTTTATGGCCTCTCTGCCAACCCCCATCACCTCACTTCAGGCCTCCGTCCTGTGGGGATATTTATGACTCCTCCATTGTCCATCCTCTGCAGGAAAAATCCTCTGTGGAAAGGGTGCTGGATCCAGTTATCTTACTGCTGCTATGATCCCAGCAGTCTTCAGTGTGCCATCGTATGCACAGTACAGTGACACAGCATTAGGTGATGTTCATAGGAAACTGCTATCATCACCACCATAGTTTCTGGTTCCTGTGCTTCTCACAGAATCATGATGCCATCCTTGGACTCCTTCTGCGCTGTCGATTGGAGCTTGGCACGCTCCCCTCATCCTTCAGGTGCCCATCTGTCGTCCACAATCTCTTCTGTTGGCCTCTGAAAAGCCCCTTGGCACAGCTCTCATTCCAACGCAGCTTCGTGGTCCTTGCTGTGGCTCCAAGTCTGATCTCATGATGGGCCCCAAACAGCTCGACCTTTGACCTCAACCACTGCCTGGACTGTCAGCTCTGCCTGGAATGGGTTCTTGCTTCTCACTGGGCCTCAGAAGATTTCTCAGGAGATTCCTTTCAGCAATACTCTGACTGCTGCACCTGTATTTCCTTGCTAGGAGGAAAAACCTATCTCTGGAAAGCATGTAAACCATCATCAAACCACATTCTTTAGTTCAGTGAGCTTCATCTATGGACCATCAAAGCCTCATCTGAACATAGATGCACCACTTTACATAAGTTTAATACCCGTAAATGAACTGTTAATCACACAAAAATCATAAAACCATAGTTTAGAAAACATAAAAAAGATAGTTTCATGTAACTCTATAATTCTGGACCCCTCCCCTTGACGCATGGACACTCCCATGAGTCAACTCATCAAAACCAGATTCCTGTCTAAAAGAAAAAGGTTAGCTAGATCATGTCCCAGGCAACATCAGGGCATCTCCTCTGGAGCAGCTCCGTAACCCTGCAATAAAAGACGTTAGTGTGTTTTGCACAGTAAGTCTGTTCAAAACCTGGCTCCGCCTGGAGCCTGCACACACACCATCATGGCCTGGAAAACAAGATCTGGAAGTAAAATCAACCTTCACACTTATAAACAATTGAATCTTTAGAGTAATAAAGCACTCAGCATCAGCAGGACAAGTATCATGTGCAGGTTTTCTCAAATCAGTAAACTACAATTATCGGCATAATTCGCCCCAAACATGGATCATCCCATGTACTCAGTTAACATTAATGTAATCGGTGACTTCCCTTAAGCAAAGTCACTCCAGGTATTTAACACTAGGAGCTCAGTAGTGGCCAGCTAATGAGCCCCATATTAAACTATTCTGTAACCACTGCACATTTGTTCAATTGTCACTTGTCTGTCCGTGCTGAATCCTTTACAAGCACTCTTAAAGAAAAACAAACATTAGCAACACACATGGACAATCCTGGAGGTCAGGCACAAATTGACAGGTTCCAGAGGTGCTACAAAAAGACCATAAAGTTAGCCATCCATAGCCGTGGAAAGAAGTGACACTAGTTTCAACACCGGGAATGTCTCACATGTTATTCATATCATCAAAGTAACCTTTACATTTCCCCAACAACACAGTGTAACAGCATCACCAACTCATAACCTGTAAACACAGTTTTCTTCACACATAAACCCAGAAATCCTGTTGTAGAAAACATCAACCAGCTGTCCTGGTATAAATCACATGATCAAATCACACGAAGAACTGTAATGCTGTAGAAAAGTTAGCGCTGCGCAGGTGTATACACACTTTCTCACAGTTACCTCTGTGAGCAACACAAGGTAGTGAATAACACCCCTGGTAGATGCACAGACACAGAAAGTGGCATTTAAAAGGTTAAATCGGTATGGCCAAAGCTCACGCAACCTCAAATGTTGCCGTCCTCTTTCTGCTCCTGTAAAAAGAAACACACATAGATTCATCTGCACCTTTGTCAGGTGGGGGTTAACTTCGCACAGTGATGTCAGTCAGTCTGTCAGCTTCTGTCCGCTTTTACCAGTCAGTCAGTTTTATTTTCTCTCACTCGTTCATTCATTCTTTGCTGACAGTGGAAATTATTGTCGCATTTTCACTTCCACTTCTCAGCAAAATGACGTCATTTCAAAAAAGAAAAGAAGAACTTTTAGATCGGATTATCTCGCTGAATCCTTTTGGGCAGGGACTCATTTTCTAATTGTCCCAGATAAGTGACTTTCTCCTGAGCCCATTTTAATGTGGAGAAACTCACTTGCAACAATTTTCTCGACGACGACGCGTCGTATAGCGCTTCCGTTCTAATCGTGCAGATCTGCTCAAACAGAGATTATCAATAAAACTTTCAGTGCACTGTGAAAGTATCAAAATAAAAAGGCCTCGTTAAGTCATGACACATGCTCCTCATCTCAGGAGGGTAAATCATACCATTAGCATGGTTTATCATACCATCATACTAATTGGCAGGCTCAACTTCACAACAAAAGAAAAATCATTAGCTAGATTAATTCAAAACCAACCATCAGCCGCACAACACACAACATAAGCCTCATGTCTCATTAGCTATGAATTTTAATCCCCGGGACTGTCCTTTTTTCCCTATCATCATAAACATGTGACATGTTGTCATGGATTTTCAAAAAACGTTTGTTCTTATGTATTCAAAGTTTTGTATTTGGATGCAGGATTCACTCGCACATCACAACAGGAAACTCAGTGTTTTAGAGTCTCCACTCTAACAAACTCCAACACATCCCATTCACTTGTGCTAGAATTCAGTCACCTTTCCTTAATTTAAGAACCATCAACCAATTTGCATATCAGCTATTAACCCACTAAGATGACAGGACAACAGAAATGCATGTTCAAAATATTATCACAAAATAGAATTTTCCCTCATACAGTAAATTACTTGTGCTGCATCAGTCAGGCAGAAAGCATCTCCCAATTTACTATATTAACAACTAAATTTATTGTCTGATCACTGGTTGGTCAAACCAGAATCTTTTTTTTTTCCACAAAAGTTAAACTGTTGTCCTGCAACATAGTTAGTTAATTGTCAGCATTGGATAAATTCAGCATTTGATAACAAGTGTCTGTTAAATTTACACTATTTTAGCACTGATGAGAGATAACAAGCTGATTTTCATTGCATGTGTGTGTTTGTTATTAGGCAGGTTTAATCAATGTGTCTGGAGCTACATCTCCAGCAGGGCATGTTCTTAAAGCTGCCTTTCCTACACACTTCTCTGCTATTATTTGATCATCATTTTGTAACCAATGTGCTATGAGTCCACTGATCTTTGCATCACTTCTCATCACACGAAGTGACTTGGACGAGATGATAAACAGACTCACATGCTTAAGATGTTGTCTAATCTTCATGGGCTCTCTTGTGTTTGTGTTAGTAGGGTTAATGCATGTTCTGCTTGTGTGTGTGATTTTGTATATGTTTCTTTTCGCAGTGTTTCAGATTCCTTCACAATCTTCCACTTAAGCAGTCAGTTCTCTTTTCCCCAGGTTTACTAACCCAAATTTTGATTTCCCACATTAAACAACAGCTTTCCTCTGTGTCCTTACTTACTCTCACTCTGTTGTCCTCTCCCACTTCAACGGTCCAATAGCCGGCAGTTCTTCTTCAGCTTTGTCCTGTGTTCCACTGTCTCTTCTTGCCATCTTGCTCGAAAGTGGCAAATGTCAAACTCAACAGTCTCCTCAGTTCTCCTCAAACGTCCTTTTCACATGCACAGTGAACTTTGCAGCTTGTTGGAAACACAGTGTCATTCATCCAATCAGTCAGGATGATGGGTTTGCTTTTCTTCTCCACTGCTGTTTGTCCACACTGCTGCTGCTTGCTGGGACTCTTTGCTCAGGACTTTGCTGCTGTCTCTTTATCTGCCATGTTATTGCTCTTGGAACTGCATTCCTTGTCTTCAGGGAGGAGTGAGAGCTCACTTGTGAGGATGAGGGACACATGGAGCTGTAAATAAGTTAGCCAGAAATTGGCCTGAATGTTTCCAATGATGTTAAACTATAACTTTTGTCCGACCGCTGCATATGGGAAATTGATCCGGGTCTGCTCCTCACCTGCAAGTGACACACTGAGACATTTTGATCATTATTCTCACTGCTTAACCAACACACAGAACTCTCCTTTCTTAAAAGCAGAAAATGAGATTGTAGTTGTTCTTGGCTAATAAACACAAAACCTTTTCCTATGATTTTCATCTACAATGTAGATTTTGTCCCTTTTCTACTTTATTTTTTTTTTTTTTTTTTTTACAATACAATAGCTGGTGACCTGCAGAATCACCGCTCTCACAATTAGAGACAATTACTTTTACACAGCGCATACACACACTGCGACGTCAGGCACATTCACACTCACTTTTTTCATCTGCATAAATAAATCATATGGCTGATGATATGTGCCATGGTGATCCATAAGTATGATCACAAGTTCATTTAGTTATTTTTCAACCCAACAAAGCAAATAAACCAAACATGATGCTGATGCTATGAACACTCTACACACATGAATCAAGATCCAGGAAAACTGCTGCGCATCTGAAAGAAGAAGCTGAACTCACGGATACGCTACATACTCGAGTTATCATAGTTCTGTTTTCTCTCTTTGATGAGTTCTCAGCCAGCTCCTGATCTGATAATGTGTAGCTTGCTCATCAGCTCAGAAGAGACCCATACGCAACCTCACACAGTGGTTGCGTGCTTTGCCCACAGTGGCAAAGACTTGGATAGTCGCACACAGTGACCACGCTTTATCGCACACAGTGATAAAGACTTACATTTTCATATTCAACTCAGCTTCTCCATCATTAGGTTTTCAGCTGTTTCACACAGGGTTCAGCATAACAGTTGTTTTCACAGGTGTGCTCTATATCTCACAATGGCTCATATTAGGATGACAGTTTTCAAACAGGTCAAGTGCCTCTATGCACGTAATTAGGTAAAATATTTATCTATTTTACTTCATCTCATATGTCATCATACTGTATTTGAGCAACCTTAAGCTTAATGCAGATTACTTCTAACAACTGGTTAAAGTAATGGTCTGGAGCACAGGCCATTGTTGATCAGGGAAATCATCTAAACATTTTGTGTCAGCAAGGAGTGGGGGAAAGCCATTCACCAGAGCATAGCTTAACTGCTGCTGATGTGGACTGGCCTTCTCCACACGCTCTTCAAGGCTGCTGTTTTCCTGAAAACTTCTAACATTTGAATCTCATCCGCGACCAGTTTACGCTCATAACAATTATGAGAATATAAATGGCTCGCGCTGCCGGGAGTAAATTCTTGCATGACTGTGTCATCTCCCTGTGAGGCAGTCTTACTTGCTCGGGAACCCATGATAACAACAACCGTGTCACAGACCATGCCTGCTCCGCAGTCATTAACACAAACACAGCAACACTCTTCTGGGACCCTAACCCAGTCGCGCGACTCAAAACCCAGTGAAGGGACGCTCGGGACACAAACCCAGGGCGATTTCAAAACCGGACACTCACCGGACGCTTGGGCCCTTGGGCGATTTTACCAAAAACCTCTCTCGGGACCCTAACCCAGTTCTGGGACACTAACCCAGTCAACTCTTCCAACTTACTCGGCGTTGCTTAGCGTGTAATATCAGCCTCAGATCCCGCCGATCGTCATTCGTCGGGGAGAGAAAACGGACAGCTAATCCACCGGCCCGATGACAAATTCTCACGTCTCGCTGACGTCAGGGTTCTCTCCTCGGTGAATGCCGACTCCAGGGATCCGGCTCGAAGGACCAATTAATGATAGGTTCTTGTGCTTAAACCTATTCGCTGGAACGTTAAAGGCAATGTAATAACACAGCAAGCAAGACACGAAGTAGGCAAAGTTCTTTGGGTTACTCATGCATGAGGGAGGCCTGCCTGGAGTCAAGTGTCGTTCCACCTACTTGACCTCCATCAGACTCTCAGCCAGGTTCCCCATAGCACTCCTTTTATTGAGGTTACTTGAATATGCATAGGGTCATTAACATATGATGTATACATACACACAAAGGGTACCTTGCCTGTGGTTTTGCAAAGTGTGTGTGTGTGTGTGTGTGTGTGTGTGTGTGTGTGTGTGTGTGTGTGTGTGTGTGTGTGTGTGAATTGCTAACCAAAAGGGTCACACAGCAGGAACAACATCCTAGGTCATAAAGAGGGTAACCTCCCACACCCAATCTATGGTTCACCTAGATAACACAGTGAAGCCATACAAAGGGCAGGAAGTTTTACCACATCAAACAGACCTTCACAAGGATGTTGCCTGTGATAAACACTACAGCCCCCACTCAGAACCTCGAGAATCTGGGGAGGGAGAACAAAAGAATTCCTTTCAACACACAGTTAAAGTACAAATGGTAAGAATAAAAATGACAAACATTTAACAATTCACTCTAACATACATGAACAGGACTGTCTTTTTTTTAAAAACAATATGTTTATTGAGTTTTATATTACAGAACAAGCAAAGAATAATAGTACAGTTAACATAAGATTTATATTAAACAACACAGTCCCCAAAATATATATATATATATATATGTATGTATATTTTAAAGACTGTCTTTAATGTGCTTATGTTTAAGCTCAAATCACTTTGATGTTTGAAGGCTTGCAGTAACATGAAATATTAACGTTCCTCAAATGTGTTAAAGCAAGAGCAACAAATCTGTTTTTTTAAATGTAAGAAGTAGAAAGTAGACATTTGTTTAAAAATGTAGGGAGTAAAAGTGAAACAATGTCAGAAAAATAAATACTCAATTAAAGTAGAGATACCTGAAAACTGTACACATTTGACTATGGTTCCTTTTTGACTAAATCTTTTATTGTTGAGAACAAAGTACAAATAGATTATAGTTTTTAAATGGAGGTAATAACTGCGTCCAAGGTTCAAACTGCACCTCTTTCAGTACTTTGCACGAACATGAGTCTCATACCTGCTCCCGTCAAGCCACAGTCACTGACACTGAGAGGAGAAATGGCACAGAAAGGAGTTCAGCTGGACCGAGAAACCTTCTCTTGTTCCATCTGTTTGGATCTACTGAAGGATCCGGTGACTATTCCCTGTGGACACAGCTACTGCATGAACTGTATTAAAACCCACTTTGATGAAGAGGACAGGAAGGGAATCCACAGCTGCCCTCAGTGCAGGAAGACGTTCACACCGAGGCCTGTCCTGGAGAAAAACATCATGTTAGCAGCTTTAGTGGAGCAGCTGAAGAAGACTGGACTCCAAGCTGCTCCAGCTGATCACTGCTATGCTGGACCTGAAGATGTGGCCTGTGATGTCTGCACTGGGAGGAAGCTGAAAGCCATCAAGTCCTGTTTATTCTGTCTGGCCTCTTACTGTGAGAAATACCTCCAACCTCACTATGATGCAGCTCCATTAAAGAAACACAAGCTGGTGGCCCCCTCCAAGAAGCTCCAGGAGAACATCTGCTCTCGTCATGATGAGGTGATGAAGATTTTCTGTCGTACTGATCAGCAGAGTATCTGTTATCTCTGCACAATGGATGAACATAAAGGCCATGAAACAGTCCCAGCTGCAGCAGAAAGGACTGAGAAGCAGAAGGAGCTCGAGGTGAGACGACTAAACATCCAGCAGAGAATCCAGGAGCGAGAGCAAGATGTGAAGCTGCTTCAACAGGAGGTGGAGGCCATCAATGGCTCTGCTGATAAAGCAGTGGAGGACAGTGAGAAGATGTTCACTGAGCTGATCCGTCTCATCCAGAAAAGAAGCTCTGATGTGAAGCAGCAGGTCAGATCCCAGCAGGAAACTGAAGTGAGTCGAGTCAAAGAGCTTCGGGAGAAGCTGGAGCAGGAGATCGCTGAGCTGAAGAGGAAAGACGGCGAGCTGGAGCAGCTCTCACACACAGAGGATCACAACCAGTTTCTACACAACTACCCCTCACTGTCAGCACTCAGTGAGTCTACACACTCATCCAGCATCAATATTCGTCCTCTGAGGTACTTTGAGGATGTGACAGCAGCTGTGTCAGAGACCAGAGATAAACTACAGGATATTCTGAGAGAGGAATGGACAAACATCTCACTGACAGTCACTGAAGTGGATGTTTTACTGTCACCACCAGAGCCAAAGACCAGAGCTGAATTCTTAAAATATTCACGTGAAATCACACTGGATCCAAACACAGCACACACATGGCTATTGTTATCTAATGGGAACAGAAAAGCAACAAGAATGAAACAACCACAGCATTATGCTAATCATCCAGACAGATTCACGGGATGTAAACAAGTCCTGAGTAGAGAGAGTCTGACTGAACGTTGTTACTGGGAGGTGGAGTGGAGAGGGAAAGAAGTTTATGTCGCAGTTGCGTACAAGAATATCATCAGACACGGTATCTCAAATGAAGCTGGATTTGGATACAATGACAATTCTTGGGCACTATATTGTAACATAAACAAATATAACGTTTGGCCCTTAAAAGGCCACATTGTCCTCTCAGGTCCTCGGTCCTCCAGAGTAGGAGTGTACCTGGATCACAGAACAGGTATTCTGTCTTTTTACTGCGTCTCTGAAACCATGACTCTCCTCCACTCTCCAGACCACATTCACTCAGCTGCTCTATGCTGGACTTTGGCTTTATTACTCTGATGGAGACACTGCAGAGTTGATTAAAGTCAAATAGAGAAGACAGGTTCATGTTGATCCCTGACCATTATATCTACTTGTGTAGTTTCTAAATGAGGCTTTACATTTTAGAAGCTGAGAAGTTCAGTGGTCCATTGATGTGTGAAAATAATATTGCACTGATTCAAACTGTACTTACATTTATATACCTTACATCAATATAAATCTGAATTTGTTCTTATGGCTGATAATCATGTGAGTTTAAATGATACTACTCTTCATATTCAGCATGTTTGAAATCTTTCATCAGTCTGGTTAGTGGTTTTATTCTGTAGTTGCTGTAGTGGGTTGTCAAATGCAACAATATATTGGAGCTGCAGTGATTCATCAGTTAGTCAATGATTAGAGAATTGATTGTTTTAAAATGTAACAAAAAAATGAATCCTTGAGGTTTTTGACCTTATATTATTGTTATTATTGTATCTACAGTGATGACATTTAATGACATTTTTCAGATGTAAAGTTTGATCACACTCGATCATTTATACATGTAAATATAAAACTAAATAACACAGGCCTGTATATTGTGGAGGATAGACATGTTTCATTGCCCTGAGCTGTGTCACAATAATGAAGTGAACACATTTATAGCCAGTGTTCAAGATGATGGATAGAAATGAAAATCATGGAGCATTTATACATTTTTAGGTCTGTTTCTTACAGCAGATACAGCATTTACATGAACTCACTGGCCTTTTTCCACTGAACGCTCTCTTCTTCATCACCTCATCTTCCTAAAAAGTGGATCTACCAACAGTTTATTTCTTTGTTATTGTGATTAAAATGTCAAACAAATATAATTTCCACTTTTTGTGTGACAGAGGCAGGATTTTCTCTGTCCTGCATGTGGAGAAATCTGCTGTTAAATCAGAACATTAACAGGTTTCAGGTTGTATTCAAACACATATTACTGTGTATCATGTGTCAGCAGGCATGTGTTAACAGGGATTATAAGACACTTTAGTGACTTTAATGCATATTTATATGTTTAACATATTTCTGTTTGTTCACTTATAAACACATGTGATTTATATCTGTTTATCGTTGACCTTGTAATTAGTTCCCACAGTGAATTCATCATGTAAATCTCTAATAAAGTGGGAACAATGACCAGCTTGTCACACAGTTTGTTATCCTTGTATACAGTCTCTGCTGCTGTGTGCTGTGCTGCACTCACTCAGAGATAAGAGTACATGTACAGTTATCCCACTGACACAGAGAGGAGAAAAATACTTGGCTTCATTTAGAAAATCTGAGCTACGGATTAAAACAACAACAAATATGTAAATGAATCATATTCAAGCACCTAATTTGAACTGTTTTATTCCCCACATACATACTTAATATGGAACAATAAGAACATCCATTATAATGTCTTGTTATCATACAAAGAATTTCTGGACAAATTCAAAATATCCATAAAACCAAAAGAATCTGCTGTAGTTTTTGATGCTGTACCAAAAAGTGTCCTCATACTGTTACCAAACTCTGCTGTTGATGATTTAGCCTTCAGTTTAGAAGAATTTATGACAGCTTTATATATTTGTGGCACTGATGTGTTGAAAGAGAAATGTTCAAAGAACCATATTAGCAATACAATTAGTTCTGTTACTGTCTCTCCTTCTAAACACTGCTGCTCTTCCTTATGTAATGACATACAGCAGGAGAATGCATGAAGGACCTGTGATAAAAAAAAATGTATCAATAACAAGGTTAAGGAAATGTCTTTCAAAATTTTGAACATTAGATATGTGTTTGCGTGAGATTTGTAAAGTTTTGTAAAATAAAACAAAAGAAAAAAACACAGTCTGCAATCATGTGACCACACAACAACAAACCACAGCAGAGCTGTGAGGTGAGAGGGCAAGATGGTAATACCTGTAAATGATTTTTTCACCTTACAAACTTGAGTTTCTTCATGCAAACAACGGAAGAAGGCCTTCTTTGTTGGAGCCAGGGACTTCATTGAGAAACTCCTTTGTCTTTTTGTCAACTTTTCATTTTTTTTCTGATTTATGCAAGTTATATCAGCACTGCAAGTTTTCAGTAGACTTTAAACAAAATGGAAGTAATATCATTAATATTTCAGGTAAAGTGACAATTTACTGGTTTTCTCTTATTGTTTGACACATTCCTAAGGTGATGCAAAACACTTTTATACAGTCACCAACCTTCAATCTTTAAGTGAGTTTATTGTTATATTGTTCATTTTGTTTCCATCACTTTATTCGTTAGATGTGAGATGATTCATGATCAGCTAAAGAGAAAGCCAGGTTTTTACTTTGCAAAAACTATAAGGCAATGTGGCAGGGTGTGGTTGGTGGCTCGGCTGCAGGGGAGGAGTGGAGCAGGATTCAGTGTGTAAGGGGAGGCTGGTCTTTGCAGCCGGCGAGCATCATTTAATCATTCTTCCCTATTTCAGTAGCAGCCAGGGCCAGAGAGGAGAGATCTGATTGGTGCTGTTGCAGCTGGAGGCGCTGACAGCAGAGAGCAGAGAGCAGAGCACTGCAAACTGCAGAAGTGCGCACACGTATAATAAAAGTCTGTCGGGAGATAATCTTTGGATGTCATGGTCCTGGGCCATTTGACCCAGTGTTTTGATTTTTTGTGCATTTTTGGTCTTTCTGTATTATTTTTTGGTTCACTTGTACTCTATATTTATTCTATGGTTCCGAGGTTGTTCTGTTTAGTATTGTTTATTAGATTTCCCCTCGTGTCTTTCCCCTCTGTGTCTCCCTCTGTGTGTCTGTGTTTATATTGTTGTGTGAGTTTGTGTGCCTTGTTTCCCCTTGTGTTTTATTCTATCTTGTTTTCCCACCACGTCATGCCTGCCTCTCTCCCTCGTGCTCCTCCGTGTTCTCTTTCCCCCTCCAGTCTGCGTCTCTGTGCACTTCCTGTTTTACTTTGATTGTCTCTGTCAGTGTCCGTCATG
Source organism: Oreochromis aureus (assembly GCF_013358895.1). Taxonomy (NCBI): domain Eukaryota; kingdom Metazoa; phylum Chordata; class Actinopteri; order Cichliformes; family Cichlidae; genus Oreochromis; species Oreochromis aureus. Next base: position 46,283,089 of record NC_052944.1, on the reverse strand, counting down.
TTGTTTGCTCTTCCCCTGTCTCATTATGGTTATCCGTGTCAGCTGTTGTCCTCGTGTGTCCTCATGTCCCTGTTATCCTGATCTATGTATTTATGTACCCGTCTCCCTCAGTTCCATGTACTTTTTTTTATACCTTTATAAATGCAAAAGTAACTTTAGGAATTCAATCAATAATCCCCAAATAGACTGTTTTCCACAAAGAAAATCTAAAGATTCACACACTGAACTTCACAATTTATGTTTGCAGCTGAACTGTTGGGATATTTCGAGACTTAAAAACTCAAAACAAATCCAGTTTATTTGGAATAACAAAGGACTTAACAGATAAAGTGGCAGATGTTAAAATAAAACTATCACTGTTTACTGATCATAGGACACCAGTCAATAAGACACTTTCCAAACTGCCTGAAATTATATGATATGCTTTTGAATAATGAACTCTTCAAAAAGAAATTATAGAAATTATCAGCAGTTATTAGATAAATGCTAAAGAAGAAAATGTTTATGGTAAGCACTGGGAATATATAAAATGTTACGGTACTGGGTCAGTGACACAGTGTTAATGTGTTTTCTGGTTTTATTAATATTTTAATTTTAATAATATTGATTTTGTGTCATTTGTGGGTTTGGTTCTTAATTGTTTTCTCTTTATGTTATATTTATATTTTCTAGTCTTTAGTTTCCTGGCACTGCGCCTTCCCTGTGCTCCACGTTTCTCGTTTAGTTACTCTTGCCTCCATCTCCATGTTTGTCATGATTCCTGTTTTATTTTGATAGTCCCGTGTCCTGTGTTTAGTGTATTCAGTCCATGTCTCGTTATGTCAGATTTGTTGCAGCTGTGTTTCCCTCCTATTGCTCATCCACTCGTTACCTTCTGTGTATTTAGTCCTCTGTCTTTTTCTGCCTGTTGTGGGATTGTCTTGGTTTTTCTGCTCATAGGTCCAGGTTGGCATTTTCCAGGTTTCAATAGTTTAGTCTTTGTCTCCCGTTGCTTTTAGTTTATTTTGTTCAGCCCAAAATAAAGACTTGCTCTTGTTAAAACTCAGTTCTGTGTCCATAGTCTGCATTTGCTCCACACTTTTGCTCCACTTCACACAGTCTGCCCGTACAGACCATGACACAAAGTTTCAAATTCATCAAGCTGCAGTTAAGAGAGGAAGGAATTACCCAAAGAAAAGAGTCTTAAACCAAACAAAACTCTAATATAAATCATTTGTATTCATGAACATGATGTGCTCTCTCAGACGGATATCAAAAAGTTAACTGAACTAGAATCTAAATTAGATCATATTTATCAGGATTTGGCTCAGGGTGCTTATGTTCACTCTTGACATAAATGGAGCATTTATGCAAAGTACAGTTAGTCATGTACAAGTGCACCATGTAAGTGAACTGCTTTTCTGTAAGAGTTGGAAGAAGTGTATAAATGAAACTGGCAGCACTGCCTCAGCAAGCAGTTGCATAAACATTCACTATGTATGCTTTTTTTGCTTCCTTGCAAGTAAATAAATGAGTTGGAACTCACTACTCTGTTTCACTTTGTAAGAGAACTTTTCTAACAGTGGGTAATGTGTAATTTTCAGGATTTAATTCCAAAAATTAAAAATAGATTTGATTTGTGGCTAATGAGAGATAAATCACAGTTTCTCAGATATGACAGTTTTAAAATAAACGGTGAGATCTTTTTGTTTGAAAACAGAAGAAGTTGGGAAATCTTTTAGAAATTTCATTTCATGAATGTAAGATTTGGCCAAAAATAATGACTGAAGAAAGAAAATAATAAGTTATGTTCTCAAAGTACAATTTCTTTGAAGTATACATTTAATCTACTTGGAAATCATTCCAAAACAGTGTCACATTTACACTCTGGACAAATAAATGTTCTACAATTTCCACCATGCAGTTACAAAAACAACATTTGTCTTTAATATTAAGGAGTTATATACTAATAACAGAGTTTAATGGGTAACATTTATGTATCATTTTAAATGATGATGATAAGTGATTAAAATGATAAATCATTATCTTTTTAAAAAGCTGTTTCACAAGTAATGTGATTTCCTGAGGTCAAAAGGTAAATGATAGGGTGGGGCCTATGAGTTCACCTACACCCGTTTTTACACCTTTGCTTGTGTAATTAGGTAGAGGATCAATAGTGGGTCCATGTCTCTCTTGGGGGAGACTCCTACAGGGCTTAAATCTGGGACTCTCCATCATTTGACCCTAGAACTGAAGAAGTTTCTCGGATGAGAGATGAGAGGTGAAACGTCTTCTAGCAACTTAAAGAAGTCCAGACACTTTTCTTTCCAAGCTCCTTAGACTCTACCATAAAAGCTAATGCCTTTTATACTGATGGCTGGCTCAGAACCTAGCCTACCAGTAAGAAGAGGTAAGGACGAGTGGGACAGCCCTCCCCTCTTAACCTCAAATCTGGTTGATAAGGCAGTTTCACAGAGCTATTGTTGCCTTTGTATAAAGTTTTAATTATTTTGATGAAAAAAAGTTATCTTTTTTTTTTTTTAAGTAGGGTGTCAAAGATAAGGATGTGGAGAATTTCATGAAATGGCTTTTGAAAATCTAAAAATAAAACCATGGGCCTGCCATCAAGTAGTTCTTGATTATAATCATTGTAGAGTGGTGTGACTGACCTCCAGTTATCAATAAAGGATCTTTATGGCCAGACAGTTCTTCCTCATAGAAAGAAGAACTGGACATTGAAATAAAATGGCCTCATTAAAGACAGCAAGCACAAATGTAGTTGTTTGATTGGCAAATACTTTATATAATTCAGCTGTAATTCCATCATTTCCCAGCAATTTATTACTTCTTAGATTTTATACTTCACAGTATTTCATCTAAACAAATGTTTTAGAGCATTCTCTGCTGAATTAATTCAGCAATTAATTCCTGATTTAATTCAGGACATTGGAGCTTTCAAGGTGATTACTAGGATGGTAAAGAGTGGCTGTTATGTGCTGTGGGAGTGTCTGGGGGGTTTCCTGTTTGCGAGAGGAGTTCCAGATGTCCATCCTCTGGAGTGGAGTTTCCAGCATCTCACCTGCTCCTCATTCCAGGGCAATCAGCAGGAGGGTTTTCAAACCTGCACAATCTGCCATTCTTTGCTAGTTTGTCCTGCTACTTTATGGTGCATGCTCATCTGTCCCATGTTTAACATTGCCTCTGTGTTTGTAGTTCCATCAGATTCACCTCCTGTCTTGCTACTCTTCAGCACTGGTCCTGTGCAGTTCAACTACTACAGTCCGTCTACAAACCGAAGTTATCATACTCACCCTGCTCAATTGCCTGGCTTCCTGCCCATTGTGACTTTCTTGGATTTCCCTTCTGGACTTCCTGGAACTGGACCATCTCCCATCACTGTGCTCACCCCACAGGACACTCTCACAGCCACCACCTCCAGGGTTAATAAGTCTTTACCTGCAAGTGAGCACACCCCACTGCTATACCTACTCACCTCTAGCCATTCTCTTGTCTTCCTGCCCAGTAATCTCTCTCTCCTCTGTTACATAGTTTCCCATTACTTCAGTCTGCTTGTTTCCCCTGTGTTCAAACGTTCTTCGTCCTCAACCTTCCTCGGCTCCAGGTCTCCTGTTCACGTTTTTTCAAATTGAAGCTATTCTATTTTGAGTTTGCATTTTTTGTAAATAAACCTTGTAAATAGTTTACACGTGTATTGAGTCTGCTTTTAGGTCCAAACCACACACAAACCTCCAGGTTTTGACAGTGACATAATATTCAGCTATATATTTAGAGATAACATTACTGTTTTCACAAATTGTGTCTCTAATTTAAAATTTGGTTATGGTTTATTTCTGCATTTCTCTTTTCTAGGTTAAAGAAGTATCTGCTGTTCTTTTCGCCCTCCTCTAAGCATTTACATTGAGAGCATCTAGTTCCTGTTGTAGTTTTTCTAATGTCACAGCAAAGTTTTCATTGTTTGCATTATGCCGTAAATTAAGGCAGAAATGTCATTATGTAGAAGTCTTTAACATCACCTCCTGTGCTCATTTAGATACAAGAAATACAAGTTTCTTGGAATAGAATAGAATAGAATACCTTTATTGTCACTATACAGTTGTACAATGAGATATAGAGCATCTCCAACTCAGTGCAAACGTGTGTGTGTGTGTGTGTGTGTGTGTGTGTGTGGGGTGGGGGGGGGGGGGGGGGGGGGGGGCACAGCTCTGCAGCACTATATACACATGAGCAGTATTAACAGGAAAAAAATATTTACAAATATACAATCCAGTGTAAAAAGAAAAAAGTAAATATGTAAATAGTATTTTGTATATACAGTTCGGGTTATTGCACATAGAATTAGTATTGCACAGTGGTAGATAGAGGGAAACGGGAAAAATGGGAAAAATGGAGGGGTAGGACTGTGTTAATAGGTGCATGTGTGAGTTATGGTTGGTTATGGCCTTTGGGAAGAAACTGTTCTTGAGTCTGTGGGTGTTTGTGCTGATGCACCTGTAGCACTTCTCTGAGAGAAGCAGGCTGAACAACTTAAAACCAAGGTGGGAACTGTCCTTGATGATGTTTGCTGCTCTGCTGAGGCAGCGGGAGGAATAAATGTCCATCAGGGAGGGGAGAGGGCAGCCGATGATCTTCTGTGCTCCTTTGACTACACTCTGAAGTCTCGCTCTGTCCGCCTCAGTGCAACTGCCATACCATACTGTGATGCAGTATGTTAACAGGCTCTCAATGGACGAGTGGTAGAAGGTCAGCAGTAGGTTGGAGTTCAGCTTGTACTTCCTGAGGACCCTCAGGAAGTGCAGCCGCTGTTGGGCCTTCTTGACGACCGCTGAGATGTTGTCTGTCCAGGAGATGTCAGCAGAGATGAGGACATCAAGGAACCGGAAGGTGTGGACCCTCTCCACACACTCCCCATTGATGTATAGAGGGGCTAAGTCAGTGCTGTGCCTTCTGAAATCGACAATGAGGTTTTCTTAGTGTTCAGTGCCAGGTTGTTCTCTGAACACCATGCTGCCAACTTCAGGACTTCCTCTCTGTAGTCTGCCTCGTCTCCCTTTGAGATGAGGCCGACTACCGTGGTGTCATCAGCAAACTTGATGATGAGATTGTTGTTGTTGGTTGAACTGCAGTCGTGGGTATAGAGGCAATACAGGGGGGGCTCAGCACACAGCCCTGTGGGGAGCCGGTGCTCAGTGTGCGAGTGGAGGAGAGGTGAGGGCCGAGTCTTACAGTCTGGGGCCGGTTTGTAAGAAAGTCCTTTATCCAGGCACATATGAGAGGAGGGAGGCCAAGAGTGACCAGTTTGGTGATGAGGATGTCTGGGATGATTGTTTTGAAAGCTGAGCTGTAGTCCACGAAGAGCATTCGGACCTAACTTTGCCACCGTTCTAGGTGTCTCAGCACAGAGTGGAGGGCTATGGCAATGGCATCTTCGGCAGATCTGTTTGCGCGGTATGCAAGCTGGTGGGGGTCGACTTCTGGGGGGAGGTAGTCCTTGATGTGCTGAAGGACTAGTCTCTCAAAGCATTTTATGTTTACCGGCATGAGGGCCACAGGGCAGTAATCGTTCAGGCTGGAGATGGGAGACTTCTTCGGCACTGGAATGATTGTGGCTGATTTTAGACTGGATGGGATGGCTGCCTGATCCAATGACAGATTGAAGATTCTGGTGTAGATGAGGGTGAGCTGGTGGGGACATGCTTTTTGCACCTTGCCAGGTTCTCCGTCTGGACCAGCCGCCTTCCTGGGGTTCACTGCTAGAAGAACACGTTTGACATGGTGTTCCGTTACAGTGAGTGGAGCAGTGCAGGAACCATGTGAGGATGAGGATGGGAGCAGGGCTGAAGCAGATGAGTGCTGCTGTTGTGGTGTTTCAAAGTGGGCAAAGAAGCTGTTTATTTCCTCTGCCAGCTGCACACTAAGGTTTTCTGTTTTCACAGTGCAGCCTCTGTGGTTTAGGATATCTTGTATGCCCTGCCACACCTCCCGTGTGTTGTTGCTGGACAGGTGGGACTCTAGGCTTCTTTTGTGGTCTGTCTTGGCTTTTTAATTCCCTCTTCAGATCAACTCGTGCAGCCCTGTACAGAGCTCTGTCACCTGACCTGAAGGCGGTGTCACAGCCTTTGAGGAGTGTGTGGACCTCGCTGGTCATCCAGGGTTTTGATTTGGGAAAACCGAATGCTTTTGTTCACTGTCACATTTCCAGTATAGTACTTGATATAGTCCAGTACTGATCCTGCAAATGTTTCTAGGTCCTGGTGTTCAAATATGTCCCAGTCTGCCTGTGTGTAGCAGTCCTGCAGTTTGGAGAGTTCATTTTCTGGCCAGGTTGTAACAGTCTTTGTGGTGGGCCTGGCACTGCATGTGAGGGGGGGTGTAGGCTGGGAGTGCAGGAGGTAGAGGTGATCGGACTGGCCGAGTAGGGGAGGGTATGGCTCTAAATGCATGCTTGATGTTGGAGTAAACATGATCTAGAGTGTTCTCTCCCCTGGTGGGACATTTGACATGCTGATAGAACTTTGGGAGTACAGTCTTTATGGCTGCCTTATTAAAGTTACCTGCAATGATGTGAACACCGTCAGGGTGGGCCCGCTGCTGTTCGTTAATGGTGTTCAGCAGGATAGAGAGTGCCGTGTTTACATTGGTGTCGGGTGGAATGTACACAGCCATGATGATCACTACTGTTAGCTCGCTCGGTAGAAAAAAAGGCCGGCATCTTACTGACATGTACTCGAGGTTCGGGAAGCAGTGACTGTTTATAATTGTCCCGTTGTTGCACCAGCTGCATGTAGATACAGATGCTGTATCTATGCTAGCTGCACGCTAGCATTGGGTATTCCTGGGTGAAGCTAGGTTTCTGTGATGATCAAGGTGTAGCAGTCATGAACTTAGCGATTTTCCCACTAGTTGTAATTCCAGGTCATCCGTTTTGTGCACAAGGAATTGGAGAGTTAGGCTACGTTCACACTGCAGGTCTTAATGCTCAATTCCGATTTTTCGATCAAATCCGATTTTTTTGTCTGCTTGTTCACACTACAAATAAAATGCGACAGCAAACGCGCTCTACTGTGAACGCTCAAAGCGGCCCGCATGCGCAAAAGAAGACGTCACACACAACGCGCTCTGTTTAGACCCAGAGCAAACAATATTGTTTGACTGATGGCCCTTAATATAAAGACTTCGGACTTTACATTTCCCAATTTTTGCTTTAAATTATTCTGTTATTTACATAATAATGTAAATAACCTAATAATGATCCTTATTGCTGTTTTAGAGAGGAGCGGTGCTTCAAAGGATAGTTGCAGATTTCTGTCAGAATCTGCAGATTATACAGTACAAATAAAATGTTCACGTTGTCTTCCCAACAGTTTCACTAACATCTACACTGGATGGCCAGGAAGCGTTCGCGATGTCTTCTCGGGCGCTTCTCGGGCGCTGATAATTGGCGTCTGTCTTGTGTCAGTGACATAAAAGACGGATTTAATGCGACCTGACCGTTCAAACAGCAGTCGCTTTCTAAAACATCGGATATGTATCGGATTCAGTACCACATACGAAAGTGACCCAGATCGGATTTGAAAATATCGGATTCGTGCCGTTCACACTGTCATACCGTGATCGGATATGGGTCGCATAGGGTCAAAAAAATTGGATTTGATGCACTTTCGCCTGCAGTGTGAACGTAGCCATAGAGGCTCGGCAGAGGTGGCTTGTGTGGTTGGTTTTTTAGCTTCAGCATTACGCCGGACCTGGACCCCCACTTTTGCTTCCTCCCTCTCCGTCTGCGCTGCCGCCTAGGCCCGATAACAATCTACGGGGAGCCCAGTGGTCTTGCGATGTAATCTGGGATGTTGTGCGTGCGATGAAAGTCCATTGAAACAGATGTCTGATGCTGGTCACTGATGTCTATACCCACTAGGGCCTCATAGTATGAGGCCCTAGTGGGTATAGTGAAACAGAAAAGCAAAACAGCAGCTAACCATGACAATGAGCACAGAGTGACATGGATGCATTAAATAGTTTCAGACTGGAGCGTGATGGTAGAGGTTTCTATGAAAGTAATAAGTTAGGTGTCAGTCACTGAATAGATGGACAAAGCATATTAAAAGAGCTGAGGAATGATGTGCGTGTCATGAAACCAAGCTGAATTAACTTTTATGTTTTCATATTTCATATTTCGGGGTTGATAATTACAACCTTGAGTTTAAAACTGTGACAAAATTTCTAATAATACTGGACTAACAAAACCCTTTGCACTGTGTTCTCTTAAATTCCATTTCCCTTGTGGCCTCATGGATATTTTAGTATTATCTCAAGAAATAGTGCGAAGTGAAGATCTGGAGGAACTGCAAGAATGGGGAGGAGATAAATGAATCATGAATTGCCTAATCTCCCTCATCATCATCAGGACTTCCCTCATCACCTCATCTTGATTGGTAGGTAAAGGAGCAGGGCGTGTCTCTGGCTGGATTTCTACCTCTTGGGCAGGATCTTGCAGCCCATGTGTGTCCATGTCAATATGCTGGCATTCAGTTTGACTCTGTCTCACATCTAGCACTTCTAGCTCCAGGATACTGAACATGATACTGTTGGTCAACTGTCACGACTGGAACGTCTCAAACCTTCAGATACTGGCTGTGAATCCATGATAATAACACTGCTCTGGCTCAAAGGACCATGTTTTGAAGGAAGGCTCAGAGGATGTTGGAGATTGTTACCATGATGGTAACAATCTCATCTGATCAGAATGAGAATGAACAGTCATCAAAAACAGGCTTCTCCTTTTATTTGAATAATCAGTAGGGAAAGACACACATGGACTGCTAACTGTGAAACGAAATAAAGTGTGATTTAAGTCACTCACTGACTCAAAATAATACATGAACTCAGGAGACTCAAACAGAAACTCACCACAGCTGCCGCCCCATGTGGGAGTGAAAAAAGAGTGAGCTGTAGGTGAGTGCATTCCTTTTATAAGGGGTGACAAGTGAGTGCAATTAACGACAACACCACACCCAATCAAAGGTGAGGAAAAGAAACAAGGTGCATCTGGTGAAGTGAGTGCGCTGAAAGGCGAGTCTTTACAACATACATGTTGAGATCAGAGCTCCGACTCGTTTCAGTTTTGAGGAAGAGAAACTCACACAGTCACTGACACTGAGAGGAGAAATGGCACAGAAAGGAGTTCAGCTGGTCTGAGAAACCTTCTCTTCTTCCATTTGTTTGGATCTACTGAAGGATCCGGTGACTACAACCTGTGGACACAGCTACTGCATGAACTGTAGTAGTAGGGGCTAAATGGATTTCAGGCCTTTGGCCTGGCCTGTGTTTAAATTATGTGTGTTTGTAAGCGTGAATGCTGTTTATCCCTCTATTGCTCCAAGTCCCCCACAATATATCAACTGAGACATCGCGCTCATCGAAGCTTATGACCTTAAATGGACTGAACATCAACTCTGTTAATGAGCACGATTGCAATGTGTGTATGAAAAATGATTATAAATGCTTATTCTACTAAAATACATCCAATCCAAGTCAGAGATTTTCAATCAGTTAAGCTTAAGCATATAAGCAATCACTTATGCATAAGTTTTACTTTACTTAAATTATCAAACACCCAAGAAGTCATAAAATGATCCTAAAACCCATTATTTCAAATTAAACCTAAAATCCCCCCTTTTGACACATAAGATGTGTCAAAACTGAAAATGCTTCATCAGAGCTTAGGAAATCAAAAGAAAAAGGTTAGTCATATCATTTCTCAAAACACCTCAGCCATCCTCCTCCCAGGTATATCTGCTCCGGCCCTGCAAACCTGTGTTTAAGGAATGAAATCAATTTAATCATCATGTCACATCTTTTCAAACTCCTGGCTCCATCCAGAGCCTGCATCCTTGGAACTTCCTAGAAAGAAAACCTGAACTTCACATTTCATACTCAGTTCTTCCCCCTTATGATCCAATCTGTGTTATAAAAAGAAACCTAATACAGAACAGTTATCAGTCATGCGTTTAAGCTTAGTCCAGTCTTTATCTCAGTGTCCAGTCGGTCCAAGCCATTAGTCCGCATCGTCCGTCCAGTCACCGTCCATTTACACACATCCATTCACACGCATTCACACAAGGTATTGCTGATGGTTGAGACTCCCGCGCAAATAATCAGATTCTCCACCCTCAGCAACATGAGCTCATTCATTTGTTTTATTTTATTTTATAGGAAAATAGTTCTTTATGCTCTTGGACTGGATTGGCTCGCAGCAATCCTTTTAGACAGGGACTTACGACCTGATCAGGTCCCCACAGGTAGCCTTCCCCTCATCCAGTTGTAATCTGGAAAGCCCACCTTATACTTGTTCTCCTGAAAATTTTCAGCGCTGTTAATTCACCCCCCTTCAGGCCTGCTTTGTCACGGCGAGTGAGAAGAGCCGTGTAGAGATAATGAAGTAGGATCCAAATGCAGGCACTTTGTAAAGGTGAGAAGGTGGTTTATTGAAATACACGGCACAGGGAAAACATGGCAAACGGAGACTAAACTATACTGGAAACAGCTAAACTACGGAGGAGGAACCTGAACACGAACATGAAAGATGGCGAGCAGAGGTGGATGACGGTAGACAGCAGGGAGACACACAGATGACGCAGGGTGGATACACAGACGGACCAGCAACTACAAACACAGAAGACGCGACTTAAATACACACAGAGAAACACAAGGAGATTACACACAGGTGGGGAACACAGCTGGGAATAATCAACAAGACGAGACAGGGTAAACTGAACACACTCACATGAGACGCGGACCTTCACAATAAAACAGGAAATGAGAACACTACACCAAGACGCAGACCTGACACTGAGAGACAGACAGAAAATGACACATGGAACTAAACCCACACAAAACATGAGAACACAAATCCTAAATACCAATAAACAGAAACATGGAACTCAATAACAATAATCATCACCACCATCACCACAAAATGAGAAAATCCAAAACACCAAGATAACTGAAACACAAAGTGCCAGAGAAACATAAGGAACAATCCATAATGCAAAAGTAAACCAAAATATAATAAACTCAAAATACTGGGTCCAAACTGACCCAGAACCGTGACATGCTTAGAACAAAAATAAGAAAAAGACAGCTGATTATCAGCTCATCAAAGCACAAAACAAAATCACCTGTCAGGTTTTCTTTAAGTGCACCGTTACAAAACACAATTTCACCAGTTCAATGCACCGAAAATCTCATCAAAAGCTGCACAGTTTGCACACAATAATGTTCCCCTTTAAGCACTTTAACATACTTAGATTTAGCATAAGATATAAACCCGTTATAACAATGTGTCATCACTAAATTATAAATTTCTTGTCCAAATCTGCCCCTCTGAACAGACCTGACCACTAAATTTCATTATCCTGTTACTTTACCATTATATATTTCACCAAGTAATCCTCCTCAGTCACTGCTCTGTTTCCTCAATTGAAAGTCTCAGTCACACAGACACACAGGAAGCTTCTTTCTCTCCACTCCTTTCAGCTAATTTGCATACTGAGTCATATCTCAACAAGTTACCGTGACAAGAGAAATACATGTTTAAACATTACCACATTATTGAATTATTTTCATTTTCTTTCTATAGTAATCACTTGTTTTGATCAATCAGTACAAGAGTACTCCTAAGTTACTCTTATAAAAACTACTTTAATCGCTTTTCTTTTTCCATAAATCCCTCCCTTGTCATACAGCTTCTCTGAGTTATTCCTCAACTTCAAGCTTTAAGTGTATTTTATTAAACATTCACACCATTCTATCACCCATAAAAGTAGCAAGCTGATTTTCATTGCGTATGTTTGTGTTCTTAGCCAGGTTTAATCAATGTCTATACATTAATCTTCATGAGCTCTCTTGTCTTTGTAAGGTTAATGCATTTTCTGTTTGTGTGTGTGATTTTGTATATGTTTCTTTTGCAGTGTTTCAGACCCTTCACAATTCTCCACTTAAACAGTCAGTTTTCTCTTTCCCGATTTGCTAACGCAAAGTTTAATTTCCCACCTTAAATAACAGCATCCCTTGTCTTCAGCCAGGAGTTAGAGCTTACTTGTCAGGTTCATGGACACATGGTGCTGTGAACAATTCAACCAAAAACTTGGCCTCAACGTTTCTAATAATGTTAACCTATAACTTTCTTCCGACCGCTGCATGTGGAAATTTGATCCAGGTCTGCTTGCCCTGAAAATAACACAACTGAGACATTTTCATTATTATCATGAGTGCTTAAACGACCCGTTTTCTCTCTCTGGTCAGAAATACCAACTTATATCATGTATATAAGTGTAAGCGTGTTCTTCCTTGCGTTCATGTTAATGGAGTGTAAAGCTGCTTTCTTCGTTGCATGTGTATGTTACAATCAGGTTTAATTCATGCATCTTTTCACTGAGCTCTGGATTCAAACTATCTCATTTCTGATTCTTTCCAAAAATAATTTCACATGTAACAATTTGTGTATGTGTGTTTTCTATTCATTAATGTAATTGTTAGTTAGTTCCTCTCTTTATTTTACCTTTTCTTTTCTGTTTACCTCTTTGTTGTGATGTGGTGGACATCCCTAAACCATCATGAGTTCAGCCTTCAATTTCAATCCGATTATATCCTATACTCTTGCACTCGAACTCGTCCGGGCTTGACCTCTGACTGGTCCCTGTCCTCTCTCTTCACAGTGTCCTGTATGGCCTTAAAATCTCCAACAAACACAGTCTGTTGCTTCTCTGTTGATCTTTTCAGTATTTTCCTTTTAGGTTAAGTCTTAGCCTGGCAAAATATCACATTCAGTGCCTTCAAACAGTCATGTCACACTGTTCTTACCAGCCTGCAGTTCACCGTGCATGTTTTCATCACGTGCTTTCTTTCATGCTGCTTCTGGAGTCGTCAGTGTTATGTTTCAGTTGCTCTGTCTTTTGCCTGCTGTTAATTCTTCAAGTCCACGATGTTCTGTCTGTCTTCATCAGGAGATCAACTGTCCTTTGAGCTTCTTCTCAGGGTCGGGACAAAGTGAGAGGTCAAGCTATAAACTTTTAGCCAAAACCTGGCCTGTTTTTCTCCCAATTCTGTTAATCTATCCTTTTGCCGCTGTACTCACGTTTCCATGTTGAGAGAAGTCCACCTGTATTGACACACTAAAACATTTAATTAATATAATTTTCATTTCTTTTCTTAAAACCTCCATTCGGTTCGTCTGCCTAGAGTTTAACTCGTCTCTCTCTCTTCTCTGGGTACACAATTGACACACCTTTTATGGGCATGCAGTTCCTGTCACACACACCACTTCCTGTCACACATACAGCAGCACAGTATTTTTCTGTTTCTCTTTCCTGTTTCTACAGATTAATCAAACTCTTGTTTTTTATATTTACAGTCTATAAACCCTCTTTAGTTCTACTAAGTCTTGATCTAAAAACAATACACCCTTATTTCACGCACACACTTTTAAATATACTAAGTTTTTTGCATTTGTCAGCATCAGTGTTGGGAAGGTTACTTTTAAAATGTATTCCATTACAGAATACTGAATACATGCCCCAAAATGTATTCTGTAACGTATTCCGTTACGTTACTCAATGAGAGTAACGTCTTCTGAATACTTTGGATTACTTAATATATTATCGTGCTGTTTACAACTACGTGAATGTACTATTGCTGTGATTTATTACTGATACTGAAGGTCCGCGGCTCCGAACAGTAGTAAAGGGACCTCTGGCTAATACGGTGGGTTCCGTGTCGGGCTGGTAGCCGAAAAATAGCTTTACTTTGTTGTCTGGGTCAACTTTGCTTGCCAGAGACAGAGAGAGGCGTTGAAAGGCTGCTCCAACGGAACTTATTGTTTCCGGAGGAAAACACGAACACAGCGTACAGTCGAGTCTTAATAGCTTACTTACAAATGGGCTCGTCAGGCACTCTTCTTGGCTGCAGTGGTTATTATTATATTTACATGCTTCCAGCTCCCGTTTTTGCTCCGTGACAGCTCGGACTTTTCCTTTCTCTCCCTCCCTCACTCACAGACACATAACGTGTATGGTAGTCCATTCTCCCTGCGGCACGGACTACACTGCCCATGAGGCTACATTCTTTAGGGCCATGCTTGTAGCATTCTGCCTTTTAGCTTAGCACAACAACAACAACAACAAAAAAGCGCTCTCTCACCCAGGAAACACGCACAGAGAGAGCGTCACCCTGTAACCATGGCAACCGTAACGCTGCCGCCTGGAACAACAGAACATAGCTGTCAAACAAACCCAAATAATCCTGACCCACGACAATATGAAACAGGAAAGTACCGCCGTGTAATCCATTTATTTCAACAAAGTAACTGTATTCTGAATACCACCTTTTAAGCGGTAACTGTAACGGAATACAGTTACTCATATTTTGTATTCTAAATACGTAATGGCGGTACATGTATTCCGTTACTCCCCAACACTGGTCAGCATTCACATCACAGTCTTCAGCGTGCTCAGCAGACCTCTTTCAGACATCAGGAATCGTCTCCCACACACCGCCTTTTCTCTTAAACTTCCACTTTTCACTCACTCTACTATTAACCTTCGTAGTGTTATTATTACTTATTTATTATTTTTGTACAAATCACACCGAATCACTCAAAACCTACTACTCACAGGATTCACACAGTTAAAATCACTCAAAATACGCATTCCTAAGAGTATTTTATCAGACATACCTTTCATAATCAGAAAGAGCAAGTCAAAGAAAAACAATTGACACCTCTACTAATTCTCACAGCACACACATAAAATGGAAAAAATAAAACACACCAGCATTTATTGCTGAAGAGAGGTTACTATTGAAAGTAATAATTAGTCTTAGGTATATACAGTGCACTCAATATATATATATCAAAACTCAGTCAATGACTATACATCCACTGCAACAACTCAACACTTTATTTAAAGCCCTCTAATAAACATAAACGGCATCTTAAATACACGCATTCAACCATGTTCACAGCAGTATTTGTGAAACCAATGGTGGTTTAACCAGTTCACAGCTTCCTCATTTGCATTTTCACACACACACACAGTCTAAAAATAGCATCCACACTTCAGCTCAGTGCTGGGTCAGACTCCTTTCACACCAAACCTCTTACTTTATATTACAAAGACGTCTTATAATTACAACTGCAGAGATTATCAGGCCTATTAACACCTACACAATTTCGACAAATTTAAATTAATGGTCCAACCGATAAAGTCCAACTTTTTTGTGATCAGTTAACCAGTATCAGTTCCAAACTGTCTCTGGCCTAATCTCTAAGGTCCCTAACTCAATTTAAAAGCCTCCAAGGCCCAAGGTCCAACCTTTGCTGCCCAAAAAAGCGCAGCCCACCGTCCCAGACGGTAAACTGACCCAGTCAGTAGCTTATTTTGGACCGTCCCCAGTGGTCCACCGTCGCTTAAACAGAACTATCCCTACCATAGGAAAATGCCAAGCGTCCCCAGCAAATTTGGAGCGTCACCTCTGAACAATGTGCTTCTTAGCAGTCTAACTGCTGTTCTAAAATAATTTATAATACTTTGAAACAACAGTCAATACCCCAGAAAAGGTGTATGACTGAACCAGGTCCAACCTTTTAGCCAATAGGGACTCTAACTCTTAAAAATGACCAATTACCTATTCTACTAAATTCTCTTAGCAGTCCAACTGCTTTCTCTTTACTCAGTACTGTTACTTACAACATTCCATTATCATTACTTCAAAGCTTTACCTTAATCTCAAGACTTTAGTTTTACCACTACTGAGCCAATTTAATAGTTAAGATCATCTACTCAGCGAACAGATAATTTAGAATTCCGCCAATATGCACAAATTTGCTTTTTTGAACAGGTTTGTGCCTACCTTTAAATCCTTTTAGACCGGTCTCCTGTTCGCCTCATATCAGATCCAACCTTCGGCCACATTTGTTCTCTGTGTTGCATGGCGAACCGGGCGGAAACACCAAATATTCAACCCGATTCTTTTGTCCCCATGATAGAACAGAGAAAACCCGACTTATAGTGGTCAAAACATTTTATATTTCTTTTATTCAATCATCTTCCGGAGAGAGAGCCCTGCACAGCCCCAAAGGCCAGTTACAGGATCTCTAACATTACAAGCTCAACATGTGTCTTATATGATGTTATTTCTGTACTCCAGACGTCACACACAGTTTCATTACAAACAAAACTCCTTCTATTCAGTTCCTCTTTTCTGTGTCTGATTTATTAATATGCCTGTGCACTAGAACTTCCTGTGCAGCTTGCCATACCTCTAAGCATGTTGCAATGCTTTGCCAGTTACTTCATAGAGACACCAAATGAGATATATGCTCTCTTGAAATGCTGTATTGCGGTTGACCTTAATATACAGTCATGAGAGGTGGAGGCAGCAAGACATGCCCATGCTGAGATGTAGTTCTTTGTCTGGTTTCATAAGCAGCATTTTCCCCTGCCACACTCCCTGCCAGCAGCTGATGCTCTGTGGGCTCTCTGTGTCATCCAAGGTCTGGGTTTGTGAGTCTGCAGTGTGTTTTCTGAGGATCAGCTGCTACCCTCCACCCTTGTCAGGGTGTAGGTGGAAGTTGTCTCCCACATCAGATGACTTGTAAGCCATCTGACACAATCAACCGTCATTCAAAGGACCGGTGCAGCCATCCAGTCTCACCAAATTATCAACTCGCCAGAGCAGTAACCAGTCCAGCAAAAGCAATGCAGTGGCATTTATCTAGCTCTCATCATGCTACAGCAACATATCTTACTGACTATAAAAGGAAAAAAAAAAAAGTTTGGACAATTGGTAATAAAACAGGGTTATGTTAGCTAGCACATGTGTTCTAACCTAACCCTGTTATATATATGCTTTAATTAATGCAGCAGCCTCCGGTGTTCTGACAGTTACAGGTTTAGAATCTGGTCATGTGACTACAACCATGAGACATTTATGTCAACTGTTCATTAATGCTGGATTTTTATTTATTTATTTATTGATGTATATAGAGGAAAGGGTTAAGAAGCTTAAAAGTTGAGGTGAGCAGTAAATGAAAAAGGGTTAAACACACAGTATCGCTCTCAAACTGCTCCTCTTCCTGGAGTGAAGCACAGCCTGATAACCCTTCCTCTTCTTCCTGCTCTTAAACGCAGCACCTCCTCTCAGATCTGCACTTTGAATATGGGTGTAACCAACATGTGGTGACGTGTAAGAGCTGACAGGCTCCATTCACTGCAGAAACATGTTGTTGAGATCAAAGATCAGTTTCAGTTTTGAGGAAGAGAAACTCACACAGTCACTGACACTGAGAGGAGAAATGGCACAGAAAGGAGTTCAACTGGACCGAGAAACCTTCTCTTGTTCCATCTGTTTGGATCTACTGAAGGATCCGGTGACTACAACCTGTGGACACAGCTACTGCATGAACTGTATTAAAAGTTTCTGGGATGACGAGGACAGGAAGGGAATCCACAGTTGCCCTCAGTGCAGGAAGACTTTCACACCGAGGCCTGTCCTGGAGAAAAACACCATGTTGGCAGCTTTAGTGGAGCAGCTGAAGAAGACTGGACTCCAAGCTGCTCCAGCTTATCACTGCTATGCTGGACCTGAAGATGTGGCCTGTGATGTCTGCACTGGGAGGAAGCTGAAAGCTATCAAGTCCTGTTTATTTTGTGTGATCTCCTACTGTGAGAAACACATTCAGCTTCATTTAGAATCTCCTGCCTTTGAGAAACACAAGCTGGTGGTGGCCCCTCCAAGAAGCTCCAGGAGAACATCTGCTCTCATCATGATGAGGTGATGAAGATTTTCTGTCGTACTGATCAGCAGAGTATCTGTTATCTCTGCACAGTGGATGAACATAAAGGCCATGAAACAGTCCCAGCTGCAGCAGAAAGGACTGAGAAGCAGAAGGAGCTCGAGGTGAGACGACTAAACATCCAGCAGAGAATCCAGGAGCGAGAGAAAGATGTGAAGCTGCTTCAACAGGAGGTGGAGGCCATCAATGGCTCTGCTGATAAAGCAGTGGAGGACAGTGAGAAGATGTTCACTGAGCTGATCCGTCTCATCCAGAAAAGAAGCTCTGATGTGAAGCAGCAGGTCAGATCCCAGCAGGAAACTGAAGTGAGTCGAGTCAAAGAGCTTCGGGAGAAGCTGGAGCAGGAGATCGCTGAGCTGAAGAGGAAAGACGGCGAGCTGGAGCAGCTCTCACACACAGAGGATCACAACCAGTTTCTACACAACTACCCCTCACTGTCAGCACTCAGTGAGTCTACACACTCATCCAGCATCAATATTCGTCCTCTGAGCTACTTTGAGGATGTGACAGCAGCTGTGTCAGAGACCAGAGATAAACTACAGGACATTCTGAGAGAGGAATGGACAAACATCTCACTGACAGTCACTGAAGTGGATGTTTTACTGTCACCACCAGAGCCAAAGACCAGAGCTGAATTCTTAAAATATTCACGTGAAATCACACTGGATCCAAACACAGCAAACAGATATCTGTTATTATCTGAGGGAAACAGAAAAGTAACAAGAATGAAACAACAGCAGTCTTATTCTGATCATCCAGACAGATTCACTGGATGTTATCAGTGTTATCAGGTCCTGAGTAGAGAGAGTCTGACTGGACGTTGTTACTGGGAGGTGGAGTGAGAGAGGAGAGGAGTTTATGTAGCAGTCACATACAAGAATATCAGCAGAGCAGGGAGCGTCGATGAATGTGGATTTGGATACAATGACAAATCTTGGGTATTACATTGTGACACAAACAGTTTTCAATTTTGGCACAACAAAGTCCAAACTGTCCTCTCAGGTCCTCGGTCCTCCAGAGTAGGAGTGTACCTGGATCACAGAGCAGGTATTCTGTCTTTCTACAGCGTCTCTGAAACCATGACTCTCCTCCACAGAGTCCAGACCACATTCACTCAGCCGCTCTATGCTGGACTTTGGTTAAATGGAGAAATCAGATACTGGTTTTGGGATTATGGAGCCACTGCAGAGTTGATTAAAGTCAAATAGAGAAGACAGGTTCATGTTGATCCCTGACCATTATATGTACTTGTGTAGTTTCTAAATGAGGCTTTACATTTTAGAAGCTGAGAAGTTCAGTGGTCCATTGATGTGTGAAAATAATATTGCACTGATTCAAACTGTACTTACATTTATATACCTTACATCAATATAAATCTGAATTTGTTCTTATGGCTGATAATCATGTGAGTTTAAATGATACTACTCTTCATATTCAGCATGTTTGAAATCTGTCATCAGTCTGGTTAGTGGTTTTATTCTGTAGTTGCTGTAGTGAGTTGTAAAATGCAAAAATATATTGGAGCTGCAGTGATTCATCAGTTAGTCAATGATTAGAGAATTGATTGTTTTATAATTATTTTAGTCACATTTAAAGCTGGTTCAAGTTTCTGAAATGTGAAGATTGTTGATTTTCTTGATCATATATGACTGTAAACTTAATGTTTTTGAGGTTTGAACTTTTAAAATGTAATAAAAAATTGAGTACTTGAAGTTTTTTGATTTCATATTATTATTATTATTATTATTATTATTATTATTATTATTTTTATTATATCTAGAGTGATGACATTTAATGTAGTTTTTCAGATGAAAAGTTTGATCACATTCGATCATTTATATATTTAAATCTAAATCTAAATGATACAGACCTGTATATTGAACATGAACATGAACAGGAACATGCAAAAAACCAAGACGTGAGGAAACCATAACAGGAGCATGAGGAAGAACCTGAACAGGAGCCTGAAAAACTGAAACCTGAAGAGACATGAAAATCCACGGACATGGGGCAAGATAAACAGACGACCCAACTCTGAACAAAGGGAGTCCGAGGACCTAAATACACAGAAGGGTAAGGAGGGAAGTGGAAACACCTGGGGAACACAGCTGACACAAATGAAGATGATGCCACAGTGGAAGCAAAAGTAAACACACTGAATATGGAACACGAGACTGTCAAAATAAAACAGGAAACATAATGACACGACTGTGAGACACATGACAGAGGCTGTGTCCAAATTCAGGGGTAGCATGCTTCGAAAGACCCGACCTACCTGGTCCACATAGGGTGGGTTCTTTCAAAGGCTGAGTAGGCCGGAAGTGAGCGGCTGTGAATTTGGACAGCCTTCTAGCCTTTGCTCAAGTCTGCCTTTACTTCCACGTTTTTCCGGTCGCTAGCGCCACAGCGCAAAAACTTTAAAATGGACCCAGAAATGTTGATCATTTTCTCCTCTCATTTTAAGAAATTGAGCCGTTTGGTCTTTATTCCCTAAAACAAATCACCAAAAGGTTAATTCGAAAAAATCTAAATTAGCTGTATGTAAGCGGTAATACACGAAAAACTGCGGGACCCACTATACAAGCTAGATTATTTTAATAAAAAAAACCCCATGTCTATGCAGATGCCCAAAGTCTAACAACACAACTGCTACAAAAATGTAACTTTCGTACCACCAGATTTTCATATACTTACATCTAAAAGTGTATTCTTCTCCCACATCAACTTTCGCTTCGTCCACGATTCTTATGAGAAAAATTCTCCTGTATGACCTGCAATGAATCCTGGGATATGGTGGGCCATGAAGGATACACCCAACACATCCTTCAAATTTGGGGATAGGAGGACGCATTTATCGCCGCATTTGGAGGAGTCTTCGAATTTGCACAGCCTTCGTTGCATCGCTGTGACGTAATTGCCTACATCGAAGCATGCTACCCCTGAATTTGGACACAGCCTTAATGACAGGCTGTGTCATTAAACCTTCCTTCCTCTTCCACTTATCCTTATCACAGGATAAGGATATCCTGAGGTTATCACAGGAGGGTGGAGCTTCTCCCAGCTATTATAGGGCGAGAGGTGGGATACACCCTGGACAGGTTACCAGACTGTCACAGGACTAACACAGAGACACAGACAACCATTCACACTCACATTCAAACCTATAAACATTTTAGAGTCACCAGTTAACCTAACCCCACTGACTGCATGTGTTTAGACAGTGGGAGGCTGGAGAACCCACCCAGACACTGGGAGAACATGCTCCACACAGAAAGACTGAACCAGTAAAACACTTAAAAAAAATTTTTTTAATTATTTGGTGAAAAATAATTTTTGTTTTTGCAGCAACCTTCATTATCTGCTCATTTAGTCAGCTGGTTGTTCTTGCTCTTGTACAATCACTCTGTCCTCCTCTACTTCTTTGCACTGACAATCACACACAAACACATTGTATTCAACTACAAGATAACATAATAATACAAACTGATCATAAATATTATAAGAGCAGGTTTGAGATCCATATTTGGTATCAGTATATCAAACTGTTGGTTATATGAAATCATCATCAATGACTATGGGCAAAACAGAAGCTATACTCCCTTTATAATATACATGTCCGGTCTTGTTTATTTTTCTCTCCCTCTACATCCTCCTCTCAGTCTTTGTGTCATCACCCAAAAGTTCAATGTTACAGTGAAATAGAATTTACAAACTAACAAAAGACATGAACTGATCCATATCAGTTTATAACAATATTCAGACTGAACACAAGCTGCAACTGGACATTGATAGGCAACATCATTTTGATTTGCTGTCACCTGGACGTGGAGCTGTACTGTAAACAAACACTGAAGCCCAATTTAATAAGAGAAGAGGAACAGAAATCTTTAACAAACTAAAATAATAAAGTTCATCTGTCATGAATTAGCTGTGTGCGGCAGGCAGGAAAGGACCCAAATGCAGACTCATGGAGATGGTACTCAGAGCTAAAAACACAGCTTTATTAGCTGAAAGGAAAATAATACAAAACTATACTGGGAAATTATAAGAACAAAACACACAGGGACACACTCAGAGACAAAACACACAGGGACACACTCAGAGAAACACACCACCATGATGGAGATCACGACACAGGACCGAGGGAAATGCTGACATAAATACACAGAAAGATAACGATGGAAGTGGGAACACACGGGGAACACAGCTGACATAAATTAACATCATGCCAAATGGAAACACGAGACCTTAACAATAAAACAGGAAATGGAGGAACATGACACAGGAGTGGAAGAAGGGCAGATGAGAGGGAGTGAGGGAACATGAGGGAGCAAGAGAGGAGACGAGAGAGGCGTGACAGACTGGGGCAGTGTTTCCCAACCTTTTGGAGCCACGGCACATATTTCACATTAGAAAAATCAAACGGCACACCACCAAACAAAAATATCACAAAAAGCATAGCCTACTGATAATTTTTCCCTACGCACCAGGCATAGCGGATTTGGCTCAGTTTGTCCCCAGCATACATTTTTTTTACATTTTTTTTCTGACCACTACTCATGCTAGGGCAGGGGTCAGCAACCTTTAACACCCAAAGAGCCATTTGGACCCAGTTTCCACAGAAAAGAAAACACTGGGAGCCATAAATACTTTTTGACATCTAAAATGAAGATAACACTGTTATTGCTTTTACCTTTATGCTTTGTATAAACACCTAAAGTGTGTTACTTATGAAATCCATGAAGTGCTACAGAGAAAATTACATTTCATTTATGTAATGAACACATTTTGAACTCTTAAAAAATATAACAAAAAGGAAAGACACCCAGTTGAAGGTTTCGCGTAGTGTGCGTACTTCAAGCGTGCATACCCTGAATTGGGACACAGCCGCTGTGTTGGTATGTGTCTGGCTGTGAGCTGGAAAGCTACAGCTTGTTTTCAATATTTTTATTGCTTTTGCAACAGCATACAAAGGTTTGTTTTCCCGTAATATGCTGCAGTAATAGAAACCCTTTCCCCACCCTCACCTCCCACCCTGCTCTCTACCAAACCTACAACAAAAAAAAAAAAACAATAAAAGAAAAAACAAAACACATAGAATATATATACATTTGTACAATATGTGGTATTTATACAACTTCAAGACATGAACAATAAAAAAAAATAGCTAGCATATACTAAACCATTTTCTCCTCATCCACATTCCTGCAGGAGTTGTCCGATGTTTACTTCTTTTATAAAGTTTTTAAATGGCTTCCAAATTTCATCGAAATATGTTAACTTGTCTTTTAGAAAATACGTTATCCTTTCCATTGCCATACACTGTGCCAAAGAATTTATCCAAGCACCAATAGCAGGAGGATCAAATTTTTCCAATTTAATGCAATCATACGTTTTGCCTGTAATATACAATAATCCATAAACACAATTTGATGGGTTCTTAGTTTAAGATTTTTAGAATACACATGTAATAACAACATTTCTACATCTAAAACAATCTTTTATTCAAAATTTGGTTTATTTTGTTCATCACCTCCTGCCAAAATGCACGGATAATTCTGCATTCCCATATACAGTGAAAAAAATGTTCCACGGGCTTCTCCACATTTAAAACATGTATCTGGAATTCTATTATTATATTTGTTCAATTTCACCGGTGTTATATATAATTGCATGATCCAATTGTATTGTAATAACTTTAAGTTATTATTAATCGATAGTTTTTGTGATTTTAAGCAAATTAACTTCCATGTCTCCTCAGAAATATTGATATTTAGGTCCTTTCTCCAAGCTACCAACTTAGAAACTGATGTTTCTAGAGAGGCAGATACAATCCAGTTATAGAATGTTGAAATTAAACCTTTATTACCACCTTTTTTCACCATTAACTCCTCTAACTTACTTAACTGGGGAATGTTGAGAGACTGATTTTGCATGGAAGAAATGAAGCTTCTAATTTGTAAATACTTAAAAAGTGTTTTTGGGGAATTTGAAATTTAGAAACTAAATCCTCAAATGAAACCATTACTCCATCACAAAAAGATCACCCACTTTCTTAACACCTTTTTCTGCCCAACCCTGGAACCCTACGTCCAGGTTTCCTGGTACAAATAAGGCATTTCCCCAAATAGGACTAAACTGAGAGAGATTATTCTTAATATTCATAATTTCTTTTATTGTAAACCAAACTTCAATCATATTTTGGACTATAGGATTATTTGTTTCTTTCTTTAACTGTTTTGGCTGTGCAGAGTATAAATACAAATTTAATGGCATTTTAAGAGAATTTGCTTCCATCCCCACCCAAGACGGGGTATTTTGGGATGAAAAATAAAACATTATTGTCCTTAGTTGAATAGCCAGATAGTACCAGTGAAAATTGGGACATTTCAACCCCCTGAATCAAAGGGAAGATACAACAAAGACAAACGAATGCGGGGATGCTTCTTGTTCCAAATGAACTCTCTAATTAATGATGCTAATTTGGTAAACAATCCAGCAGGAGGAGCCAGTGGGACATTTTGAAACACATACAACAGTTTAGGTAATACATTCATTTTAAGAACACTTATCCTTCCAATAATAGATAGTGGTAAACTTATCCAACGCTCCAAATCTTTAGAAATTTTCTGTAGAATTGTATTATAGTTAATTACCACCGTATCTTTTAATGAAGGAACTATTTTGATGCCCAGATAAGTGAGTTCAGAATTAACAGTAAAGCCAGATATATTCTGACTTACGTTTGGATTATACCCTTGTTTAAGTAACATTAATGATGATTTTGTTACATTTACTTTATACCCTGAGAAGGCCCCAAACTGATCTATTAAATCCTTTATAGCAGGCACAGAATTTTTAGTTGCTTTAAAAATAATATGACATCATCAGCAAATAAAGCAATTCTATGCTCCTTTCTACCAATCCTAACACCTTGAATTTGTCCACTGGTTCTAACAGCTATTGCCAGAGGTTCAATAGCTAAAAGGAATAAAAGTGGAGATAAAGGTGAACCCTGCGGGCACCCTCTTTTAATGTCAAATGGTTCAGAAATTATCTCATTTGTCTTAACCTGAGCCACAGACTGACAGTGTAGTAGCTTGATCCAATGCAGAAATAAATTACCAAACCCAAATCTAACAATGACATCAAAGAGATATGACCGTTCGATTCTATCAAAGGCCTTCTCCGCGTCGGCGAAAAGAATGGCTGCATCTTCCTGTTCACTTTGATTATGAAGAATGTTGAGGACTCGTCTTACATTATGAAAACCCTGCCTATGTTTAACAAATCCATTTTGATCATCTCCTATAATAACTGGAAGAACACTTTCTAATCTTTTTTTGAGAATTTTACAGATAATTTTAGTGTCTGTGTTAATTAAGCTTATAGGACATATATTTTCACACTTGTTATTTAGTTTTCCAGGTTTAGGAAGCAATATTATCAGGGACTCCCTTAATGAGTCAGTAAGATTACCAGTATTAAAACATTCTATATACATATCTAAGAGGGCTGTGCTAATTTATCTTTGAAGTATTTATAAAGGTCGATTGGCAATCCATCTAGACCAGCTGTTTTACCAGCATTTAAAGAATTTATAGCATCAATAATTTCATCTATACTAATTTGCCTGTCAACATTTTCTTTGTCTTTGTCTGAAATTTTTGGTATATCAAGTTTATCTAGAAATAAAGATTGAATGCTAGCTGCATTATTGGATTCAGAGTTATATAACGTTTCATAAAACACTTTAAATGCATTATTTATCTCTAATGGGTCTACTATAATATTTCCATTTGAAGTTTCAAGTTTTGTAATTGCCTTTTCAGATTCCTGCTGTTTTATACGCCAAGCCAGGAGTTTGCTGGGTTTTTCACCTTGGTCATAGAATTGTTGCTTTAATCTCAATAAATTTACAGCTGCTTTTTCACTTGTCATTTCATTATATTGCGTTCTCAATAGTAATAATTCTTTTACATTATACTCATTATTTTGGCCTGATTGAAAACTGATCTCTTCTAACATTTTTATTTTTTCTTCCAGATATTTTATCCTTTGATTTCTTTCTCTTGTTTTCTTACTAGAGTAGCTTATAATTTGCCCTCTTAAATATGCCTTAAAGGCCTCCCATCTCACACTTGCCGATGTTTGATCTGTATTGTGCTCAAAATATTCATTAATTTGCTTGCCTAAAAACTCAAGAAACTGTTTGTCCTGCATCCACTTCAATTGAAACCTCCATACAATTCGAGTTTTGATTAGTTTTGGCTCTATGAAAGTCAGGAAAGCTACAGCTTACTGTGTGGGTACAGCAACCATGTTTGAAAAGTGGTCAATAAAAAAAAAAAAAGCATGTACATGCAAACATCGTCGGGTCTGCCGTGGTACGTTTACAATGGGACTTCTGGTCCCAAACCTCTGCGCACAGCGTCTGCAAATCGGGGCTGTACGAAGTCACTTTTATCTTTACGCAGGACTGTAAGCTGTCATCTGTGGGGCGTGAGTGGTGTTTGTTTTTACCATAGTTCATATTGGAGAATACCTGCTCACATACGTATGTGGATCTGAAGATCCATACTTGGCCTGCCTGGGGTTGAAAGTCTCCATAAATGCACGGCATTTCATGGTATGGTTTATGCGAGTGTGACGCTTATTTTGAGCGATAAAAAATGATAACATATAGTTTTATTTTTATATTTCAAGATCACAATAATCTTCCAATGTAGAACTACAAGTTTAAAAAGAACTAACACAAATAAATTACACTTCAGTTAAATACTTATAATTTTTTTCCAAACCACCCGAGCCACAGTATAAGGACTAAAGAGCCGCATGCAGCTCCGGAGCTGCAGGTTGCCGACCCTGTGCTAGGGCCTTCATCTGGGTCGGAATTTTCTCCAGGAACCAGGTCAGATTGACTGCTTTTTCTTTTCAAATATTTATCTATTGCTATTACACGCTGTGTTGTCTCACTCACAGCATGACTATTATGTAGTTTCTTCTTCGTCTTCTTGTGTTTTACTGGCAGCTGGCAACCAATTTAATTAGAGCAGGTACTTGTACTGCCCTCTAGTGGAAGAGAATGTACATGTTCTGCCTGTGACTCACGCCGGTTGCTTAGAGTACTAATCAGGTGGAACCAGATAATCTTCCACAGCACACCTGATCATTTCTCATGGCACACCTATGTGCTGTGGCACAGTGGTTGGGAATCACTGGACTGGGGAAACATGGATAAACATGATAAGCAGGGGGGAACATAGAATGAAACACGAGGAGGGAAACAAGACACAAGAACTCCCACAACATATATAAACACAGAGACAGACACAGAGGGCAAAGACACAAGAGGGAATCTAATAATCAAAAGCTAAACAGAACAACCTAGGCTCTACAGAATAAACTCAAGACTAAACAAACTTAACCATTAACCATAATACAAAATGACATGAAAACACAAGAAAACTCAAAACACTGCGTCAAATGACTTAGGACCATGACATCATTAGCTCCTCAGCTGGCACCTCGCAATATACCGGCAGACTAGTGGATCAGATGTTTAAAGTTAGCTAATAATTTCTGGTGTTTTAAGCTACATTAGATAATGTTATTGATGCTGTTTAGAGAACAAGTAAAATCAAGCAGACAATTTATAAGTCACAGCAACGTCCCCGTACTATCAGAACAGTTTAAACTTTTGCTGTATTTCAGTTAAAGTGTGTTTTAAATCTGTGTCACTGATATGTGTCATGAAGTGACCTCTTTATCTTCTTTCAGCTGCAGCAACGAAAGTCTTGTTTAGGCGATTAATGACAATGACTGTGTGAGTGCACTGTAACATCATGACATTTTCAACACTGCACATAAAACCTGTTTTCATTCTATACTGTACTGTCGACATTAAAAAAAATGAGACAAAAACTATACAACCTGCAGTGCAGGAGTGAAAATGCTGCAACAGTTCAAACTGATCATAACTGTGTCAATAAAACCATGAATGCTGCCAAACTGCTCAGTGTATGACTCAGACTGATAGCTGCTCCCTTCTCTCTGACACACTGTTGAGTATTTCATACATATAACTACTTTAACAACTCTGACCTTTGACCTATTCTGGTATTAGTTACAGTTGTTATGGCGATCCTTGGTGACCTAGTTTGACCTCTGATGTTAAAAACAGTATGAGGCTGTGAGCAGGTTAAGAGGCTCATATCTGTGCTGTTTCCTTCATTGATGTAGAGGTGTGTGTGTGTGTGTGTGTGTGTGTGTGTGTGTGTGTGTGTGTGTGTGTGTGTGTGTGTGTGTGTGTGTGTGTGCAGACAGTGAGCAAGAAGACGATGATGAGGATGATGAAGGTAAAGAGAGCAAAGAAAATGAAGGTCACCCTGAGGGTGGTGGGGAGGATGAGGAGAGGACAGATTTCTTACATTTCAATTCTTTCCATTTTTTGTTCTTCGTGCTTTTGAACCATCAAACTGTAGGTCAGGAAAGCTGATTCTTTTTGTCTGTTTCTGATAATAAAACATGTTTCGTGTTCAGCTGTCTTTATCATGCAGTATAATAAACAAGTTTCAGTGTGAATGTTACAAAGATGAGATTTTACTGTGAAGCTTTTTTATACCAGGGGAATCATAAATACTTCAGTGATGTAAATAATGCTCTCAGAAGCTGGAAACTCCAAGCAAAACTCAGTGAACCATAAATAACTGTAGATTACAATATGATGAGAAATGAGGGCTGAAATGTGAGGAGGTTTCAGACTGTGAAGACTTATGGACGTATCATAGATTTGTATTAAATGTGGTTTGTGAAAAGTTCATTACTGGTTTGTAGATTTCCCCTTATTAGCATGCTGTCTGACCTGCTGTCTGCTATTATAATTAGACTGTTTTTAATGAGTCAAAGTGCATAAATAAAACCACTATGACCAGTGTTGGTCAAGTTACTTGAAAAAAGTAATCAGTTACTAATTACTGATTACTTCCCCCAAAAAGTAATCCCGTTACTTTACTGATTACTTATTTTCAAAAGTAATCGATTACTTAGTTACTTAGTTACTTAGTTACTTTTTAAAAACACGATTTACAACCTGAATAGGTGATAAAGCGATAGATCTTTCAGCCCAATTCTACTTTTTCTGCATAATTCATCATACAAAATGTAATCAAATGGAAAAGTCTCTTTTTAAAACTTGTTTTATTAGTTTTAATCTTTTAACTTTATGCATCAAGCAAAAATTAAATTATATGCAACATTCTCTGACTGGAAGAAATTTGTTTAACATTTAAACCTATTTTCTGCACATTCCAGCACATAAAATAAAATATTTTTTTGTGTTTACACTCACTCTTTCAAATAGATGCAAGTAAAACACAGCAGAAAATAAATAAAATCAAAGACTAGCGGTCCTGTTGCTCTATTTTCACCTGTAAAGCAGGACTGGGGTAGGCGGAGGAGGTTTACCCTGGTGCAGGTGTGCCGCAGCGGTCAGTGGAAGAATCCGCGAGTTTCTCTGTGAATTTCACATTACGTCGTAGCGCACTCGGTGCTTGCTTGGAAGTTTAGGGGTTTTTCGCTGTAAAAGAAGTTTTCTTCCACGCACAACGGACACTAATGTTTTTGTCACTTTTATGGAATCAAACTCAAAATAAGGTCAGTACTTCCACGCTTTAAACGCTGCATGCTACACTCTGTCCCTTTTCGATATATTATGATCTGCAGACAGCTGTTGTCACAAACGTCGCACTCGCGCCACGTCACTGTCATGAGGCGTTCTCGCAAAAAATCACGGTTTTAGTAACGCAGTAACGCAGCGTGCCCTACGTGAAAGTAACGATAATCTAATTACCGTTTTTGCAATAGTAATCCCTTACATTACTCGTTACTTGAAAAAAGTAATCAGATTACAGTAACGCGTTACAAGTAACGCGTTACTGCCCATCTCTGACTATGACACAGTCCATAAACTCTTTACTTCCCTCAGACTTCCCCTTCTTTCCCCATCAACACACCTGTTACCACTTCTTATTGGTCCTGCAGTTACCTGGCCTACTGCACTTTCAGCTCTTTCTCTCATCAGACTTAAAAAAAGTCACTCCCTTTAAGCCCGCTTATCTTCTGTAGTGCTAGCTAGATGCTTAAGTACTGCAACCGCAATAACCTGCAGTCGTTCCAGTGTTATGGCAAAAACAAAAGAAAAAACACCTCTCAAATTTAAACCCCAGACTTTTGCATCTCTTTCTAAGCAATGACCCCTGGTGATTAATACATGAACAGGACTGTCTTTTTTTTTTAAACAATATGTTTAAATATAAAACAATGAGTTTTATATTACAGAACAAGCAAAGAATAATAGTACAGTTAACATAAGATTTATATTAAACAACACAGTTCCCAAAATAAACAAATATATATATATTTTTTTAAAGACTGTCTTTAATGTGCTTATGTTTAAGCTCAAATCACTTTGATGTTTGAAGGCTTGCAGTAACATGAAATATTAATGTTCCTCAAATGTGTTAAAGCAAGAGCAACAAATCTGTTTTTTTAAATGTAAGAAGTAGAAAGTAGACATTTGTTTAAAAATGTAGGGAGTAAAAGTGAAACAATGTCAGAAAAATAAATACTCAATTAAAGTAGAGATACCTGAAGACTGTACACATTTGACTATGGTTCCTTTTTGACTAAATCTTTTATTGTTGAGAACAAAGTACAAATAGATTATAGTTTTTAAATGGAGGTAATAACTGCGTCCAAGGTTCAAAGTGCACCTCTTTCAGTACTCTGCATGAATATGAGTCTCATACCTGCTCCCGTCAAGCCACAGTCACTGACACTGAGAGGAGAAATGGCACAGAAAGGAGTTCAGCTGGACCGAGAAACCTTCTCTTGTTCCATCTGTTTGGATCTACTGAAGGATCCGGTGACTATTCCCTGTGGACACAGCTACTGCATGAACTGTATTAAATCCCACTTTGATGAAGAGGACAGGAAGGGAATCCACAGCTGCCCTCAGTGCAGGAAGACTTTCACACCGAGGCCTGT
The DNA here is from genome assembly GCF_013358895.1 of Oreochromis aureus. Lineage (NCBI taxonomy): Eukaryota > Metazoa > Chordata > Actinopteri > Cichliformes > Cichlidae > Oreochromis > Oreochromis aureus. Next base: position 46,252,194 of record NC_052944.1, on the reverse strand, counting down.
CCTGGAGAAAAACACCATGTTAGCAGCTTTAGTGGAGCAGCTGAAGAAGACTGGACTCCAAGCTGCTCCAGCTGATCACTGCTATGCTGGACCTGAAGATGTGGCCTGTGATGTCTGCACTGGGAGGAAGCTGAAAGCCATCAAGTCTTGTCTGGTGTGTCTGATCTCCTACTGTGAGAAACACATTCAGCTTCATTTTGAGTCTCCTGCCTTTGAAAAACACAAGCTGGTGGCCCCCTCCAAGAAGCTCCAGGAGAACATCTGCTCTCGTCATGATGAGGTGATGAAGATTTTCTGTCGTACTGATCAGCAGAGTATCTGTTATCTCTGCACAATGGATGAACATAAAGGCCATGAAACAGTCCCAGCTGCAGCAGAAAGGACTGAGAAGCAGAAGGAGCTCGAGGTGAGACGAGTAACCATCCAGCAGAGAATCCAGGAGCGAGAGAAAGATGTGAAGCTGCTTCAACAGGAGGTGGAGGCCATCAATGGCTCTGCTGATAAAGCAGTGGAGGACAGTGAGAAGATGTTCACTGAGCTGATCCGTCTCATCCAGAAAAGAAGCTCTGATGTGAAGCAGCAGGTCAGATCCCAGCAGGAAACTGAAGTGAGTCGAGTCAAAGAGCTTCAGGAGAAGCTGGAGCAGGAGATCGCTGAGCTGAAGAGGAAAGACGGCGAGCTGGAGCAGCTCTCACACACAGAGGATCACAACCAGTTTCTACACAACTACCCCTCACTGTCAGCACTCAGTGAGTCTACACACTCATCCAGCATCAATATCCGTCCTCTGAGGTACTTTGAGGATGTGACAGCAGCTGTGTCAGAGACCAGAGATAAACTACAGGACATTCTGAGAGAGGAATGGACAAACATCTCACTGACAGTCACTGAAGTGGATGTTTTACTGTCACCACCAGAGCCAAAGACCAGAGCTGGATTCTTAAAATATTCACATCAAATCACACTGGATCCAAACACAACACACACACATCTGTTATTATCTGAGGGGAAGAGAAAAGTAATATATATGAACCAACTACAGTCTTATTCTGATCATCCAGACAGATTCATTTATTATTCTCAGGTCCTGAGTAGAGAGAGTCTGACTGGACGTTGTTACTGGGAGGTGGAGTGGAGAGGGGAAGTTTATGTAGCAGTTTGGGTAGCAGTCACATACAAGAATATCAGCAGAGCAGGGAGGGGCAATGAATGTGTCTTTGGATTCAATGAGAAATCTTGGTCTTTACGTTGTGACACAAACAATTATAAATTTTGGCACAACAGCATTCACACTGTCCTCTCAGGTCCTCGGTCCTCCAGAGTAGGAGTGTACCTGGATCACAGAGCAGGTATTCTGTCTTTCTACAGCATCTCTGAAACCATGACTCTCCTCCACAGAGTCCAGACCACATTCACTCAGCCGCTCTATGCTGGACTTTGTGTTTCTGGACTTGGAGCCACTGCAGAGTTGATTAAAGTGAAATAGAGAAGACAGGTTCATGTTGATCCCTGACCATTATATGTACTTGTGTAGTTTCTAAATGAGGCTTTACATTTTAGAAGCTGAGAAGTTCAGTGATGTGTGAAAATAATATTGCACTGACTCAAACTGTAATTACATTTATCTGGTCTTTAAGTCTGATGTCATTAGCTGTTTCTGGGTCCAAACTTTGCTTGTCCCAAAGTCAAACGCACACTGCGACATCACTGAGAGTTAAAAACTGTCTAAATTCTTTCATCTTTAATTAAATGATCAGTGTGCCTGCTGTACCAGGTGTAACAATTAAGTGTAACATTACGGCATCCACGAAAACATAATGTATGAAATTTAACGGACTTTGAAGTAAGCAGGGACTTAGCATTGCTAGTTTCCACCCAAACATAACATACAATGCTCTGACTGACGGATTTCTGAAAAAAATAAAACAGCTCTGCTATCACTTCCGACATAAATAAAGAAAACTAAACAGCAGTGACGTTTGTAGGGTTACTGAAGTCGGGCTAGCTGGAATATAATGATGTGCTACTTGGTGGTTTGATTAGCACAGTGAAGCTGGAGGATGAATGCTAACTTTTTTCCACTCGATAAAAGTTAATGCGAGGTTTCCCGATGGTTAGGTAGGGTGACCATATTTTGATTTCCAAAAAGAGGACACTTATGCCATTCATGAAGAACTTAATAATACTGTTTGCTTAAAGAAAACGTTAATGTATTTAAACAATGCCTTCCCTGTGCGGTTAATGAATGGTGAAGTAGATAATGTCATATTGGCTTTTATAAGTCATCAACTGCAAAAAAAAAAGAGAGAATGGTTAGTCACCCTAGGTTAGGGACAAATGTAATCACATGGCAGGATGCTGTAAATGGACCAAACTTCAGTCAGGAGAACAACTGAGATAATCCATCCACAATATGAGCTTACTCCTTAATATACTGCTACATGGGCTGGGCTGTAGTTACATCGTAAGGCTTTGAAAACTGAGCTTTGAAATGAACAGTGGTAATAAAAACCGAGAGAGGCCGACAGTGATCACTGACTCTTTGTTCAGATTAAACAGAACAAGACTCAAAGCATTAAAACATGTTAAAAACACAATAGCCTTAATGAACGCAGTGTAGTTTAGACCTGGAAGCAGGCTTCATACATCATCTAAAGCCCGGATATACGTTACATCAATATAAAACTAAATTTGTTCTTATGGCTGATAATCATGTGAGTTTAAATTATACTACTCTTCATATTCAGCATGTTTGAAATCTTTCATCAGTCTGGTTAGTGGTTTTATTCTGTAGTTGCTGTAGTGGGTTGTCAAATGCAACAATATATTGGAGCTGCAGTGATTCATCAGTTAATCAATGATTAGAGAATGGGGTATTTTATAATAATATTAGTTATATTCAAAGCTGCTTGCAGTTTCAGAAATGTGAATAGTGTTCATCTTTTTTATCCTATAAGACCGTAAAATTAATGTCTTTGAGTTTTGAACTGAAAAAAATGTATAGAAATTTTAACTTTTCAAGATTATATTGGCCATTTTTTACGATTATCTGATGGTGCTACAAACAATAAATTATTGCATTTAGAGCGCTCTCATTAAATGCCTTTTTCACATGAAAAGTTTGAGAGATTAAAGACGAGAACATCTCTGTGCATAGAAATAGATACAATCAGATAACTGCTTGAATTCCTTTATTTGAAAGACAGCAGCTATTTAGTAGTTTTAGCAGGAAGTTTGATTTATGATATGATATCAGTTTCACAATCAGGACTTTGGATAAGAGAACAAATAAAAAGCATATTCCTTAGTCCTTTACTTGCACTGAAGGAGACGTGGGAAGAAACCAAATCACACGATAATGAAGTTAACACATTTATAGCCAGTGTTCAAGATGGTAGAAAGAAATGAAAATCATGGAGCATTTATACATTTTTAGGGCTGTGTCTTACAGCAAAAGCAGGATTTACATGAACTCACTGGCCTTTTTCCATTTAACACTCTCATCTTCATCGCTTTATCTGCCTCTTCTAACTGCTGCTGAGTTCCACCCCCTTTTACCTTACAAGCAAGTCCAACTGGGAGCGGGGAGACTATAGGTGCTGTCAAATACATTGATAGATAAAGAATTATTTGGTGATGTGGGTAAAGGTATTGTTTAATTTCTAATATGAGTCTATGGCATTCAACAAAACCTGTCTTTCTGTTCCCCCTTTTAATGGATAATAGATAGCGAATGGACATTAGCTGGAATTAATCTTCTGTCTTGTTCTCTATAATTTTTCTTGATTCTACTGGGATAACACCAAGAGAAAAATCCATCCACATCCGACACACTGTTCCCTGTTGCTTAATAGTCTTTATTGATTGAATACTCGTTTATTGTTCTCCAGGTTCAGCACATACGTCTGTCAGCTTTCAAGCTGTCACACACTCTTCCTCTGTACTCCAACCTCACTATAAAAATGGGAGAAACCTCATTAGTTTCATCATGTGCACCTGTCCCTCCACCTGTCACTGCCCCTTGAGCTCACTGAACCACCCCTCCCCTACAGCTGAGCCAGGAACCACACCTCTGCCACACACCCCCACCACCCAACTGAGGCCGGGGAGCTGTTCAACCGAACCTACCCCTTCCACAAATCCCGCACCAGCCGAGAGATATAATCTCTCCAGCGTGTCCTGGGTCTCCCCTGGGGCCTCTTCCCGGTGGGACATGCCCGGAACACCTCACCCAGGAGGCGCCCAGGAGGCATCCTTGTCAGATGCCTGAACCACCTCAACTGGCTCTTTTCGATGTGAAGGAGCAGTGGCTCTGCTCTGAGCCCCTCCCGGATGGCTGAACTTCTCAACCTACCTCTAAGCGAGAGGCCAGCCACCCTTCGGAGGAAGCTCATTTCCACCGCTTGTATCCGCGATTTCGATATTTCGGTCACTACCCACAGCTCATGACCATAAGTGAGGGTAGGGACGTAGATCGACCGGTAAACTGAGAACTTCGCTTTTATGCTCAGCTCTCTCTTCACCACGACAGACCGGTACAGTGTCCACATTACTGCAGCTGCAGCACCAATCCGCCTGTCAACCTCTGGCTCCCTTCTCCCATCACTCGTGAACAAGACCCCACTTGGGGCAGGAACTCATCCCCGACCCGGAGTGGGCACTCCACCTTTTTCCGACTGAGAACCATGGCCTCAGATTTGGAGGTGCTGATCTTCATTCCCACCGCTTCACACTTGGCTGCGAACCATTCCAAAGCAAGCTGGAGGCCATCACCCGATGAAGCCAACAGGACCACATCATCCGTGAAAAGCAGAGATGACATTCTGAGGCCACCAAAGTTAAAGCCCTCCGCCACTTGGCTGCACCTAGAAATCCTGTCCATAAAAGTTATGAACAGAATCGGTGACAAAGGGCAGCCCTGGTGGAGCCCATCACCCACCGGGAATGAGTCCGACTTATTGGCGGCTATGCGAACCAAGCTCTTGCAATGGTTGTATAGGGATCGAATGGCCCGTACCAATGGGCCAGACACCTCATACTCCCGCAGCACCTCCCACAGCACATCCTGAGGGACACGGTTGAATGCCTTCTCCAAGTCCACAAAACACATGTAGACTGGTTGGGCAAACTCCCATGCGCTCTCAAGTATCCTCGAGAGGATAAAGAGCTGGTCCAGTGTTCCACGACCAGGACGAAAACCGCATTGTTTCTTCCTGTCCCCAGCGGTGAGGCTTCTGCCCCAGTGACAACCTTTTCAAGAAAAAAGCTCAGAAAATTATTGCAAATATCAGGGGAAACTGGGTGTTCCCAGTCTGTGTTTTTCTAAGTGTAAGGGGAATTTTTTTGGCTGTATCAGCCTAAAGACAGGGGGTTCTCTAAAGACCTTGCCATTACCTGTGGCTACTCCTGAGCCTTCCTCTAAAAGAACTCCTTATTTATCACAGCCTGTTTGCTTAAAGACTGTGCTGTAGCCTCCAGAGACTGTTAGCTATGTTGCTCCACCCCGGGACTGCAATGCTCCTCAGCCTGTTTCTTTTGAGACTGCTGTTTCCATTACTCTTGCTCGGTGGTGCCAGTGTCCGGCAGCCTCGCCTCTGTCAGTGCGCCCCAGGGTGGCTGTGGCTACAATGTAGCTTGCCATCACCAGTGTGTGAATGTGTGTGTGAATGGGTGGATGACTGGTTGTGTAAAGCGCTTTGGGGTCCTTAGGGACTAGTAAAGCGCTATACAAATACAGGCCATTTACCATTTAACCCAGCTTTTAAGTTTATGGTGTTTTTGTGATGGAGTTTAGTTTTTTTTTTATTTAGTATTAAGTAAGTCCTGGTATTGCTGCTATGTTTAGTTATATTTCTGTTTCCATGTCATCTTTTCGAAGTGTCTCATCTCCCCTTCCTGTTTACAATGGTTCCCTCCCTGTGTTTCATTCCATGTCTGTCCTGTCTGTCATGTTCTCTCTGGTTGTTGCTTAGTTAAGTCCGTATCTGGTGTCCTGTTTCTACCTCCCTGTCACCATGTCAAGTGTGTGTGTCTAAATATGCATTTTTCCTGTTTTACTTTGACAATCTAGCATCCTGTGTTCAGTGTGTTCAGTTTTGCCTCCTCCTTTTTTGTCACTATGGCTGTATCCCAATTCAGGGACTGCATCCTTTGGAGGACGCAGCCTTTGCGGTCTCGTGGGCCACGTCCTCCGAAGACTGAGAAGGCCGGAAGTGCGAGGCTTGTGAAATGGGACGGTCTAGCCTCTGTTGCATTGCTCAGGTTGCCTAGCAACCATAATACTAACTGCTGGAAACATTTCATACAGCACTGTTTGACAGAAATCTCAAACAGATTTGTTTTTGTTCATCTGTTTGTTTTTACATGAGCTTTGTTTGATTTAATAAGTATCTGAGGCTGAGACCACGGGACTGTAAAAACATGATTGTTGGGCTTCATTTCTGTACCGAACAGTCATTTTAAGGTTAGCTAGTAAATAACAATTGGCTAATGTTGCTAATGAGACTAAAGTCATCTCACTTTGGTAATGTGAATATAATATGGCCAATATTAAAGTTAGTATCATATCATTATTAGTTATTACAGCAGTGAACTTGAACTCTGTGTCAAATACTGAGCTTCAGTAAAGCTTCAAGTTGCAGTTATTTATATTTCCTATTACCTTGAATCTTCACTCAAAGACAAGTATCTTTTACGGTGTATCTATAGATGTATTATATATAAAAGACAAATATTGTTCTTTCATTATGTTGGCATTATTAAATTTCACTCAATGCTTACATATATGTGTAAAAAGAAAATGTATGAGCTGTGATAACTGTTTCTGATAGAATGAAGAGTAGACTGATATATTAAATATTCCTTTATTGGGTGAGAAAATCAGACCATGTCATAACTGCTTTAAGTCATACAGAACAGATATCAGAGCCTTAAACAGGCTGACTTCTGCTAAATGGGTCAAACTGGGCAGAAAGTCTACAAACACATAACATCCTTATAGAATATGATGTAACACTATAGATCAACTTACCTTGAAATTTATGAAGCATATAAACAATTACAGAAATATGATAATGACAGGGGATTTCTTTAAATCACCCTGCCATTCTTTGTTCAGCTGAGACACCTGAGTTAGAAAACACACAAACACTGCAGATTTTCTTTAACTCGCGAAGGCAGCCATGAAACACAGGATCTGCGTCTCATCTCTGTCTGCGTTTTTTATTTATACTTTTCTGTGTGTCTGTATGTGTGTGTGTGTGTGTGTGTGTGTGTGTGTGTGTGTGTGTGAGAAAAGACAACAAAGTTATTCTCAGAACTCAGAGCTGAGGTTCCCCTTTTCTAAGTCTGTATCTTCCAAAACAGAAAGAGGAAGCTGTAAGTTGTTTATCACAGAAGAGTTCATGTCAAAAGCTATTAGGTGAAAAGTCACGTAGACATGTGCTTAATGCTCAATAAAAGAATACATTTCATGTTAGCTGATCACAAAATACACGATTTTCCTTTGACATTCCCTCCTGTTGATCACGAAATGAAATGTACAATTCATCAGTGAGTAACTACTTGTCTTTCACATTCTCAGTTACTACATCATTAGTTACACTTCATCTTCATCTGACAAATGGGAAAAGAAGTCTTCATGATCTTCATTGATTTCAGTACATCTGCGTATGCTGTGAATGATAAATTTATCATCTGTGAAATTACAGCTTTTAAACAAGGAATAACTCAAATAAAGAAAACAAAATAAAATCAGGGAAAGTCCAACGACAATCAACAATCTCTTTAAAATCTGAAGTCATGTCTGAAGAATGTACATTATCTGGTATGTAAGTGCAGCATGTGGTGTTGAATAAGACACACAATCCTCCTTTCTCAGCCAGGATCATGTGCAGTGCTACACGATGTTGCATTACAGCAATTCTGAGAGCGTCTATTTCTTGGTTTTGTCCCTCATTGACCTTCCAGGATGCTTTGAGAAACAAGCCAAATCTATAGTCCATGTCGGCACTCACCCGACGTGGTGACAGACACAAATAGACACTGTACACACATTTACACTCCCCAAACATACTCTATATCCAAGGTCCAGGTACCCCTGCCCCCAGAGGGGCAAACCGTACCTAGACCCAGGAGATGTAACCCTTCTCTTTGGGGTGGAGGCAAGCAGACCGCCTCCTTATCTGCAGCAGCAGGGAGGCCCCGCATCCCAGACCCCAATCTGACGGCCAGCACCTCCTCCCAGCCCCCCAGCCCAGATGGTTAGCAATACGGGGGTTAGTGAAGACCGCAAACCTCCCTCCGCCCGCTCATATGTAGAGTTGCTGCGTTCTGTTCTAAAGTGCATTTAAAACACAGGAGGGCATGGTGCTTCCTGCCAGAGAGCAGCACGGCTCCTCCCGAAAACTCTCAGTGTCTACAGTGGGATGCAAAAGTTTGGGCAACCTTGTTAATAGTCATTATTTTCCTGTATAAATCGTTGGTTGTTACAATGAAAAATGTCAGTTAAATATATCATATAGGAGACACACACAGTGATATTTGAGAAGTGAAATGAAGTTTATTGGATTTACAGAAAGTGCGCAATAATTGTTTAAACAAAATCAGGCAGGTGCATAAATTTGGGCACTGTTGTCATTTTATTGATTTCAAAACCTTTAGAACTAATTATTGGAACTCAAAATGGCTTGGTAAGCTCAGTGACCCCTGACCTACATACACAGGTGAATCCAGTAATGAGAAAGAGTATTTAAGGGGGTCAATTGTAAGTTTCCCTCTTTTAATTTTCTCTGAAGAGTAGCAACATGGGGGTCTCAAAACAACTCTCAAATGACCTGAAGACAAAGATTGTTCACCATCATGGTTTAGGGGAAGGATACAGAAAGCTGTCTCAGAGATTTAAGCTGTCTGTTTCCACAGTTAGGAACATACTGAGAAAATGGAAGACCACAGGCTCAGTTCAAGTTAAGGCTCGAAGTGGCAGACCAAGAAAAATCTCAGATAGACAGAAGCGACGAATGGTGAGAACAGTCAGAGTCAACCCACAGACCAGCACCAAAGGCCTACAACATCATCTTGCAGCAGATGGAGTCACTGTGCATCGTTCAACCGTTCTGCGCACTTTACACAAGGAGATGCTGTATGCGAGAGTGATGCAGAGGAAGCCTTTTCTCCGCCCACAGCACAAACACAGCCGCTTGAGGTATGCTAAAGCACATTTGGACAAGCCAGCTTCATTCTGGAATAAGGTGCTGTGGACTGATGAAACTAAAATTGAGTTATTTGGGCATAACAAGGGGCGTTATGCATGGAGGAAAAAGGACACAGCATTCCAAGAAAAACACCATATTTTACTGTACGTAGCAGTAAAATATGGTGGTGGTTCCCTCATGCTGTGGGGCTGTGTGGCCAGTGCAGGGACTGGGAATCGTGTCAAAGTTGAGGGACACTCAGTATCAGCAGATTCTGGAGACCAATGTCCAGGAATCAGTGACAAAGCTGAAGCTGCGCCGGGGCTGGATCTTTCAACAAGACAACGACCCGAAACACTGCTCAAAATCCACTAAGGCATTCATGCAGAGGAACAAGTACAGTGTTCTGGAATGGCCATCTCAGTCCCCAGACCTGAATATTATTGAAATCTGTGGTGTGAGTTAAAGAGAGCTGTCCATGCTCGGAAGCCATCAAACCTGAATGAACTAGAGATGTTTTATAAAGAGGAATGGTCCAAAATACCTTCAACCACAATCCAGACTCTCATTGGAACCTACAGGAAGCGTTTAGAGGCTGTAATTTCTGCAAAAGGCGGATCTACTAAATATTGATTTCATTTTTTTGTGGTGCCCAAATTAATGCACTTGCCTGACTTTCTGTAAATCCAATAAACTTAATTTCACTTCTCAAATATCACTGTGTCTCCTATATGCAGTGTTGGGGAGTAACGGAATACATGTACCGCCGTTACGTATTTAGAATACAAAATATGAGTAACTGTATTCAGAATACAGTTACTTTGGTGAAATAAATGGATTACACGGCGGTACTTTCCTGTTTCATAGTGTCGCGGGTCAGGACTGTTTGGGTTTGTTTGACAGCTACTTAATGTTGCTCCAGGCGGCAGCGTTACGGTTGCCATGGTTACAGGGTGACGCTCTTTCTGTTTCCTGGGTGAGAGAGCGCTTTTTTGTTGTTGTTGTTGTGCTAAGCTAATAGGCAGAATGCTACAGGCATGGCCCTAAAGAATGTAGCTTCATGGGCAGTGTAGTCCGTGCCGCAGGGAGAATGGACTGCCATACACGTTATGTGTCTGTGAGCGAGGGAGGGAGAGAAAGGAAAAGTCCGAGCTGTCACGGAGCAAAAACGGGAGCTGGAAGCATGTAAATATAATAATAACCACTGCAGCCAAGAAGAGTGCCTGACGAGCCCATTTGTAAGTAAGCTATTAAGGCTCAACTGTACACTGTGTTCGTGTTTTCCTCCAGAAAAAAATAAGTTCCGTTGGAGCAGCCTTTCAACGCCTCTCTCTGCCTCTGGCAAGCAAAGTTGACCCAGACAACAAAGTAAAGCTAGTTTTCAGCTACGAGCCCAACAGGGAACCGGACGTATTAGCCAGAGGTCCCTTTACTACTGTTCGGAGCCGCGGACCTTCAGTAACAGTAATAAATCACAGCAATAGTACATTCACGTAGTTGTAAACAGCACGATAATATATTAAGTAATCCAAAGTATTCAGAATACGTTACTCTCATTGAGTAACGTAACGGAATACGTTACAGAATACATTTTGGGGCATGTATTCAGTATTCTGTAATGGAATACATTTTAAAAGTAACCTTCCCAACACTGCCTATATGATATATTTAACTGACATTTTTTTATTGTAACAACCAACGATTTATACAGGAAAATAATGACTATTAACAAGGTTGCCCAAAATTTTGCATCCCACTGTATATGCATTTAAAATTGAGGGTAGGGCACCAGCGCCAGAGGTGGGTTTGAATACACAGACCATCCTCTGGACGCTTTATAACGTGCCCACCGCCAAGGCCCTATATGTATGTGTTATGAGAGTATGAGTAATGTGGATGTCTAGGTTGTGGAATAAAATTGAGGCACAAGCGGCCAGAAGGGGACAGAGGGGGAGTGCCTCCCCTGCACCCTGGTGACACACCTGCACCCCAAGCCCTGCATGTGTGGGTGGGTGTGGTGGAGCGGGAAGAGGGAGGCAGCCGGGGATGGGGAGGAAAAGAAGGGAGGGGCAGGATGCCCCTCCTTAGGGCCAGCTCCCCCGCCGACCCCAGTAGGCACCCCCACACTCTGGAACCCACCAGGGCAAGGGGGCCCAGGTTCATCCGGTCCGGACCCCCCACCCCCACTAGGTGATGAAGCTGATCAAAGGAGCACAAAGGGATTGATCAAATGTGATGGCAGAGGCTGTATCAAGACTAATGTGATCTATTAGATGGTCTTTATATTGGTTAGAGTTAAGATTATTTTTATTTTTCCAGTTAATGAGGACCGTTTTCTTTGCAATGCATAGGGCTGTAAAAACAATGTGGGCTGTGTTTATTTCTGTAGTGACCTCATCCAAGTTGCCCAGCAAGCATACTAAAGGGGAGGCTGGAATGTTACATTTCAGACACTTTGATAAGTCTTCACATATCTTGCACCAAAACGTCTGAACTGGTGGACAGAACCAAAGAGCATGGATATAATTGTCCGGTGTATTTGCTTGACAGTGTGAGCAGTTGTTGGACAATGTATAGCCCATCTTGAACATCCTATGACCAGTATAGTGCACTCTATGTAATATTTTGTATTGTATTAATTGCAAACTGGGATTTTTGATCCATTGAAAGTTTTTTAAGCATATCTGAGACCAAAGGCATCACGGTTGGGGCAGCAGCCATGTGATGTGTGGGAAAGAGGACTCGAATGCAGCACTTACTGAGATGCGAGGGTGGTTTATTGTAAATGACAGAACACAAAGTGGGGATGGCAAAAACAGAACTTAGGATAAACTAAACTGGGAAAAACTAAACTAAACTAAACTAGAACAGCAAACCTGAACATGAAGGGAGGACAGCAGGGAGAGCACACACTAGATTCACGGAGAGGTTCACAGAGCAATGCAGAGTACACAGAGTAACACAGAGGATGACACGAAGAAGGCTGGGCAGGGAGACGCGGAGAAACACAGACGACGCGACAAGGAACACAGGTAGACACATACTATAAATACACAGAGGGACACTGGGAAATCACACACGGGTGGGAGACACAGCTGGACCTGATTAACCTGACAAACAGGGGAACACTAACACCAGGGACCAACAGAGGGAGCACCAACCCAGAAACCCAGAATCTAAAAGTCCCAAAACACAAACCATCCCAACAAATAATAATAATAATAATAATAATAATAATAATAATAATAATAATAATAATAAATACGCCAAATACAAAATCACTGAGTCCACGGACTCAGGACCACGACAAAAGGTTTTGGTCTAAGCTGATCGACAGATCCGCTTCCCATTTTGCAATAGGAAGGGATATTGATTCATCTATTTTAGAAAGTGTTCTGTATATTTTAGACAATAATTTGGGGGGTTTTTAGATTAAAAAATTGTACCACACTTGGTGGTGTTTATAATTCAGCTTCACTGGGATTAAATTTCTTTTTTACTATGGATTTAATTTGTTTATATTCCAAAAATCTTTTCTTGTTGATCTCATATTGTATAACTAGTCTGTCAAACAAAATAAAGTCTGTTCCTTCCAATATATGTTCCAAGTATTTGATTCCTTTATAACTCCAATCTGGCAAGTTTATCATATTATTGTGTCCGGATAGTTCCAGATAGGTGTACGTTTGCATCGGATTAATGAAGACTGTTATTTTTAGAAACTCCCACCATGCTGTCAGAGAAGAGCTGATGTTGATGCTTTTAAAGCATTCATGTCATTTGATGTTTGAGCTGATAAATGGTAGGTCTGAAATTTCTAGATTATTGCATAGTGCCTGTTCTACATCTAGAGATGAACTGAAGCCTGTTGACTAAAAAGTAATGATAAGTTAGGCAGATCTAAGTCCTCCTTTGTCCTTGGTCTTTTGTAACGTTTTTAAGCTGATACGCTGGGGTTTATCTTTCCAAAGGAATTTAGAAATATACGAGTCTAGAGATATGAACCAATCTTGTGATGGCTTACTTGGGATCATTGAAAATAAATAGTTTATTTTTGGCAAGACCATCATTTTTATAGTGGCGACCCTTCCCATGAGTGATATGGGTAGAGATTTCCATCTAGCTAGATCGCTTTCTAGTGATGCGCGAATCATGAACGAATCGTTCAATACTCGAGAATCACTTTACTGACTCGTGAATCATGATTCACAAGCGCAACTGACTCACTGACTCATCCCTGTTGCTGTTAGCAAACTAATTTCATTAGTAGAAATATATCTAGCTTATAATTCAAATTGTGAAGAAAAACACAACATCCAGCATCTTAACAAAAACATTTCTGCTCTGAACTGGAAGAAAAAACCCTGAGTAAAAGCTCACATCAAGACAATAGCTCCTCGGTTCACAGTAGCATCGCTCTGCTAACATGCTAACAGCACATTTGAGCTACTCACCCCCTCCCTTCCTGCGCTGAATCGTAGGGGAAGCAAACCACTCATGACTCACTAACCCCCTCCCTCCTGTGCTGAATCGTAGAGCAAGCGAATCACTCATGACTCGCTCACCCCCTCCCTCCTGTGCTGAATCATAGAGCAAGCGAATCACTCATGACTCGCTAACCCCCTCCCTCCTGTGCTGAATCATAGAGCAAGCGAATCACTCATGACTCGCTAACCCCCTCCTTCCTGTGCTGAATCATAGAGCGAGCGAATCACTCATGACTCGCTCACCCCCTCCTTCCTGTGCTGAATCATAGAGCGAGCGAATCACTCACTCACTCACTCACTCACCCCCTCCCTCCTGGCTCGCAGCTACTTCTTCTTCTTCTTGGTTGGCAACCAACGTTAAGGCGCACTACCGCCCCCTGGCTCACAGCTCAGTGGACATTTAGATGAGAAAATATATATTTGACACATGTAAGGAAAATACTAATAAAATAAAAATAAACAAAAGAAATGTTCCCTTTAGAAATTCTTTTGGTCTTTTTTGCTCTATAAAATAGTTGTTTTCTTTAAGAATCACTCATCTTAGCAGTAGGATTTACATTCAAAGAGAAACAAATTAAGTTTGAGTGAAAATGTACATTTTTTGCACTCTCTGGTCAACTGACTCAGTGACTCAAATGACTCAAAAAACCCGATTCACTTTGGTGAGTGACTCATTAAAACTCGATTCAGTAAAAAGAATCAAATTTACCATCACTATTGCCTTCTACTGTCTTTGAAAGTGGGATGTGGTTTAATTTAGTTAGATCTGCAAGCTTGGGAGAAACATTAATACCTAAATATTTTATATTTCCCGATTGCAGTGGAGAAGAAGAGGAATTATGGAAGGAGCAATTAATCGGAAGGACTGTAGATTTTGACCAGTTAATTGAGTAATCTGATATTCTTGCAAAAGAGTTTATCAATTCAATCACACCAGAGATATTGGTTTGTGAATTTTGGAGAAACAGTAACACATCATCCGCATAAAGGCTGATTTTATGTTCCACGTTCTTGCATTTTATGCCCTTAATTACTGAATTCTGTCTAATTGCTGCTGCTAGTGGTTCGATAAAAATTGCAAACAGTGAAGGGGAGAGTGGGCATCCCTGCCTGGTGCCCCTCAGGAGACAGAAGCTGGAGGATGTCTGGTCATTTGTTCTGACACAAGCTGTTGGGGAATTATATAATATTATTAACCAGCTTACGAAAGAGTTTCCAAAACCAAATTTGTGTAAACTTGCAAATAGAAATTTCCAGTTAACTCTGTCAAACGCCTTTTCTGCATCAAGAGACAATATTATGGTTTCAATGTTTTACTGCATGTTTTTACTGTAGTCTATTAAATTAAGTAATCTACATGTATTTGTTGATGAGTGCCTACCTTTTATCAAACCAGTTTGGTCAGGATGAATTAAAAGGGGGGTGATTTTCTCTAATCTCTTTGAGAGAGCTTTGCAGATTATTTTAAGGTCTTTTTTTAAGGACTGCTTACTTTAGACTGTTCAAAGCAATGCAGTGGCATTTATCTGGCTATCATCTTGTTACAGCAACATCTCTTAGTGACTATAACAGGGGAAAAAAATTGGACAACCAGCAATAAAACAGAGTTATTATAGCCAGCATATCTCTGCTAACCTAACACTATTATATATGCTTTAATTAAAAACAGAAACACGACCATAAGACATTTATGTCCAGTGTTCGTTAATGCTGGATTTTAAATTTTTCTTTTCTATTTGACTAAAAGAAAGGGTTAACGAGCTTAAAAGTTGAGGTGAGCAGTAAATAAAAAAGGGTTAAACACACAGTATCGCTCTCAAACTGCTCCTCTCCCAGGAATGAAGCACAGCCTGATAACCCTCCCTCTTCTTCCTGCTCTTAAACACAGCACCTCCTCTCTGTCCACCTGTTTCCTCGTTCCCTCCCCTTCAGATCTGCACTTTGAAGATGGGTGTAACCAACATGTGGTGACATGTAAGAGCTGACAGGCTCCATTCACTGCAGAAACACATGTTGTTTAGATCAGAGCTCAGACTAGTTTCAGTTATAAGGAAGAGAAACTCCCACAGTCACTGACACTGAGAGGAGAAATGGCGCAGAAAGGAGTTCAGCTGGACCAAGAAACCTTCTCTTGTTCCATCTGTTTGGATCTACTGAAGGATCCGGTGACTACAGCCTGTGGACACAGCTACTGCAGGAACTGTATTAAAAGTTTCTGGGATGAAGAGGACAGGAAGGGAATCCACAGCTGCCCTCAGTGCAGGAAGACTTTCACACCGAGGCCTGTCCTGGAGAAAAACATTGTGTTAGCAAGTTTAGTGGAGCAGCTGAAGAAGACTGGACTCCAAGCTGCTCCAGCTGATCACTGCTATGCTGGACCTGAAGATGTGGCCTGTGATGTCTGCACTGGGAGGAAGCTGAAAGCCATCAAGTCCTGTTTATCCTGTTTAGCTTCTTACTGTGAGAAACACCTCCAACCTCACTATGACTCTCTGAATTTTAAAAAACATAAACTTGTTGATGCTTCTGTGAATCTCCAGGAGAACATCTGCTCTCGTCATGATGAGGTGATGAAGATTTTCTGTCGTACTGATCAGCAGAGTATCTGTTATCTCTGCTTAATGGATGAACATAAAAACCATGAAACAGTCCCAGCTGCAGCAGAAAGGACTGAGAAGCAGAAGGAGCTCGAGGTGAGACGACTAAACATCCAGCAGAGAATCCAGGAGCGAGAGAAAGATGTGAAGCTGCTCCAGCAGGAGGTGGAGGCCATCAATGGCTCTGCTGATAAAGCAGTGGAGGACAGTGAGAAGATGTTCACTGAGCTGATCCGTCTCATCCAGAAAAGAAGCTCTGATGTGAAGCAGCAGGTCAGATCCCAGCAGGAAACTGAAGTGAGTCGAGTCAAAGAGCTTCAGGAGAAGCTGGAGCAGGAGATCGCTGAGCTGAAGAGGAAAGATGGCGAGCTGGAGCAGCTCTCACACACAGAGGATCACAACCAGTTTCTACACAACTACCCCTCACTGTCAGCACTCAGTGAGTCTACACACTCATCCAGCATCAATATTCGTCCTCTGAGGTACTTTGAGGATGTGACAGCAGCTGTGTCAGAGACCAGAGATAAACTAAAGGACATTCTGAGAGAGGAATGGACAAACATCTCACTGACAGTCACTGAAGTGGATGTTTTGCTGTCACCACCAGAGCCAAAGACCAGAGCTGGATTCTTAAAATATTCACATGAAATCACACTGGATCCAAACACAGCACACAGACGTCTCTTATTATCTGAGGGGAACAGAAAAGTAACAAAAATGAACCAACAGCAGTCTTATTCTGATCATCCAGACAGATTCATTGGATGTTTTCAGGTCTTGAGTAGAGAGAGTCTCACTGGACGTTGTTACTGGGAGGTGGAGTGGAGAGGGAGAGGAATTTGTGTAGCAGTCACATACAAGAATATCAGCAGAAAAAAGGACTTCAATGAATGTTTTTTTGGATACAATGACAAATCTTGGGCATTACGTTGTGACATAAACAGTTATAAATTTTGGCACAACAAAGTACAAACTGTCCTCTCAGGTCCTCGGTCCTCCAGAGTAGGAGTGTACCTGGATCACAGAGCAGGTATTCTGTCTTTCTACAGCGTCTCTGAAACCATGACTCTCCTCCACAGAGTCCAGACCACATTCACTCAGCTGCTCTATGCTGGACTTTGGCTTTATTACTCTGATGGAGACACTGCAGAGTTGATTAAAGTCAAATAGAGAAGACAGGTTCATGTTGATCCCTGACCATTATATGTACTTGTGTAGTTTCTAAATGAGGCTTTACATTTTAGAAGCTGAGAAGTTCAGTGGTCCATTGATCTGTGAAAATAATATTGCACTGATTCAAACTGTACTTACATTTATATGCCTTACATCAATATAAATCTGAATTTGTTCTTATGGC
Organism: Oreochromis aureus; assembly: GCF_013358895.1. NCBI lineage: Eukaryota > Metazoa > Chordata > Actinopteri > Cichliformes > Cichlidae > Oreochromis > Oreochromis aureus. The sequence goes on along the minus strand of NC_052944.1, from coordinate 46,234,562 downwards.
TGATAATCATGTGAGTTTAAATGAATACTACTCTTCATATTCAGCATGTTTGAAATCGTTCATCAGTCTGGTTAGTGGTTTTATTCTGTAGTTGCTGTAGTGGGTTGTCAAATGCAACAATATATTGGAGCTGCAGTGATTCATCAGTTAGTCAATGATTAGGGAATTGGTTGTTTTACAATTATTTTAGTCTCATTTAAAGCTGGTTCCAGTTTCTGAAATGTGAAGATTGTTGCTTTTCTTGATCATATATGACAGTAAACTTAATGTCTTTGAGGTTTGAACTTTTGAAATGTAACAAAAAATTGACTCCTTGAGGCTTTTGATATTATATTATTATTATTATTGTTGTATCTAGAGTGTTGAAATTTAATGTCATTCTCCAGATGAAACGTTTGATCACACTCGATCATTTGTACATTTAAATATAAACGCTAAATGATACTGCCCTGTATATTGTGGAAGACAGAAATGTTCCTTTGCCCTGAGCTGTGTCTGGCAGGCAGAGCGTCTCCACACTCCTCAAATCTGATGGTTCTGATTTGGAGAAAATGAGCTGAGGGAGACACCTGGTGGACAAACACAGACATGGCAAGAAGAAAGACTAAAGTGCAGAAGGGAGACAAGGGAAATTTCTTTTGCAGTTCGTCTGAAAGATGGACTTGCGCTTTGGGATCTTTTAAACATCATTAGGCGTGTTGCTGCGCGCTGTCAGTCCCGTCTGTGAGCGCAGAACAAGCGCTCACAAAGCAGCAGTTTGGGGATGACGTCACACACAATGGTCCTCTGTCAGAATATAGGAAAACCCGGACATTTTTATCAATCTCGAAAATCCCCCCGGACAGAACGTGAAAAGAGGACATGTCCGGGGAAAATAGCATTTGCATTTTCTGTTGTACAGTTCATTTGCTGTTATGGAGTTCTTGCTATGGATAAAAAGTGTCTTTTTTTGTTTCAAAATAGCTGATAACTATTCGCTGATAGTTGCCAACATCTGTGAACAAATATAATTCTATAAAGTTGTTCTATATAGTGTGTAACTGTTCATATAGAGCGTTATTAAATTTATTGCTAATGCAATCATATGGCACATTGACTTCTGAGGAAATTTTAGATGGCACTCGTCGTCAGAAAGGTTGCCTACCCCTGGTCTAGGATCTTTGACTGATTCCACTCTTGGATGGCTTCGCGTAGCTCCCGTTCAGCAGCAACTAGGTTAGTGCCATTATCTGAACGCATGACAGATACCTGACCTCTTCTGCACACAAAGCGTCTGATGGCGTTCAGACATGAATCAGTGTCCAAGGTCTGTGCAATTTCAATGTGCACTGCTCTTGTTGTAAGACAGGTAAACAGCAAACCATACCTTTTCACTGTGCTGCGGCCGTGCTTCATATTAAACAGTCCAAAGTAATCCACCCCAACATTAGAAAAAGGGGGTTCATCAGGTAGAAGCCTATCCTCTGGCAAATCTGCCATCTTCTGTTCCAGTAATTTGCCTCTAGTTTTCCTGCAGATTACGCACCTTGACAGAAACGTCCTCACCTCTGAGTTAGCGGATGGAATCCAATACTTCTGTCGCAGCCGTGAAAGCATATACAGTCTTCCACAGTGCCCAATCTTCTCATGTATATCCTGCAAGATCAGTGTGGTGATGTGCGAGCCATTTGGGATAATGACTGGGTGCTTCACGTGTTCGGGCATCCCAGCAGCTGCGAGGCGACCACCAACTCTCAAAACTCCGTCCGGTATAATAATAATAATGCATTGGATTTATATAGCGCTTTTCAAGGCACCCAAAGTGCTTTACAATGCCATTATTCATTCACGCTCACATTCACACACTGGTGGAGGCAAGCTACGGTTGTAGCCACAGCTGCCCTGGGGCAGACTGACAGAGGCGAGGCGGCCATATCGCGCCATCGGCCCCTCTGGCCAACACCAGTAGGCGGTAGGGTAAAGTGTCTTGCCCAAGGACAACAACGACCAGGACAGAAAGGCCAGGACAGAAAGGCCAGGACAGAAAGGCCGGGGATCGAACCGGCGACCTTCCGGTTACACGGGTATCACTGGATCAAGCTTCCTCAAGTGACTAGTCTTTGTCACACACTTGCCATTCTTTAACATGGTGATCTGTTCTTGGAATTGTTGACTTTGACAGAATTTAATGATCTCTGTCTGAGCTTGCACCAGATCAGGGTAAGTGTTGTCTGCATTGATTTGTTGTCTTGTTCTTTCTGTTTGACGTATGTCCCTTTCCTTTTTTCACATCAGCGTAGCAGTAAGTCTTTGAGTTTGATCATCCATGCCACCGCTCTCTTCACTCGATGCCAGCTGGAATAGTGATTGATCAGCTTGTTCAACGTGTGAATATTCTCAGCTGCATTTGTGAGATGTACCATGGTTGCATGCCTCACTTCGCTGTCATCTTTATCAATCCTTTCCTTGTCAGGTCTTTCTGGCCACTGTCTTCCTGGGGTTTTCAGGAAGGCTGGGCCGTGGAACCAGCTTGAATTCTTCATGAGCTTAGATGGTGCAAGTCCTCTGGATGCACAATCAGCTGGATTGACTGCTGTACCAACGTACCTCCACTGCTGAGGCTTTGTTAGCTCTCTAATGACCGCAATGCGATTGGCCACGAATGTCTTGAAGCGAAGATTCTCATTTTCAATATACTTCAACACAGTTGTGCTGTCAGTCCAGAATGTAGATTCAAGAAGATTCATCTGAAGCTCTGTTCTTAACATTTTGTCTGTCTTTGCAGCAACCATAGCTGCAGTCAACTCTATTCGTGGAATAGTGGTTTGCTTCAGGGGCGCCACACGGGATTTTCCCATCATTAACGTACAGTGAACACGTCCATCTTCACTGGTCATCCTCAAGTATGGCGCTGTTCCATATCCACTTTCGCTCCCATTAGAAAAATGGTGGAGCTGTGCTGTTGCGACAGGACCGAAGTCCAATGGTCTCACACACCTGTGTAAAGTTACCTCTGACAGCTGGCACAGCTCTTGTAACCACTTGTTCCACTTTCGACTAAGCTGTTCTGGGATCTCATCATCCCAAGCAAGACCTTCCCTGCATAACTGCTGCAAGATCATTTTTGCAGGGAGAGTTCCTGGGGAAAGGAATCCCAGTGGGTCATAGATGGAGCTGGTGACGGAAAGTATACCACGTCTTGTCATAGGTCTGTCTTTGATGTTAATCCTGAACTTGAATGCATCAGACTCAGGGCACCATAGAATTCCTAAAGCCCGTTCCATAGACAGCACATCATGGTTCACGTTCAGGTCTCTGACGTCTTTGGCTCTCTCAAGCTCAGGGATGAATGTGAGCAAGGCATGACTGTTGCTTGTCCATTTCGTTAGGTGAAATCCTCCACCAGAGCACAATTCAGTGAGGTCTGTGTATAACTCCATACCTTGAGTTTCCATGGCAACAGTCGTCAACAGTCGTCAACATTCTTCGCAGTGCATAGTTCGCACAAGTGGGAGAAGTCGCCGCACTGAAGTTATGCACCATCATCCTGTACTCAGCAATGTCTCGATTGAGGTCCCCTGCTGGCCACCACAGAAAGCGCTGCAGGTCAGCATTGTCATCCGGGACGCGCACTTGATGGTACATTGCTTCGATATCTGCGGTAAAGGCGATAGGCTCTTGCCTGAACCGTGTCAGCACTCCGATCAACGAGCTTGTTAAATCTGGCCCTTGTAGAAGTTCACTATTCAGTGAAACTCCTTGGTAGCTGGCAGCACAGTCAAAGACCACTCTCAGCTTCTTTTTTTGTGGATGGTATACCCCATGGTGGGGAATATACCACTGTTTTCCATCCTTGCGGTTTAACTGTGTTGTGGGAACCTCAACGGCATATCCCTTGCTCAAGATGTCACTCATGAAGGCAGTGTATTCTTCATGGAGTGCAGGATTCCTTTTTAGCTTGCGCTGGAGGCTCAGTGCACGCTGTAATACTGCACATTGATTGTTCGGCATCTGAACACACAACTTCTTCGTAGGAAGACTTATGGAATAGTGTCCATCAATGAGACGAGTAGAGCTTGACACAGACTCCATGAAGTGTTGGTCCTCTTGAGACATTCCTGCTTTATCATTTTATTCTTTAGTTCCAATGAGAAGCTCCACTTCAGCCTCAATATGAGGCAACCTCACCTCGCGGAGGTACAGCCACTTGTCAACCTCTTTCTGGAGTGGGATGTTCTCTCTGGAAACAGGAATACTTTTCTGTGTAAAGAGCTTTGACAGTGCAATGAAGTTGTTGTCTTCCAGGCTGCTGACTTCCAATTATGTGAGCACATAACTCTCCTCTTGACTTTTGGAATTTATGGTCCTCAACGTTAGCTCAGTTCATCGGCCTTGCACCTTCAACTATCTTGCCAAGGCTTCAGTGCAGAAAGATGCAGAGCTACCTGGGTCAATAAAAGCGTAAACCTCCACAGCGTTGTCACTCTTGCTGGACTTAACCCTTACAGGTACAATGGCAAACACGCAGCTGCCTCCAGCCCCAGTACAGGCACTTGTCTCCTTTTCTTCAGACAACCCTGCTGGGCCTTTAGCAGTGCTACCCATATTGACCTCATTGGGAGGCTTCTCTTCCTCATAACTTGAGAAGTGCAACAAACTTGGATGTTTGAGTGAACAAACCTCGCACAACATCTTTTTGCAATCGCTGCTCATGTGACCCTTTAGCAGCCATCCAAAGCAAAGTCCGTTTTTCTTCAGATAGTCCACTCTATCTTATGAGTCTCCTCTCTAATCTTGTGACACTCTTGCAGTGTATGAAGTTTCCCACAGAACATGCACGGTCTTGTGAATGCACAATTGAGTGACAGGTCACTCTGATTCTTACTCACACTGCTTGTTTTGTCCATTTCTGAACCTTGATTAACCTTAATAGCAAAGCTGCTCCCATGTCTAATGTCTTTTTTCAACTTGTTTCCTTGCTGTGGCTTCTTTATGACCTTGTCTGACACTGCTGTTTCAAGATCGCCAAAGAGTGGGTCGGACATGATCTTTGCTTGGCATTCAACGAAGGCCACCAGCTCTGTGAATCTTGCTCTGTTGCAGCGCCGCTCCTGGATGTCATATGCTATGGGTTCTCCAACACTCTCTTATTTTAAATGGCAACTTGGAAATGATGACCCTCATAGTTGCAGGGTTGTCCATCTCTTCCATATAGTCAACATAAACGACCTGTACTCCAGAGGATCTCCGTGGAACACTGCCACATCCCTTTGTGGTAACCGAACCAGCTGTTGGTTCTTTACAAGCATCTCTGTGATATCTGCCTGTTTCTGCATAACTTGATAAATCTCACTTAGTCTGGTCTCCTGAAGTGAGACACCCTCTTGGCGTTGGCTTGGCCCCTGCAGCGGGCTTCTATGTGTCTTAGGTATGGCCCCTGATGCAGCACCTAGATCACCAGGATTCCTCCGAGAGGCAGACCTCTCTATCTCTATTGGCTTCCATGGTGTGTTTTTTATGTTGCCATGACCATTTTCGTTGTTCATCATCAAGAGGTCACGACGTGGCGTTACCGTATGTCTGGTTTCACTCACTTGAGACTTAGCCCCTTCACATTCCTCATACACTTTCACTTTGGCAGCAGACACTGCAATGGCTGTTTCAATTTCCAGTCTTCCTTTGCAGCTTTAATTTCTGCTTCTTTTAACTCTAGAGCCTGTTTTTCTTTCTGCTCTGTTGCCTTCTTCCTTGATGCGCTCTGATGATGCTGTCGACACCCTTGACGTGTTGGATACTTTAGATGTGTTCGACGCTCTAGATGTTTTTGACACTCTAGATGCACTGTCCATGGGCGTTGCCTCTTGATCACATGTTTGTGCTTCAATCCATGTAGTAACTCTATTAATGAACCGCAAACATCGTTCTGACATTGGCTAAAACCAAAGTTGTTGGTCAGCCTCCTTTTCCTCCTCATCTTTAATACACAGCAACACTGCATAATTGCATTCTTGAAACTCTTCATACAACTTCTTGTAAGCTTTCAGTGCCTCTCGTACATCATTTACAGCCGGCAGAATTTCATGGCTCAAAAGTCTCTCAGTTTTATCTTCCTGTGCTGTCACTTCTCCTAATTTGCCTCTTCTCACCTTTGTGAGCTGATGCAGTTTGAACTCCAGACCTTTGTCTGTCATTGCCCTCTGGCTGTCAGCACGCGTAACTACACCCACACTGTCATTAATGTCGTCCGCCGTTATAATTATATAACACCGGTAATCCGCAATGATTTTTCTTCAGCACATCTATTGCACATCTATTGGTGGTGTATTGCACAAACTCCTTTATGCTACTTCCACAGGTAAGATGCATCTGAAAAAACACTTTTACTTAACTGTTCGCCGTGTTGTTGTGCGTAGGCTTCCTTATGCCAATGATCCGGTGACTTTTCTATGACTCATTCGGTGGCTCCACCGCCAATGTTCCCTCTAATTTTTCATGTGTCTGAGCGAACACACAAACTCCCTGAGCGGTCCCTTGGACCACTGTGAGCGACATCAGACGTGTGCACTGTGGTCACGCCAGCATCTAATCCATCCAAGTTACATGGTTTATTAAAATAATCAAATTACAGCATTTACATTTATGTTAGACTACTTTTAAACTGCTTTAGCCCACTTACAATGAAAATTTAAAAAATCTTGTTCATGACCTGTGTAGTATGTTAACACTATTGGAAGTAAAAATAGCTTTAACTCCAATTTTGAAAACACAACTTTCTTTCTTTCTTTTTTTTTTTTTTTCATAAAGCTCTGACTTGTATTATGAGTATGAGTCTGTGGTCTGGGAGAGAGTCCTGTAACTCTCTGTCTGCCAAATACAGTATATAATGACCAATGCTGGGCAATTAATTATATAGTTATTACTTCAAAAAAGTAACTCGGTTTGGCAAACAACAAAGTTTTTTGCAGCTATTTTTTTTTTTTTTAATGCAGCCAAGGCGTTTTTAAATAAACATTTCAAACTATTTACAGAACAATCAGCTGTTCTGCATCAAATCTGATGCCACACAAATTATTTGTGCCACTCCAAAAAATAATTTCTGTCCACTATGAGATAAAGGAGAACAACAGCCTGATACCTGCAGGCCTGACAACAGGAGATGTATCACTCCTGTAACACCTGTAACATTCAGCAGCCGCCTCATTGTTCTGACACACCAACAAAACTATTGACTACACAACACACTAACTACACAAGATTTGCGCTAAACGTCTCAAATCTCTCACATCTCAGAACACCGCCGTCACTCCTAAAACTTCCCCCCGTTTCTTAACAACTAGATGCCACGTTGCCATATCATTTTTGATTGGTCGACACGGTACTTTTTTTTCGACCAATGGGAAAGGGTGGGGGTTTTTGGTTTTTTTTTTTGCTCACAGGCGGAGAGTGCTTTCGGCGTTTTCCTTATAAAACGCCCGTTTTACCGCTTTCTTCCCGCAGTAAATATAAACAACGATAGTATTCAGGAAGAAAACCAAACATTGCATATATTTTTATCATAACTCTGGTTTTACGTGGCCTATCAACACAATTTAAAAACTGGTATAAAGTCCACACTTTTCCCATCAATTGTTCCGTCTGTCCTGCTCACATCTCCAATGGTTGTACACGTTGTCATTAACATGGCCTCACTCCACATCAGCCACGCCGCTTTGCTAGCTAAAACACCGGTGTCGGCACATAAGGACGCTGTCATAACCTGTCAATGACTTGATTGGCTGCGTATATACGAATGTGAATCGCATTATTGGCTGGACTATGGGATAAGGTGGCATCGTTCTAATCCCATACAGGAGCAGCCAGTCACTTACTGACTAACACTGCAAAACAGAATTGTTAAAGTTTTAATTTTAATTTCAATTCAGGTTAGAGTTTTTTTGTGCGCAACGCAGATTTTCTGTGCGCAGAGACCGTGCCAGCAGTGCGCAATTGCGCACGTGTGCAGCTTAGAGGGAACATTGTCCACCGCCTAAAACATTCCTTCATTACTCGTAAGTTTTTTGACTTTTTGTAGTGGTGAATTTCTTTCCCAAGCTTTGAAAAAATAATTCTTCCACTTCTTAATGTGAGCTGTCCAGATTTATTTCTGACTCGTACATACAAACAAACGATGTCATGGTCAAAAAACTATTTGCTGCTACCGCGCACATTTCCATTGCCGTCCTGGCTCTTTCTAACCTGGCATCAGTCACAGACAGGAGTGTGGTGGGGGGAGTTGGGCCCCCATACCTGGGAGGGCCTAAGATGTTCCTAGAGAGGTGGAGTCTAAGACCCGACCTGACATATAGACACAGACGAGGAAGCACACACAGACGCAAACGTGCATTCCCACCCTCATGCACACATATACAAATACTCGGTTCTCGCCCAACATGAAGACAAACATAAATGGACACTGTACACACACACACACTGCCCAAACCAGTGGTTCCCAAACTTTTTTTGCCAGGCCCCCCTTTTTTACAAGAAAAATGTTCGCGCCCCCCCCACCCCCACACACACACACACAAACGCATCCTCCAAACACACACACCCATATTTTGTTTACAAACTCTGTAACACTCTCGTGTGATGCGACGAGCCAATAATCACTCCCGATGTTAGTCCGCTATAAAACTTTTAATGCGTACACCAGCACACGGTAACACACACTGGCCGTACCGGAAGAACAAAACTCCCCCCACCATACTATTCCGGTTGGACTAGTCCCCCACAGTTATGGCAGGTCTGCATAAACCAATATTGCTCGGTGATCATTTAACCAATGATCTACATCCTCCCCATTTAGCTGGTAGCACCTAACAAAACTAATTCACTCACAAGTTTCTAAACAGTGCTTCTTAACACAACTTTAAGCAATGTTTATGCTCGGAGTAACCCCACACCTTAACATAACAGCAATTATCAGAAATGCAAATAGCCAGCAAGCATCATATTTCAACATACTGACAACAAACTGATTACACATGAGGCATCCTAGTGCTTTCCATTTACATGTATCTTGGGTTGGGTCTGCAGATGCGACCTGCACGTGTAGTGTATAGTGTCTGGTTCACAATGTTCTGGCCAGGCACCTGCACAGCAGGTTGGGGCTGAGGAGAGGATGTGTTTTGTGAATCTTCGTTTGAGCGTGTGTGTGATTGCGATGTGAGTGTGGAACTGTCCATTGTAGAATGGTTAGTGTCCTGGCACTCAGGGTCATAGTCATGGAGTGGTGGCGGCGGCGGTTCTGCCACTGGGAGAATGTGGCGGCGATTCCTCCTGTAGGTTCTTCCATCAACCTGAATGATGTAGGATCGTGGCTCCTTGCTCTTCCTCTCCACAATTCCCAGCTTGTCGTAGCCTTTCTCTGTCTGCACGCGGACCACTTGTCCTTCTAGCAACGGCTGTAGCGTGCGGCTGGACTTTTTTGTCGCGAAGTCGGACACAGATCTGTCCTGTGTTTTTTGCAATGGGCGCCAACAGCTTGCTGCACACGGGAATGCCCGCGCGTGTCTGACGAGACATGAGGCGTTCAGCAGGGGAGCCTAGTTGTGTGTCACGAGGAATGTTTCTAAGGTTTAGGAGGTCAAGAAACACATCGGTTCCATCTCTGTGTGATTTTTCCATGAGCTGTTTTGCACTGCGCACCGCTCTCTCTGCAAGACCATTTGACTGTGGAAATTCTGGGCTGCTGGTTAAATGGGTGAAGTCCCACTGCTTTGCGAAGTCGATAAACTGTTGACTAGTGTATTGTCTGCCATTGTCAGTGAGGAGCGTGTGTGGTGTGCCATGAACTGAAAAGTGTCTCTTTAGCTTGGAGATGACCGCTGCTGTGGTCAAGTCACGGAGAAGGTCAATCTCGATCCATCCTGAATAGGAATCTACAAGAACCTGGTATTGTTTTCCATGCCAGGTAAAAATGTCAGCGGCCACCGTTGACCATGGGAGGTCTGGAACAGGGTGCAGTTGTAGTGGTTCCCTCTGCTGATGTGTCCTAGTGCTGTTACACACAGTGCAAGAGAGCAGCTCTTCTGTGATGTCTTTTGACATTGCTCGCCAAAAGATGACACTCCTCGCTCTGCGCTTGGTTGCTTCGGTACCTGGATGACCTTTGTGTACGATGTTAATGTACTCTTTGTGCAGGGACTGGGGAATGACAGTTTTGTGGCTTTTCATGATGATCCCATCCTCCATGCTGAGGTCATCTCTATATGGAAAAAACGGAGCCAGAGCAGGCTGTACTTGGCTCTCTCTGCTGGGCCATCCTCGCTGGATGACTGTGCTGAGCGCTTGTAGCACATCATCTTGTGCTGTGTGCTGTCTTAGCTCCTCCAGGCGAGCAGTGGAGATGTAGCTCACTGTCATCACTTCATAATCAGTGTGTTCAACCGGGCAGTGTGACAGCGGGGCGAGCGGGGCTCTTGAAAGGGTGTCGGCTAGATACATGTATTTCCCCTTTTTGTAGACCAGACTGATGTCGTAACTCTGTAGTAGCAGTAACATCCTCTGGAGCCGGGCAGGGGCGGCATGGATGGGCTTTTTCATTATGGTCACCAGGGGCTGGTGGTCGGTTTCAATGATTGTTGCTTTGCCATAGACATAATCTTTGAACTTCGTGCAGGCAAACACCACGGCGAGGAGCTCCTTTTCTATCTGAGCATATCGGCGTCTCTGTGTCAGTGAGAGCACGCGGGTTTAAAGCCACCGGTCTGCCATTTTGCAAACATGCGGCACCTAGTCCATAGCATGATGCATCACACGTCAGTGTGACTGGCTCCTTGACGTTGTAATACGCCAATACTGGCGGGCTGGAGAGGCATGATTTGAGGTGGTCGAAGGCCTCCTGGTGCTGCAGGAACCAGCACCATGCAGTCTCCTTGTGGGTTAGTTTTCTGAGAGGTGCGGCCATCTCACTAAGGTTCGGTATGTATTTCCCAAGGTAATTTACCATACCGAGGAAGCGCTGTAGCGACGTGACATCCGTGGGCACTGGCATTGCTCCTATTGCTGTGGTTTTGGAGGGGTCTGCTTTCAGACCGTCCTTTGTGAAGATGTGGCCCACATATGACACTTGATCTAAGTGAAATTTGCACTTGTCAGGGTTTAGCCTGAGTTTGATCTCTCGAGCACGTGTCAGCACTTTCTGTAGGTTGGCATCATGTTCGGCCATCCCGTGTCCTCCGATGATGATGTCATCCACGATGACAGAGCACGGGTAACCGGCAAACAGCTGTTCCATGGAGCGCTGAAACACCTCACTTGCAGAGTTGATGCCAAAGGGCATCCGTAGAAACCTGTATCGCCCAAATGGGGTGCTGAATGTGGTCAGCATTGAGGATTTCTCGTCGAGCCGTATTTGCCAGAAGGAGTTTTTTGCATCTAGCACTGAGAACACTGTCGCTCCTGACATCTGTGCTGCCACTTCCTCAACGCTGCGCATTGGGTGATGAGGTCTTTTCAGTGCTGTGTTGAGGTCTTTTGGATTTATGCATAGTCTGATCTCATGCTTGTCTTTCTTGTGTGCTGCCACCATTGAGGACACCCAGTCAGTAGGCTCGGTGACTGGTGTTACAACGCCAATGCGTTGCATGCGTTCAAGTTCAGCCTTGACTCTTTCTTGCATCGCGACGGGGATGCGGTGAGCTGGACGGACCACAGGCTGTACATCAGGATCTAGCATCACTGAGTATGTGACTGGAAGTTCCCCCAGTTCGTCACTGAACAGGTCATGGTATTGTGTGAATATGTGGGAGCTGAAATCTGTGCTGCTTTCTGTGCTGATCTGGTGTACCTCAGGGCTCATTTTCACAATGCCCATTTCCATGCATGCTCAAAATCCTAGCAGTGGTTGCACTTCTCTATCCACCAAAAAGAAAGGCAACGCGTGACACTGCTTCTTTAAGCAACAAGGGAGTGTAACAGTTCCACTGGTCTGAATTCTCGTGCCTCCATAGGCAACAAGGCTCACAGCATTCTCGTTTGACAGTCTGTCTTCCGCCATTCACTGTTTCGAAAGTCTTGAGTGACATGACATTGCATTTCGCTCCTGTATCTACTTTCATTTTAGTGGGCTCGCCATTTATGTGTATTGTGACAAATCCCTCATCTTTCTAATTAGCTTTAGCGTGGATGCAATCAATCTGGCTGTCAAGCTCTACACCATCCACGTAAAACGTTTCATCTTGAAGTGGTGGCTCACTCACTGTTAATTCGTTCACAAGCCGCCTTGCAGTCTGTCTGTTAGGGTGGGCTCTGTGATGGCTGCGTGGTTTAGACTTGCAGCAACTTTTGTAGTGATTCAGTTTTTTACAGTTGTGACACTGTTGTCCGAATGCTGGACACTTGTCTCGCTTGGCTGCATGGCTACCTCCACAATTGGAGCAATTGGTGACAGTCTGTGGGAATGAAAGGGGCTTAGGCTTGTGCTTGCTATTCAGAATGGGCTTCACTGCGTCGACACTGGTAGCTTGTGTTGCTAGTGTCTTGCTGTTTTTTTCAGTCATTTCGTGTATTCGACACACTGAGATAGCTTTAGCAAGTGTCAGCTCGCTGTCTCTTAGCCGAGCCTTTCTCAACGTGTCGCTAATGACACCACAGACGATACAATCACTGAGCAGCTCGTCAGTGAGGTCCCCAAAGTGACAACACTTAGCCTTAATCTTCAAATCACTGATGAATGATTCAAGTGTCTCACCTGGCTTCTGATTTCTGGTGTGGAATCTATATCTTTCCATCGTCCTGTTGTGTTGAGGATTGCAGATTTCTCGAAATTTTGCCTTCAAACATTCTGGATCCTCTCTGGACTCAGCAGCAGTGAGTATCTCTCCGTCTGCACCAGCTGCGCAAATGGCAGGAGCATAAACGAATGAGCGTTCTCGTTCAATGGCGTCCGGTCCAGCAATATTTAGGAGAATGTAAGCCCGTGTCTTTGCCGGCTTGTCAGAGTGGGCAGCGGCGATGAAAATATCATACTCCCTTTCAAAAACACGCCAATTCTCGGCAATGTTCTCATCAAAAACCAGAGGGTCAGGTCTGTGAAATCCGTCCGCCATGACGGGGCGACTTCTTTTCTTTTCTTTTCTTTTCTTTTTTTTTCAGTGGCTAATCCAACACAGCGCACAATAAACAGTGCGGTACTCAGAAAAGGATATAAACATACGCGCTGGCGAGAAGTCCATGCCGTCTTCTGACACCATGTAACACTCTCGTGTGATGCGACGAGCCAATAATCACTCCCGAAGTTACTCCGCTATAAAACTTTTAATGCGTACACCAGCACACGGTAACACACACTGGCCGTACCGGAAGAACAAAACTCCCCCCACCATACTATTCCGGTTGGACTAGTCCCCCACAGTTATGGCAGGTCTGCATAAACCAGTATTGCTCGGTGATCATTTAACCAATGATCTACAAACTCCATTGCGGTTTATTTCACACCTCAAACATTTAGTAAACAATTAAGCAAATACAAGTAAACGGCAATAAATTACAGGTAGTAATAAAATATACTACTAACTCTTTTACGCTACGTCCACACCTACACCGGTATTTTTGAAAACGCAGCTGTTTCTATGCGTTTGGGCTTTTCGTCAACACGTAAACGGCGTTGCGATTCACCGAAAACGGAGATTATTTAAAAAACAACAAATATACAGCATCTTATCTAAGGTTTTTTTTTTCTTCAGGTACAACATTAAACTCCAGTTCTAATTTTCTGCATCAGTTTTCGTAGTCTATACACTTCAGTGTCCCCTAAGTTACCAGGAGTCTTTTGTCGATCGTGGCTCAACAGTTGGGAGTTCGCCTTGTAATCGGAAGGTTGCCGGCTCGAGCCCCGGCTTGGACAGTCTCGGTCATTGTGTCCTTGGGCAAGACACTTCACCTGTTGCCTACTGGTGGTGGTCAGAGGGCTCGGTGGCGCCAGTGTCTGGCAGCCTCGCCTCTGTCAGTGCGCCCCAGGGTGGCTGTGGCTACAATGTAGCTTGCCATCACCAGTGTGTGAATGTGTGTGTGAATGGGTGGATGGCTGGTTGTGTAAAGCGCTTTGGGGTCCTTAGGGACTAGAAAAGCACTATACAAATACAGGCCATTTACCATTTGTCATTTAGCCGAATCAAGAAACAACTTTCTATCAGAGAAAAAATCCTGTAAAAAATCCTTCTCGTTTCCCTTTGGTTACTTCCAAAAAACTTCTGATCTGTTCAGGACTGTACCCATTACGTCTCTGACCATCAGAAATAGAAGAGTCGGATGCCTCTCTATCACTATCAGAATGAGATAAAACATCCGACTCACTCTCTCTTCCACCCTTTTCTTTCACCTGCATCCTTTTTGGTTTTACCCCTTTAGAGTCTTTAGGTTTTCTTTTAGTATTTGGTATCTTAAACATACTTTCATCCTTGAACAGATTTCCTTCACTATGGACTATTTCTTCCACATCCACTCCCTCCTGCACTCTTTTTTCCGTAGTCATTTGGCAAACTCGCACATTTCAGCATAAGTAGAAGTAAAGGCAACCTCACTGTTTTCTTGGCTGCTAAGTATTTCACACCCTGAAACCTTGGACTAATTATCCTCCCCTACATTAACTGTTGGAGCTCCTTCCTCTGCGTTACCTGCAGAAACACATTTCCCCTCCTTCTCTGCTGAAACTCCTGCCAAGTTTTCTGCTGAAGCCCCCTCCCCTGCGTTTTCAGAACCCTGCACAATTTCAGCCTCTTTTTACACTCTCAGTGCGTTTACCGACTGAATGCCCTTCCTCATTGCACCCAAAACATCTCATGGTTTCTGTTGTTGCAAAAATAGTGTAATCAAACCCAATATTCTGTCACCTGCGTGCGTGGTTCTGGTACAAGTGACAGAAAGCTAAACATATGCAGTAGGCATGGAAAGCATTGAATGATGAGTCAGACGTGAAAGTAAAGTTGAGGGCTGTTTACTTGTTTGTCTTCGCCAAAGTACATATTACAGTGCTTTCCGAGTACTTGTGAAACTAGAGAAAAATACAAAAAAGAAATATGCTCAATGAAAATAAAGAATTATGCATTTGCTACACATGGCAAACAGATTTAGGCATTTATATATAAATCTCTCCAAATATGCATCAAAACAATAGAATATGCATCGCTTACTACTCATAAAGATGAAACACAATTCAAACTTGCAAACAAAGCTTCTCCATGGCATAACACAGATGGATGCTGAAGGATTAAACAGAGAGACTTCTGGTACCCCTCATTGTTAAAATCCCAGTACTAAAATTGCTTCCTACCTTACCCCACTCATGTGACTCTAAACATCCATTAGGAAATAGCTTCCTGTACTACCCTACTCATGTGACCCTAAACATCCAATAGGAAGTAATACAAGCCAAGCCACAGAAAAATTCACTTGATCGCAGTCTCCAAGCTAACCACTAGGAGATGCTACAATGCTCAGTGTGCACATAACATTACACCCATCAACCTTAAATTTCTTCACTAAGTTCAGCTACTGATTCTCATTGTTTGGAATCATACACACCCGTCTTTGAAATTAAACAACATGCCTTAACTTCACAGATTTGAACCCAGAGGGGAGCATTACCATTGCTGACACAATATGACCATGAAGTGACAACTCTTTTATCAATATCATCACTGATAAAAGGCAGCAAATTAGACAGAATGATATTTTTCGCCGGGTTCATTAGAGGAAAGACCGTAGTATGCATATTTTTCAAAACAACTACCTTCTCAACTAAGCTATTAACTTTGTCAGTAGAATCCAAAAACATAACAACTGCATTATTCATTCTAAATGCTGCCTTCACACTTTCACATCCAAAAACTTCTCCTACAGCCAAACCACACTCCTCAACCGAAAAATCAGTGCCAACCGGTATTCTAACACCATGCCGACGGGAGAGGCTCCAAAAGCTTTCCATCCCATGATTCCTTCTGGCCACCTGCCGAATAAAACAACAAAGAAACACCAGTGAAAGAGAGTAGTGTAACAGAACAGAACAGTGAATCACCATTGTAAAAAAGCAAAGTTCAAACCTTTAGGAACACTCACTCATTCTCCTCGCCACACCTGCAACGGACGCTCACACATGCACATCCGACAGACAGAGAGAGAGAGAAATGCACAGCTAATGAGACTGAAATTCTTGTGTGCAAGCTTTACAAGTGCCATAGGTGTGCAAAATACAATACAGTATCACAAGAACAGGCAAAATATAAGAATGGGTGAATCTGAGGATTACAACAATAAATATATGTACAAGTATAAGAGTGTATGCGCATTACTGAGTATGTAATCTAAATATGTATGTCTACGTGTAAAAAAAAATTAAATATAAAAATATATAAATATAAAAAAAATTAAATATAAAATTAAATAAAAATTAAAAAATAAAATAAATGAAAGTGTTCATTAATGCTGGATTTTTTATTTATTTATTTATATAGAAGAAAGGGTTGACAAGCTTAAAAGTTGAGGTGAGCAGTAAATAAAAGGGTTAAACACACAGTATTGCTCTCAAACTGCTCCTCTTCCTGGAGTGAAGCACAGCCTGATAACCCTCCCTCTTCTTCCTGCTCTTAAACACAGCACCTCCTCTCTGTCCACGTGTTTCCTCGTTCCCTTCCCTTCAGATCTGCAATTTGAAGATGGGTGTAACCAACATGTGGTGACGTGTAAGAGCTGACAGGCTCCATTCACTGCAGAAACACGTTGTTGAGATCAGAGCTCAGACTAGTTTCAGTTTTGAGGAAGAGAAACTCACACAGTCACTGACACTGAGAGGAGAAATGGCACAGAAAGGAGTTCAGCTGGACCGAGAAACCTTCTCTTGTTCTATCTGTTTGGATCTACTGAAGGATCCGGTGACTATTTCCTGTGGACACAGCTACTGCATGAACTGTATTAAATGTTTCTGGGATGAAGAGGACAGGAAGGGAATCCACAGCTGCCCTCAGTGCAGGAAGACTTTCACACCGAGGCCTGTCCTGGAGAAAAACATTGTGTTAGCAAGTTTAGTGGAGCAGCTGAAGAAGACTGGACTCCAAGCTGCTCCAGCTGATCACTGCTATGCTGGACCTGAAGATGTGGCCTGTGATGTCTGCACTGGGAGGAAGCTGAAAGCCATCAAGTCCTGTTTATCTTGTCCAGCCTCTTACTGTGAGAAACACCTCCAACCTCACTATGATGCAGCTCCATTAAAGAAACACAAGCTGGTGGCCCCCTCCAAGAAGCTCCAGGAGAACATATGCTCATTTCATGATGAGGTGATGAAGATTTTCTGTCGTACTGATCAGCAGAGTATCTGTTATCTCTGCACAATGGATGAACATAAAGGCCATGAAACAGTCCCAGCTGCAGCAGAAAGGACTGAGAAGCAGAAGGAGCTCGAGGTGAGACGACTAAACATCCAGCAGAGAATCCAGGAGCGAGAGAAAGATGTGAAGCTGCTTCAACAGGAGGTGGAGGCCATCAATGGCTCTGCTGATAAAGCAGTGGAGGACAGTGAGAAGATATGCATTGAGCTGATTCGTCTCATCAGAAGAAAAAGAACTGATGTGAAGAAGAAGGTCAGATCCCAGCAGGAAACTGAAGTGAGTCGAGTCAAAGAGCTTCAGGAGAAGCTGGAGCAGGAGATCGCTGAGCTGAAGAGGAAAGACGGCGAGCTGGAGCAGCTCTCACACACAGAGGATCACAACCAGTTTCTACACAACTACCCCTCACTGTCAGCACTCAGTGAGTCTACACACTCATCCAGCATCAATATTCGTCCTCTGAGGTACTTTGAGGATGTGACAGCAGCTGTGTCAGAGACCAGAGATAAACTACAGGACATTCTGAGAGAGGAATGGACAAACATCTCACTGACAGTCACTGAAGTGGATGTTTTACTGTCACCAGCAGAGCCAAAGACCAGAGCTGGATTCTTAAAATACTCACATGAAATCACACTGGATCCAAACACAGCAAACACACATCTCTTATTATCTGAGGGGAACAGAAAAGTAACAAGAATGAAACAACAACAGCCTTATTCTGATCATCCAGACAGGTTCACTGTATGTTATCAGGTCCTGAGTAGAGAGAGTCTGACTGGACGTTGTTACTGGGAGGTGGAGTGGAGAGGGGGAGGAGTTGGTGTAGCAGTCGCATACAAGAATATCAGCAGAGCAGGGAAATCATTTGAATGTTTAGTGGGATACAATGACAAATCTTGGGAATTAGATTGTGGCACAAACAGTTTTCAATTTTGGCATAACAAAGTGAAAACCGTCCTCTCGGGTCCTCTGTCCTCCAGAGTAGGAGTGTACCTGGATCACAGAGCAGGTATTCTGTCTTTCTACAGCATCTCCAAAACCATGACTCTCCTCCACAGAATCCAGACCACATTCACTCAGCCGCTCTATGCTGGATTTCAGTTTTGGCTAAATGGAGCCACTGCAGAGTTGATTAAAGTCAAATAGAGAAGACAGGTTCATGTTGATCCCTGACCATTATATGTACTTGTGTAGTTTCTAAATGAGGCTTTACATTTTAGAAGCTGAGAAGTTCAGTGGTCCATTGATGTGTGAAAATAATATTGCACTGATTCAAACTGTACTTACATTTATATACCTTACATCAATATAAATCTGAATTTGTTCTTATGGCTGATAATCATGTGAGTTTAAATGATACTACTCTTCATATTCAGCATGTTTGAAATCTTTCATCAGTCTGGTTAGTGGTTTTATTCTGTAGTTGCTGTAGTGGGTTGTCAAATGCAACAATATATTGGAGCTGCAGTGATTCATCAGTTAGTCAATGATTAGAGAATTGATTGTTTTATCATTATTTTAGTCATATTTAAAGCTGGTTCCAAATTCTGAAATGTGAAGATTGTTGGTTTCCTTAATCATATATGACTGTAAACTTAATGTCTTTGAGGTTTGAACTTTTAAAATTTAACAAAATTCGAATCCTTGAGGTTTTTGATATTTATATTATTATTATTGTATCTAGAGTGATGACAATTACTGTCATTTTTTTAAACAATTTTTTTTTATTGCTTTTGCAGCAGCATACAAAGGTTTGTTTTCACAGTAATATGCCGCAGTAATAAGAACACCCCCCACCCCCACCTCCCAAATCTACATCAAATAAAAACACATTAAATATGCATACATTAGTACAATATGTGGCATTTATACATATTGAAGGAAACAAAAAGAAGGAAAAGAAAAAAAATAGGGTTAGGGTTACTAACCCTATTTTTAATAGCTAGCACAGACTAAACAATTTTCCCCTCATCCACACTCTTGCAGGAATTGTCTGATGTTTACTTCTTTTATAAAGTTTTTAAATGGCTTCCAAATATCATCCAAATATGTGAACTTGTCTTTGAGAAAATACGTTATCCTTTCCATTGCCATACACTGTGCCAAAGAATTTATCCAAGCACCAATAGCAGGAGGATCTGATTTTTTCCAGTTTAATGCAATTATATGTTTTGCCTGTAATGTACAATAATCCATAAACTCAATTTGATGGGTTCTTAGTTTAAGATTTTTAGAATAAATCTATAGTAGCAACATTTCTGCATCTAAAGCAATCTTTGTATTTAAAATTTGGTTATTTTGTTCATCACCTCCTGCCAAAATGCACAGACAATTATGCATTCCCATATACAGTGGAAACATGTCCCACGGGCTTCTCCACATTTAAAACATGTATCTGGAATTATGTTATTATATTTGTTCATTTTCAATGGTGTTACATATGTTTGCATAATCCAGTTGTATTGTAATAGCTTTAGGTTACTATTAATTGATTGTTTTTGTGATTTTAAGCAAATTGACTTCTATGTCTCCTCAGAAATATTAATATTTAGGTCATTTCTCCAAGATTCTAACTTAGAAACTGATGTTTCTGGAGAGGCAGAGACAATCCAGTTATAGAATGTTGAAATTAAGCCTTTGTTGCCACATTTTTTCACCATTAACTCCTCTAAATTAGTTAACTGGGGAACATTGAGAGACTGATTTTGCATGGAAGAAATGAAGCTTCTAATCTGTAAATACTTAAAGAGGTGTTTTTTGGGGATTTGAAATTTTGAGACCAAATCCTCAAATGAAACCATTATTCCATCACAAAAAAGATCACCCACTTTCCTAACACCTTTTTCTGCCCAACCCTGGAACCCTGCGTCCAGATTTCCTTGTGCAAATAAGGCATTTCCCCAAATAGGACTAAACTGAGAGAGATTATTCTTAATATTCATCATTTCTTTTATTGTAAACCAAACTTCAATCATATTTCAGACTATAGGATTATTTGTTTCTTTCTTTAATTGTTTTGGCTGTGTACAGTATAAGTACAAGTCTAATGCCATTTTAAGAGAATTTGCTTCCATCCCCACCCAAGGAGGAGTATTTTGGGATGAAAAATAAAACATTATTGTCCTTAGTAGCCAGATAGTACCAGTAAAAATTGGGAGATTTCATCCCCACTGTATCAAAGGGAAGATACAACAAAGACAAGCGAATGTGGTGTAGGGTTAGATAAATAATTTTACTGTTATTGTCCATATTACTATTGCATTAATAATTAATATTGATATTGCATTCAGATGTTTAAACATATTGGCACCCAATTAAGCTTTATTACAGGTGCAGTTATAACCACTTTAAACTGTTGAGTTGGATTTATAATCTTAAATGTTTATATGCAGACTGCATTGTGAAAGAGTAACTCTGTGCCAAAATGAGACAGGAAGTTACATGTCTTTGAAGTTACATGCTTTGCAGGAAGTGAAACCAAAACCAGAGTCTGAGTGAAAGTTATTCTGAGGAGCTAGTCGGTGAGGTGAAATGGGGTGCGATTGTGGTTAGCACATAGACACACACGTAACCACACACATACATACACATAGTAGTAGGCTCATTTTGCGGTAAGGAGTTCAGATTTAATTCTGCTATACCTGCAAGAGTGCCTGCGTACGTGACAGTTTGTTCCAGACGATAAGCGAGCGTCCGGCAGTGACAGGAAGCACCTGGCTTCGAGGCGAAGAGAATGATCTTTTAAAACTGTGTTAAAAGTCATTGTGGTTTTGATTTGACGTATCCATGTAATTTACGCAAGAGGGGGCGTTCTAATACCCCGATGTATAAAACTGTGTTCTGAAGTTTTGGAGATAGAGATCCATACTGTCTGCGTACAGGATTTATCTCTCCACATGTGTCATTAAATCATTCGTTGACTCCAACTGACTGGGTCAGTGTGTTATTCTAATCTCCACCATCTCTCTCTCTCCTCAAAATGAACCTTAACATTTGGGGGCCTCGTCCGGTGTTGGAGGGGGAGAGAATGTGTTTGGAGGTGTAGATGGAGTCGGACGGGCAGGCATTGGTCAGTGGTCGAAAGTGAGTGACAAGCCGGCATACATCTAGAGGTAAGGCACTACCTGTTGAATTATTTCCGAACTGTGCCAGATTGGATATTACAAAATTAAAAGTCTACTCACTGAAATTACTGGTAGATGTCTGTTTTGATTTTGGTGAAAATCTCATGAGAATTAAAGTTGAAATAACGTTAATGATAATGAAAGTGATAAAGTACAGTACTGAGGTTTTAAAGCAGTTGGACTGCTGAGAGAGTTAAAGCAGACTGCTAATTTAGTGTGGTAGGGAATTTGGTCATTTTGTGGGTTAGAGTCCCAATTGGTCAGACAGGTTGGACCTGCTTCAGTCGTACCCTTTTCTGGGGGGGTTAACTGTTGTTTCAAAGTAATTAAATTATTTTAGGACGGGACTGGGTCCTAGGAAGTGCATTGCTCAGAGGTAACGCTTGCCAACGGTTCGGACGCGCGCCGTTGTCCTCTATGAGGGATAGTCAGCTGGCTACTGTGGAATTTGGGGCACTCCAGAACAGCTAGTGGTTGGACCACTTTACCGTTTGGAACGGTATCTGCGCTTTTTTGGGCAGCAAAGGTTGGACCTTGGGTGTTGGACACTTTTAAATTGAGTTAGGGATTTTAGAAATCGGGGCAGAAACTGTTGGACAGATACTGCTTAATTGACTACAAAAAAGTTGGACTTTATCGGTTGGACCGTTAACTTAAATTTGTCACAATTGTGTAGGTGTTAAGAGGCCTAAAATCTGTGCAGTTGTAATTAAAAGACGTCTGTGTAATATAAAATAAGAAATCTTTGTGTGAAGGGAGTCTCTGTGTCAGCAGTGCACTGCCTGTTGACTTCTATTTTTAGATGGTGTGTTCATGTAAATGAGGCAGCTGCTGCGGAGCGCATGAGAGGATTGTTGCTTTCGGTTTCGTGTGTTATCTAGCTTGATAACTATTGTTTGTAAATGTTCTCAAATGCCTGTGACTGAGATGCTGGTTTTGCTCACTAGAATTATATAAATAGAGTTTGAATTCATTACTGCGGATGTGTAGTAATTGACTGTGTTTTAATATATATATTGAGGGCATTGTACAGTACCTAAGACCACTATATATTTTCCTGTAGTAACCTCTCTTGAGCAATAAATGCTGGTGTGTTTTAGTTGTTGTTTTTTTCTCAGTTATGTATGTGCTGTGAGAAGCTGTGAGGATGATTAGAGGTTTCAGTTGTTTTTCTTTGACTTGCTCTTTCTGATTATGAAAAGCATGTCCAAAATACTCGTATGAAAGCATATTTTGAGTGATTTTAACCATGTGAATGCTGTCAGTATTTGATTTGAGTGACTCTGTGTGATTTGTGCCAAATAATAAATAGGTAATAATAATAACACGAAGGTTGATAGTAGAGTGAGTGAAAAGGTGGAAGTTTGAGAGAAAAGGCAGTGTGTGGGAGACGATTCATGATGTCTGAAAGAGGTTAGAATATTTAAAAGTGTGCATGAAATAAGGGTGTATTGTTTTTAGACGAAGATTTAGTAGAACTAAAGAGGGTTTATAGACTGTGAATATAGAAAACAAGAGTTTGATTAATCTGTAGAAACAGGAAAGAGAGACAGAAAATACAGACTGCTGTGTGTGAGAGGAAGTGGTGGTTGTGAGAGGAACTTTGCATGCCCATAAAAAGGAGCTGACTGTGTCAAGACAGCTGACAGAGAGAAACAGACGAGTTAAACTCGAAGAAGATGAAGTGAATGAATGTCTTAAGAGAAAGTAATAAAATTATATTAATTATATGTTTTAGAAAAGAGAAAGACCGAGAAAATAAATAGAAGAACTAACAATTACATTAATGAATTGGAAACGCACGTACACAAATTGTTACATGTGAAATTATTGTTGGAAAGTTTAATACACACATGAAATAAAGAAAGCAGTTTACACTCCTTTAATTTCCAGAACCAGTGTGTCCCCTAACCTGATAACACTCTTGCCCATTTGGCCCCTGTATCAGGCGAGTATGGAAGGCTGGATAGCCCATGACGGGTAAGATCCCACCTGAAAATCCTGGGACAACCTAAGGCAGGCACAGTCACGACTACTTGACCTAAGTCCGTGTGAGCTTGGACTCACTGGTGGAGACGGGACTTTAAGGGTAAAGCCGCTGGGCAGAGGCAGAGGGGAAATGTCATTAACAATGACCAGTGATGAGCCAAAGAGAGAAAACACACCCTGTCTAAAAGGAGTCTGAAACACTGGAAAAGAAACATTTAAAAAAAAAAAACCACACATACAAACAGAAAATGCACTAACCTTACAGAGACAAGCTCATGAAGATTAATGCATAGATAGTGATTAAATTTGGCTAAGAACACAAACACATGTAATTAAATCAGCTTGCTAATTTCATGAGTGTTAAAATGGTGTGAATGTTGAAGAAAATACACTTGGATAAAATAGAGTTGAGGAATAACTCAAAAGAAGCTGTATGACAAGGGAGTGAGTTATGGAAAAAACAAAAGAAAAGTGATTAAAGTAGTTTAAAAGAGTGACTTAGGAGTGCTTTTGCACTGATTGATCAAAGCAAGTGATTAGTATAGAAAGAAAATGAAAATAATTGAATAATGTGATAAGTTTTAAACATGTATTTCTCTTGTCAAGTTGACTTGTTGAGATATGACTCAGTATGCAAATTAGCTGGAGTGAGTGGTGACGAAGACACTTCCTGTGTGCGTGTGTGACTGAGGCTTTCAGTTGAGGAAACAGAGCAGTGACTGAGGAGGATTATTGGGTGACAAATATAATGGTAAAGTAACAGGATAATTGATTACGGTGGTCAGGACTGTTCAGAGGTGTAGATTTGGACAGGAAATTTATAATTTAGTGATGATACGTTGTTGTAATGGGCTTATATCTTATGCTGAATCTAAGTATGGCACAGTGCTAAAGGGGGACATTGTTGTGTGCAGAACGGTGCAGCTTTTGATGAGGTACAGGGTGCATTGAACGGGTGAAATTTAAGATTGTTTCAGATTTTTGAGGCTGTTGTTTTTGGTAGAGGGAGTTTTAATAAACCCGGACATGTCTAAGAGGGGCCCATTGGTTTTGTAACAGTGCACTTAAAGAACCTGTCAGGTGATTTTGCTTTGTACTTTGATGAGCTAATAATCAGCTCTCTTTTCTCTCATTTTTGTTCTAAGCAGGCCTGGAAGAGAGTGAACTAACAGCGCTGACAAAATCTTGGGAGAACAAACATAAGGTGGGCTTTACAGATTATAATTGGCTGAGGAGGAGACCGGATTGGCTGTGAGTCTCTGTCTAAAAGGATTGTAGCGATTCAATCCAGTCAAAACCATAAAGAATTATTTTCTTAGAAGGAAAAAACAAAATAAAACAAATGAATGAGCTCAATTTGCTATTGTGGAGCATCTGATTTTGCACAGGACGCTCCGCAATTAGCAAAAAATCTTGTGTGAATGCATGGGAGCGAATGTGTGTGAGTGGACCAAGGTGAGGATTAATAAATATCGACAGACAATTCACCCAGGCGGTAAGAGAAGAGTGAATGTTTTGTCTTGCCTTGTTTTATAGGAAGATAACAGAGACTGGAGGGTGAGAATGTAGCTTCACATGAGAGTGTGGAGCTGAAGACTTAATCCTTTAGTTGCTAATTTTGAGTTACTGATGGTTGCATTAAGAAAATTGTGTTGTATTAGCTGTGTTTCGATTAATGTATCACATTATGTTGTTGGGAATGTTAAATGCTACAGTGGAGAAAAGGTTTGATTTTACTAATGACTGAACATGTTATTATTAACCATGGTAGGTCACTGTAAAAAGTCAATTAACGTTTATAGTGAAAAAGCAAAAAACTTTAACAATATCTATGAATAACAGGGAAATTGAAGACTTAACATTTAAACGGAGATATGTAATAACACACACTGGTCCATGTGAATTAGGTTCTTTCTTGAAACGGTCAGGAATTTAAAAAGTAGAATATAGCCGACAGGGGCATATGATAGGATGTGGTACTGGAAAAGGACAAGAGCAAAGTGAAGAAAGAAAACCTATTGTGTTTTGTGTATTTTAGAAATTCAAATTAAATGGTACCACTAGACTCAGAGGATCAATATGAAAACATGATATATGCAAATTCTGTATGAAGTACATGACTGATGACTGTTCTGTCCTGAGCTTTTGTTTCCTATAGCGCCCACTTGACCACACCAACAGCTTTTCGCCAACAAAAGGAGGGTAATTGCGAATATTCGAGGGAGAAATATTATCAGTAATGGGAAAGGTAAGCCCCGATGGGGGTGATAACACCATAGCTTTCATTTAAATTATTATAATTTGACACCAAACAAAACTTCTCCAAAACTCTGTCGTTGTTGTAAATCTAGTTTGTCTTGGATCTGAACTGCGCAAACATAGAAGTTATTATACATGTGGTCCACTCGTTAAAGGGGGGACCGAGGGCCTTAGATTTAAGAGGAAATACTGTTGTACTAGAAGAGAGCAGAATATACCGGAGAGGTTTCCTGGCTCATGTCATCAGGAGGAGATAAAACGGGAGCCAGGGCCACTACTTAGGCGCCGTGTGAGAGAGAGAATGTGCATGTTTAGGCTTTTACGATGGTTTATGCTCAAAAGTGTTGTCCTTGCTTTAGCCCAAAGACTGAAAGAATTGGGAGAACTTAACAACTCAAGATTCTTCAAATCTTGACAACAAGCATAAAATTTTCCAAAATGAAGAGACAGAGTGGAGATCTAGATAAACATAATTTAGCGAACCACAGAAGGATGGAGCGTTAGAACCTATAATATGGTAAAATAACACGCAGTAAAATGTGGACCATGTGGAGTATGTTTATACTAGTGTGCAGACATTGGCTAATCTGACCAGAGAATGCAGTAAAACAGGATTGTCGAAACAGTCGGCGTTAAAGTCACCTTTCACAGTCCAGACTAGGATGGCGTTGGACATGCTAAGGGTGGAGAGAGGCTGGAGTGATCAAGGTATGGTTATGTATATTTCAAAATGATACAGCTCTGGATAGCCCAGTTACCAGGGCATGGAAGGATGATAGACATTATTAAAGGAGGAGAAGAAATTTTCTGGGATTGAGGATCCTCTGGGTAAGTGGTTAACTTAAACATGCATAAATCAAAAGCTATCATTTTAGTATTGAATGTTAATTGATTGATAATTGGCCACGTTTACAGCTGTACTGACTTGTTATAGACACAGTCTAGTTCATGTTGAAGAACTGTAACTAACAGATTGAAAACAGTGACACTAAGAGAGGAATATGCAGTGCCACACCATCACATGCCAGTGACGGTTGGGCTCAGTGATGAATCAGGTGAGCTGGATTAATGGCTGAATAAA
Organism: Oreochromis aureus; assembly: GCF_013358895.1. Classification (NCBI taxonomy): domain Eukaryota; kingdom Metazoa; phylum Chordata; class Actinopteri; order Cichliformes; family Cichlidae; genus Oreochromis; species Oreochromis aureus. The sequence goes on along the minus strand of NC_052944.1, from coordinate 46,207,767 downwards.
GACATAGATTCCCCTGATGTGGTCAGTGAGGGAAAACCAGGGGGAATAAAAAAAAAAAAAAAAAAGGGTGTTTTTATATGTGAAGTTCATATTAGTATAGGTTTTGTTTCCAGGAAGTTCCAAGGATCCAGACTTTGAAGGGAGCAGGAGTTCGAGGAGATGTGACATGATGATTAAATTGATTTTGTTCCTAAATACAGGTTTCGGGCTCGGAGCAGAGAGGAGGATTGCTGAGCTGTTTTGAGAAATGATATGACTAACTTTTTTCCTTTAATTTCCTAAGCTTGGGTGAAGTGTTTTGAGTTTTTTGCCACATGAGATGTGTCAAAAAGAGAGGGGTTTAAGGTTTAATTTGTTTAATTTGAAATGGGTTTTAGGATCATTTAATGACATTTTGTTTTTTTTTTGATAATTTAGATATGGTAAAACTGAGCCAAGAATGATTATTTTCATGTTTAAGCTAAAGGATTGAAATGAACTGAATTCTATTCTGAAGATAAAATGCTGGTGTTCATAAGATGCTGTACACCAAACTTAAAGGGAATTGCGGGACACTTTGAATAGAAGACATGCTTTGGGGAGAAAAGCATATGTTATGTCCAAGCAATTTATTGTGCAAGATGACAGAGAATGGGAGGCCGTACACGCTTACAGGCATACAGTTCATAAACACACATGACAGTATTGATTCCAGGCCAAAGGCCTCAAATCTCTTTAGCTTCTAACTGAATAGGAGTTTCGCTTGTAACTAAATTGTGTGACATGTAACATATTGAGATAACACATGCAGCTCCACATGAGTCTTATTATATAAAATGCAGTTACAGAATAACGAATGCTTGTTGAAGTGACCAAGATTTTTCTTTCTTGCTTTAAACCAGGAGCAAAGGGGGGAAAGCTTATATATATTTTGGTTAAGTCTGATAAAATATAATTAGAATGTACCATTACATTAAGAGCAGTAAAATGAAATAAAATGCTATACCAAAAACAGGTTATAACACTGGAAATGTGAGTTCTAAAATGAAGTTAGTGTCAACACACAGAAGTTGTTTCTAGGGAGCTTTTAGCTATGATGAAATTTGTTCAGGAGTGATTGATTATATGCTTAAACTTAGTTGATTAAAATGGTTGTTTTTCTTTGATCCTTTAGTAGAATAAGTGTTTATGATGATTTTCTTGTTAGAGGTGACTTTAGGTCAGAGCTACGTGCAGCTGAGACAGTACAGGATGTTGAATAGAGTGAACAACAGGAAACGTGTGAAACCAGCGCTTTAAGACTGTCAAAATGCTGTAGATTGAGATGAGTGAAGTTTAAGACTGTATATGAACAGAAGTCAGAAGTTCAAAACATAATTAGGTTCATGCTTTTGAATAAAGAGAACAATTGAGGAACAGAGTAAGTTAGCGAGCCGTAGGAGGAAAAGGTGTTTTGTTTCCTTTGCAGGAGGCCTGATGGACCACAAGAGAGGGATCGAGGAAGAACCTAACCTTATGCATGGAGTGTTCTTAGGGGGGAGCTGGCATTTTATTACTGGCTCACCTAGATGTCATGAGGTGGTTGTTTGATTTGCTGAGCCAGAGGACGGCTAGAGAGGGTCAGAGAAATGACACAGATGAAGTGTGGTGACCCTCAAAGAGGGTCACCAAGAGAGGGTGTGTAGGGTTAGATAAATAATTTTACTGTTATTGTCCATATTACTATTGCATTAATAATTAATATTGATATTGCATTCAGATGTTTAAACATATTGGCACCCAATTAAGCTTTATTACAGGTGCAGTTATAACCACTTTAAACTGTTGAGTTGGATTTATAATCTTAAATGTTTATATGCAGACTGCATGGTGAAAGAAAAGGCCTAACGCAGAGTAACTCTGTGCCAAAATGAGACAGGAAGTTACATGTTTTTGAAGTTACATGCTTTGCAGGAAGTGAAACCAAACCCAGAGTCTGAGTGAAAGTTATTCTGAGGAGCTAGTCGGTGAGGTGAAATGGGGTGCGATTGTGGTTAGCACATAGACACACACGTAACCACACACATACATACACATAGTAGTAGGCTCATTTTGCGGTAAGGAGTTCAGATTTAATTCTGCTATAACTGCAAGAGTGCCTGCGTACGTGACAGTTTGTTCCAGACGATAAGCGAGCGTCCGGCAGTGACAGGAAGCACCTGGCTTCGAGGCGAAGAGAATGATCTTTTTAAACTGTGATAAAGTCATTGTGGTTTTGATTTGACGTATCCATGTAATTTACGCAAGAGGGGGCGTTCTAATACCCCGATGTATAAAACTGTGTTCTGAAGTTTTGGAGATAGAGATCAATGCTGTCTGCGTACAGGATTTATCTCTCCACGTGTCATTAAATCATTCGTTGACTCCAACTGACTGGGTCAGTGTGTTATTCTAATCTCCACCATCTCTCTCTCCTCAAAATGAACCTTAACAGCGGGGATGCTTCTTGTTCCAAATAAACTCTCTGATTAATGATGCTAGTTTGGTAAACAATCCAGTAGGAGGAGCCAGTGGGACATTCTGAAACATATACAAGAGTTTAGTTAATGCATTCATTTTAAGAACACTTATCCTTCCAGTAACAGATAACTTATCAAACACTCCAGATCTTTGGAAATTTTCTGTAGAATTGTATTATAGTTAAGTAACACCACATTTTTTAATGAAGGAACTATTTTAATGCCTAGATAAGTGAATTCAGAATTAACAGTAAAGCCAGATATATTCTGACTTACGTTTTGATTATACGCTTGTTTAAGTAACATTAATGATGACTTTGTTACATTTACTTTATACCCTGAGAAGGTCCCAAACTGGTCTATTAAATGCTTTACAGCAGGCACAGAAGTTTTTAGTGGCTTTAAAAATAAAATGACATCATCAGCAAATAAAGCAATTCTATGCTCCTTTCTACCAATCTTAACACCTTGTAATTGTCCACTGCTTCTTTTGCCAAAGGTTCAATAGCTAAAAGGAATAAAAGTGGAGATAATGGTGAACCCTGCGGGCACCCTCTTTTAATGTCAAATGGTTCAGAAATTATCTCATTAGTCATAACCTGAGCAACAGACTGACAGTGTAGTAGCTTGATCCAATGCAGAAATGATTTACCAAACCCAAATCTAACAATGACATAAAAGAGATATGGCCGTTTGATTCTATCAAAAGCCTTCTCCGCGTCAAGCGAGAGAATGGCTGTATCTTCCTGTTCACTTTGATTATGAAGAATGTTGAGGACTCGTCTTACATTATGAAAACCCTGCCTATATTTAACAAATCCATTTTGATCATCTCCTATAATAACTGCAAGAACATTTTCTAATATTTAATGTAATGTACAATAATCCATAAACTTAATTTGATGGGCTCTTACTTTAAGATTTTTAGAATAAATCTATAGTAGCAACATTTCTGCATCTAAAGCAATCTTTGTATTTAAAATTTGGTTATTTTGGTTAATTTTTTCATCTAATTGAATACAATCTATTTGTGTATGATTGTCAGTCCAAAGAGGGAGAGAGGAAAGAGGGGAACGTGAGGAGAAAGGTCAAGAAGAACCAGGTAAGAAAACAGACAGGGAACAGTGACAGGCAAAACAGAAACTGTTAAACTGACAAAGAGAAAAAACCTGATTTTACTCATACAGTCTGGAAATTGTGTCCTCCCTATATTAAAGCTGCTATACAGAATCTGCAAAAAAAAACTGGGTTGAAACATTTTTGACCCTCTTTAACAACATTCCAACATAACATTATAATTGATTGGGGAGATTAAAATTAATGATATATTTTTATGTGGTTCAACCACAACTCTACTAAAACCTCAGCCAGTAATAGGTAGGCCAACCTTTGGACTGTCCAGTTGTCTGTATGACTGCAGTACATGCACCACATTTGCACACTATCAGAAAGTGCCAAACAGCCCTGGTGGAGTGATGAGCTGTAAAGAGAAGCAGAGTGCTCTGTTTATATTCTAAAAATGTTTTAAGCTAGCTTGTTTCAAAGATTCTGTACAGCAGCTTTAAATGTTTTCCAAAAGCACACATACACTTATCAGTGTTTCTCAGACTTTTTACAGTGTGTACCATTGGGAAAATGTCAAGCTCTCCCAAGTACCACTAGGAATGTATGAAACTCATAAATCTTACAACACAAAATTTGTATTATTAAATTAGTAAAATTAGTATCTGCAGTAAAGATTTTTTCATACATTGTATACATTCTACCACAGGCAAAGTTGCCTCCATTTTATTAATATTTAGTAATAATTTATTTGTAATAACTTATTCTGTTTTGGGAGTATTTTTTATGTATGTATTATATTAGAAAGAGTAAAACTAAACACGATGAACACAGGAACACAAGATCTCTTCAAAATAAAACAGGAAACATAAGTCGCAGACATGACAACCTGAACTTGACAACGCAAGACACAGACAAGAAACACATGAAGGGCAGGGGAGACTTAACAGGGGTTGGAAGACACAAGGGGAATCTAATAACAAAGAACTAGAAAAACTAATGAGCTTAATCATATAAACATCCAAATAAACTAAACTCAAAACACTGGGTCATAAGACCCAGGAACAGGGGTTTAAATGCACCAAGGAGACAGTCATAGAGAACTCAGGACAACTGGAGACATTTCAGGATGCAGGGACTGACAGAGACATCGTGATATGTAAAGTTTATTTTGCCTGGCTGGGCAGCTCTCTGGGTGCTCAGCACCCCCAAAGCTCTGATCCTAGAATCGCCCCTGATTTGTGCCACTCCAAATATTTCTGTCCACTATAAAGGAGAACATCACAGCCTGATACCTGCAGGTCTGACAGCAGCAGGTGTATCACTCCTGTTTTCTACCTGGAGACAGCAGTCGCCTCATTGTTCTGACACACAACACAAAACTATCCACAACACTACACACTAACTACATAAGACAAAACATTAACTACACACTCCAAACATGCTAAATGTCACAAATCTCACAACATCTCAAAACTCGCTCTCACACCTGGACAAGATGACGCAGGACCACAATCATCCCTGGATGAACAACGCGTGGTACAGATATGTATACAACCGCACGACAGAAAAGAACTGCTTTGTTTGCTCACACATGCCTGCAACTTCTGTCCATGCAACTATTTATGGGAAGGTTCCGTCACTTGAAACGAGCATGTGCATTCACATGAAAGTCATAAATGGAACTTGTTCACATAGAGACATGTTTATAGTGAGAGCCCTAGCGTTTTCACTGCTGACCTACGACGTGAATAACCTAACAGCTACAAACTGGACGTGTGACGAAGCGCACTGGGTGAACGTGAACGTGTCAAACAAAAGAATAATGACATTTCCAGCTTTCTTGCAGAGTGAAGAACGTCACCCGATATGTTTCGACTTCTCATACGGAAGGACAAAACTTGGTCGAACCAAGAACTGCAGTATAGTCTGGAAGGACAATGCCGATGCAGCTATGACTTTTAAGCGTGGCACATACTGGGTCCAGGGGACAGCTTGGGTGTGTGGACCAAAAACGTACTACATGCTGCCCCCCAACGCAACAGATGACGGCATTCAACTGACACCGGTCCAGAACCACACGATCGAATATGGGGCTCCGATGTCCCACAGGAATTCAAACTCTGGACCACTGGACAGAAAGTGGTACATGCCCTGTTCCCATGGGTCGGAGTTGGGAAACATGCCCTGCGTATCGAGACGTTGGACTATTGTTTTGGACTTTTTCTGAACGCTTCATGTAAAATCAACGACAAACAGAATCAAGAAATTGACGCTCTGCGCATTGCAGTAATGCAACACAGGGTAGCATTAGACATGATTCTCGCTGAGAAAGGAGGACTATGTGTCCTCTTTAACAACACATGCTGCACATACATTCCAGATAATGTACACTCATCCAACATGACTGATGCTCTGAACACACTTAGACAACTCAGGGATGCACAACAACAAGACTATGTTACAAACAGAAGACTGGCTCACGTGGTTTTTAAGTGGCTCTTGGAAGTCCCTGCTGATTAAAGGACTTGTTTTTGTTAGTGTTCTACTATTGTTATTGTGTCTTTCCACTTCATGCGTCATACCTTGTTTGAAGAACATGGTGTCAAAAATGGTAACTGCTTCAATTAATGCTTACATCACCCTACCACAGAATGAAGAAGATGATAATGAGATAGACATTTGGATATAACATATTCACAAAACCCACTAATTAATGATGTCCTGGCTAAAAATGTTTTACAAGTGGCCATAGACTGATACAGTGTTAGTGAGTTGTTATGTATATATATAGGAGAAAAGATCAAACAACAGGAGGGAATGTTGAAAGATTTTATTATGTTTATGTTTAGAAGTACATTTCATTTAAGGTTTTCTAGATGTGTTTGCTCTTTTTTATTAGGGAAGTTACGTTGTGCAAGCTCAGCAGGAAGCCTGCACACTGTGCAGGCTCAGCAGGAAGCCTGCACACAGCACAATGGTATGTTATCTCTTCCTGTATGTTTCAGAGACGCAAACATGCTTGAGTATAAATAAAGGCTGACGACTGCTCCAGGGTGTGTGAGTCTCCTTCGAGCTCTCACCCGTGTGCACGTTAATTTGTAAAACCTGTCTGAGTGTCATTTATTCCAACCTGAGTTGTATTACAGGGAAACTCCTCACACACACCACACCAACTTCAAACATACGTCACAACAACTTTGAACTTCGCCCTAAAATTAATCACAATAAATTTTGTCAAATATCCCCAAACTTTACTTTTATTTATCCCCAATTACCCAAAATTATCATGGACATGTCACCTGAAATCTACTTAACAGATTTTATAATTTACTTTAATTTCCACTACTGAGCCAATTTAACGGTAACGATCATCAACTCGACGGACAAATAATTTAGAATTCATTCAATATGCACAATTTTGCTTTTTCTTTTGTTAAGGTTCAGAAAGTGAGGAGGAAGACCAAAATAATGACCACTGATCCTGCCGGGTGCAATTAGACGACATTTTAATGAATACACATGTGGAGTCCAACACTGTGCAGATTCAGTGTTGAACTGTCTTACAATTGTCAGAACAAAGGCTTTATAGGGGTAAGATAGTACAGCCCCCTTCTGTTGCCAGGCAGACTCAAGATCTCCTACGTCAATCCAAAACCACAACCGTTCAGTTAACTTTTGACACAGTTTAAAAGAACATCGTCTTCGGCTCGAACCCAGGTGCTTCCCCTCAGCTCGCCTTCGCTGTCGCTTATCTCTGGGACATCTGGTGTACTTCCTGGAACAAACTAACACGTACGCACCCAAACTTTGCAAACTTAAGCAAAACACATCTTAACTTTTACCTGTTAAATGAGTCTACAAATGTATGTGTATGTGTGTGTCAGCTTCTGCTGCCCTTTATTTCACCCTTCACTTCATCAGCTAAACCTTGTAACCTTTCCACCAGACAGAAGGCCAGCACGTACACAACTGAAACTATGTGTGTGTATGTGTGTCTCGTCCTTAAATGCTCTCTCATCTCACCCTTTGCACTTCTGACCTTTCACCAGAACAGAGGCTCATCCTTACATGTAATACCCCAATTGGAACTATATATGTAATATGTTGAGTAAATGTTTTAATCAAGAGCCTCTACTAAAAGCTTAATCCAAAGATATAAATGCATAATAAAATAACCTGCTCTTAGCTTGCACTCAGACTCTGCTTTCAGTTTCACTCTTGCAAAGCATGGCGTTTCCTGTCTCCTTTTGCACAACAGGCTTGTGCTTACCTTTAAATCTTTTAGACCAGTCTGTTGTCCGCCTCATACCAGATCGTACCTTAAGCTCTGAATTAGTCCCCTCAGCCGCAAAAGAATCCGGGTCACGGCACCAAGTATTAAATCCCAGTTCTTTGTATTCTTTACGGCCAAAAAAAGACACGGCTCAAAGTGGTCTAATTCAAAAAATGATCTTTAATTTTACATATTCCGGAATATGGAGACTGAGCACAGAGAAGAAGAATTCGCTCCCGGCAGCACGAGGTATTTATATTCTCATCAAAACTATGATTTGGGAGGTAAACTGGTCGCTGGAAAATGTCAAATGTTAGAATTTTTCAGAAAACACAGCAGCCTTGAAGAGCATGTAGAGAAGGCCAGCCCACATCAGCAGCAGTTAAGATATGCTCTGATGAACGGCCTTCACTCACCCATTGCTGATTTTATTAGGAAACAAAATGTTAATCATAACTCTGAAGTGGTCCGTCGAATGCATTAACTGGACCCGCTGTGTGCAGGAAGGAATTAAAGAAACACAGAAGAAGTCACAAAGCTCTGCAGTCGCCGCTTCCTTAGCAGATGAGATCTTTTTCCAGGAACAGGCTGGAAGAGGGCAAAATAGGGGCAGGAATAAAAGAGGTGAAGGCCTGCGGAGACCCAGGTGGAGACAGGGCAGAAGAGATGGTAAATGCTATGCATGTAGAGAAAGGGGTCACTATGCTAGAGAGTGCCCTAACCACAAGCCTGAGTAACCCCAACTGTACCTGTCAACACTGCCAATACACGCATGTTTAGATTATTCTTTAGATTGCCCTGATCAACAGCAGCCTGCGCTCCAGACCATAGATTTAACTGAGGTGGATAATTGTTAAAAGTAATCTGCATTAAGCTTAGGGTTGCTCAAATCCAATGCAATGACATATGAGATGAAGACTACAAGGAAAATAGTTAAACTAATGAAGTGCATAGAGGCACTTGACCTGTTTGAAAAACGGCAAAGCACGCAACCACTGTGTGAGGTTGCGTTGCGGTCTCTTCTGAGCTGATGAGCAAGCTACACATTATCAGAGCAGGAGCTGGCTGAGAACTCATCAGAGAGAGGGAAACAGAACTATGATAACTCGAGTATGCAGCTATCTGTGAGTTCAGCTTCTTCCTCACAACTCAGATGCGCAGCAGTTTTCCTGCATCTTGACTCATGTGTGTAGAGTGTTCGTAGCATCAGCATCATGTTTTTGCTTATTTGTTTTGTTGGGTTGGAAAATAACTAAATAAACTTGTGATCATACTTATGGATCACCATGGCACATACCATTTGCCATATATTTATTTATGCAGATGAAAAAAGTGAGTGTGAGCACTGTTTAAAAGTAATTGTCTCCAACTGTGAGAGAGGTGATTCTGCAGGTCACCAGCTATCGTAGTGGAAAAACGAATAAAAAAGAAACAAAATTTACATTATAGATTAAAAATAATAATAGGGAAACGGTTTTGTTTCTCAGCCAAGAACAACTACAATCTCATTTTCTGCTTTTAAGAAAGGAGAGTTCAAAAAACAGAAAGAGAGATGTGTGTTGTTTTAAGCAGTGATGATAATAATGAAAATGTCTTAGTTTGTCACTTTCAGATGAAAAGCAGACCTGAATCAATTTTCCACATGCAGCGGTCGGAAGACAGTTATAGGTTAAGATCATTGGAAATGTTCAGGCCAAGTTTCTGGCTGACTTGTTTACAGCGCCATGTGTCCCTCAACCTCACAAGCGAGCTCTCACTCCTCCCTGAAGACAAGGAATGCAGTTCCAAAGAGCAATAACATGGCAGATAAAGAGACAGCAGCAAAGTCCTGAGCAAAGAGTCCCAGCAAGCAGCAGCAGTGTGGACAAACAGCATCGGAGAAGAAAAGCAAACCCATCATCCTGACTGATTGGATGAATATGGCACTGTGTTTCCAACAAGCTGCAACTTCACACGGCCTGTGAAGAAAACTTTTGAGGAGACTGTTGGAGTTTGACTTTTGCCACGTTTGGAGTAAAATGGCAAGAAGAGACAGTGGAACACAGGACAAAGCTGAAGAGAACTGTTTGCCATTGGACTGCAAAAAGTGGGAGAGGAGAATGGAGTGAAAGAAGCAGGTGAGAACACAGAGGAATGCTGTTGTTTAAGGTGGGAAATCAAAATTTGGGTTAGCAATCCTGGGAAAAAGAAAACTGACTGCTTAAGTGGGAAAATTGTGAAGGAGTCTGAAACACTGCATAGAGAAACATACACAAAATCACACACACACAACAGAAAATGCATTAACCCTACTAACACTTACAAATACAACAGAGCTCATGAAGATTAGACAGCATGTTAAGCATGTGAGTCTGTTTATCATCTTGTCCAAGTCACTTAGTGTGATGAAAAGTGATGCAAAGACCAGTGGACTAATAGCAAATTAGTTTAAAAAAAATGATCAAATAATAGCAGAGAAGTGTGTAGGAAAGGCAGCTTTAAGAACATGCCCTGCTGGAGATGCAGCTCCACAGACATTGATTAAACCTGCCTAATAACACAAACACACATGCAATGAAGATCAGCTTGTTATCTCTCATCAGTGTTAAAATAGTGTAAATTTAACAGACACTTGTTATCAAATGCTGAATTTATCCAATGCTGACAGTTAACTCTCTGGGTTACAGGACAACAGTTTAATTTTTGTGGGAAAAAAAGATTCTGGTTTGACCAACCAGTGATCAGACAATAAATTTAGTTGTTAATATAGTAAATTGGGAGATGCTTTCTGCTTGATTGATGCAGCACAAGTAATTTACTGTATGAGGGAAATTCTATTTTTGTGATAATATTTTGAACATGCATTTCTGTTGTCCTGTCAACTTGGTGGGTTAATAGCTGATATGCAAATTAGTTGATCGTTCTTAGATTAAAGAAAGGTGACTGAATTCTAGCACGAGTGAATGGGATGTGTTGGAGTGGAGACACTAAAACACTGAGTTTCCTGTTTTGATGTGCAAGTGAATTCTGCACCCAGATACACAACTCTGAATACATAAGAACAAACTTATTTTGTGAAGTACATGATGACATGTCACATGTTTTAGGATGACGGGGAAAAAAGGAAAACTGAATAAAATGGGTCTGTGGTCTAAATGAGTGAAAAGCACAGATCTGGGGATTAAACTCATATCTAATAAGACATTAGGGTTATGTTGTGTGTTGTGCAACTGATGGATGGATGTTTTGAAATTAATTCAGCTGGTGGTTTTTTGTTTTGTTGCAAAGTTGAGCCTACCAATTAGGTTTGGTATGATTTACCCTCCTGAGATGAGGAGAATGTGTCATGACTTAACAAGGCCTTTTTATTTTGTCACTTTCATAGTGCACTGAAAGTTTTGTTTGATGATCTCTGTCGTTTGAGCAGATCTGCATGATTAGAACAAAAGCGCTATACGACTCGTCGGGAAAACCGTTGCAAGTAAGTTTCTCCAAATTTACAATGGGCTCAGGAGAAAGTCACTTATTTGGGACAATTAGAAAATGAGTCCCTGTCCAAAAAGGATTCAACGAGGTAATCCGATCTAAAATTGTTCTTTTTCTTTTTGAAATGACGTCATTTTGCTGAGGGTGGAAATGAAATGTGACGATAAGTTCCACTATCAGCAAAGAAAGAAAGAATGAATGAATGAATGAATGAATGAATGAATGAATGAATGAATGAATGAATGAATGAAAAAAAAACAAATGGGGAACTGACTGACCGGTAAAAGTTCACAAAAGCTGACAAGACTTGCGAAGTTAACCCCCACCTGACAAAGGTGTGGATGTATATCTGTGTGTGTCTTCTGTTGCAGGAGCAGGAGGAGACCACAGGAGGAAACTTGGGTCACATGACTATGTGAACTCTGCAAATTTAACCTTTTGCTGTAATTTTCCTGGGTGTCTGAATTTACCAGCAGTGTGTTATTCATGACTGAGTGTTGCTCACAGAGATCACTGTGAGAAAGTGTGTATACACCTGCGCAGCGCTAACATTTCCATTTTCTTTTCTACAGCATTACAGTTCTTCATGTGAGTTGATCATGTGATTTATACCAGGACACAACTGGTTAATGTTTTTCTACCACAGTATTTCTGGGTTTATGTGTGAAGGAAACTATGTTTGCGGGCTATGTGTTGGTAATGCTGTTACACTGTGTTGCTGGGAAAATGTTGAAGATTACTTTAACTATGAGTATAACATGTAAGATGCATACTGTGTTGAAACCAGTGTCACTCCATTTCACAGCTACAGATGACTAACTTTATGGCCTTTTTACAGCACCGCGGGAATCTGTTGCTCCAGGACCGACCTCCAGGATGCTTCATGTGTTTTGCTAATGGTTGTTTTTGTTTTCTATGAGTGCATGTAGAGGATTCAGCAAAGACAGACAAGTGACATGAGGAAACAGCTGAGAGGTGCAGTGTTTCTGGAATAGTTTAGTATGGGGCTCATTAGATGACCACTATTGAGCTCGTAAGTGATGTAACGTGTGAGTGACATTACTTAGGGAAAAGTCACCGATTACTGTACTGTTAACTAAATATATGGGATGATCCATGTCTGGGGCAAATTATGGCAATAATTATGGTTTACTGATTTGAGAAACCTGCACATGATACTTGTCTTTGATGCTGAATACTTTATTACTCTTATGATCTACAATTGTTTGCAAGTGTGAAGGTTGATTTCACTCCCAGATCTTGTTTTCCAGGCCATGATGGTGTGTATGCAGGCTCCTGGCAGAGCCAGGTGTTAAGCAAACTTAATATGCAACACACACTGACATCTTTTATTGCAGGGTTATAGGTCCAGAGTGGTGCTGCTCCAGAGGAGACGTCCTGATGTTGCCTGGGAAATGATCTAACTAACCCTTTCCTTTAAGACAGGAATCTAGGTTTGATGAGTTGACTAATGGGACTGTCCATGCGTCAAGAGGGGTCCAGAATTAACATGAAACTATGTTTTCTATGTCTTATATGATTTTTGCAGTGATTTGTGGGATTAACAGTTCATTTACAGGTATTAAGCCTATGCAAGTGGTGCATCCATGTTCAGATGAGGCTTTGATGGCCTATGAGTGAAGTTCACTGAACTAAAGGGAAATGTGGTTTGATGATGGTTGACATGCTTTCCAAATAGAGGTTTTTCCTCCTAGTAAGGAGATACAGGTGCAGCAGTCAGAGTATTACTGGAAGAAATCATCCCAAAGGTCGGAATCTCCTGAGAAATCTTCAGAGGCCCGGTGAGAAACAAGAACCATTTGTCTCAGTTATTTTAAAAAATCAATAACTGAGAGAGTCACTTACATTTTAAATGAATGTTGACAGCATTTCTAGTAAATAAGGGCAGATGGCATGAAGATGAACTGAGGACGTGATTTTGTGATGGCCTCAGTGGGCGCTACCTGTGTCTCCCATGCCAGGCAGATCCCCTTCCACTAATATGAGGCGAAAAGGGGGAAGGAGGGCCACGAAAAACTGTGGTCCCACTCCTTAATGTCGGATAATTTATGTCCAAGTAATTAGAAATAATGTTGTGTAACAGAAATGTATCTAATTTTATCTTTGTTTACTGTCTTATCATCACATCCTGTGACTTACCTGAGCTTGGTCCACCTTGGTTGGTCTCCTTGTTTTTGTTGCAGGTCTCTGTAATGTCTCAGCATAGATGAGGTGATGTTGTTGAATCCAAGCTCTTTTGAACACAACAGAAATTAGAAGAAAGACGTTAGAACACATGATCTGTTGTGTTGTTTATTGGTATTTCTTAAGTTATTATTATTAATAATTTATTACTATGTGGGTATTGGGAGAAATCAGATCAAAATCAAAACAGGGGAAAATCTCCTCTTTCTTGCTGGTTCAATCTCAAAAAGACCATTGAATAGTTTCAAAAGGTTGATTGTGTTCCTTTGGACATTTTCAGTGGGAGAAACGTTTCGTCACTCATCCAAGTCACGTCTTCAGTCTCAGCTGACTGCAGGTTTCCCCAACCTTCACAAAAATCTTCCTGGATTACTCAACACACACTTTGAAGCCTCTAAAAGTGACGTGTGATACCACTGATGTCTTTTCTGAACTGATACCAAGTAAAATTCAAGGTAATGTCGGTGTTACTAATCTGATACTTTGTGCAAAAACCTAATGTGTTCTGCAATTAAAAATAAAATGTAGTGTATTTAAAAATATACCTTCATAATGAATGCAAGACATCAGACTACTTGTTCTTATTGTTTAATTATGAATAATTCTCATGCAAGAAATAAAGAACCTGAAAAGTCAATGCCAACATTTTAAAATATTAATTTAACAATCAAAAGCAAATGTGACTGATTAAAAATGATACTACAGCTGAGAAACATTTTATAGATATAAGCTATTATTCATCTTATGTATGATATATTTTTGAGCTGTATTTGTATTTTTAAAAGCCTGCAGTGACTGTTTTACTACAAGTATGCTGTACATTTTTATGATACCTGGCCTATTTAATCCACTTTAAATGCTCTATGCAACCTTACCTGACTAGGGATCTAGGACTCATGTGTTTTGTTCTTACCTCGGGCTGGCAATCGTCTCGTATCCTCCTGCCCGGGAGGTCCTTATTAATATATTTATTTTCCATGTTATTTTCCAGGATTGTCATTGTTCTCTCTCCCTTTTTCCTCCGTCTCCCCCTGTGTGTGTTTGTTCCTTCGCGATCCCGTAAGGGTTCCGCATTGGAGGCTGCCACACCTGCCACTCATCAGCCATCACCAGCTGCTGCTGATAGCCTCATCAGGAGCGCTTTACTTAAGGGTGTAGCAGAGCTCTGATCATTGTTGTTCAGCTCCAGCCTTGCAGCTGGCCCCGATGTGGTAGCCGCTTGAGATGATAGTGGTGTTTTCCTTTAGTGCAGGGGTCCCCAATCCCAGTCCACGAGGGCCGGTGTCCCTGCAGGTTTTAGATGTGTGCTTGATCCATCACAGCTGATTTAAATGGATAAATTACCTTTTCAACATGCCTTGAAGTTCTCCAGAGGCCTGGTAATGAACTAATCATGTGATTCAGGTGTGTTGACCCAGGGCAAGATCTAAAACCTGCAGGGACACCGGCCCCCGTGGACTGGGATTGGGGACCCCTGCTTTAGTGCAAACAACTGCATGTCAGTTTAACAGTTGGTCTAATTCTTTATTTGTTAAAGAAAATGCAGATTTAAGACACTTTACCATGGCTTCATTTTCCAGACCTGTCAAGTAGATTAATCTTTTTTTATGCAATCGAGGGTTTTACCAGAATTTGGTTGCAAGTAATTCTGAAAGCAAGCTCTAGTTTTGTTTTCATATTAATATTTCACCTGCCGATGTTGTGATTGGAGGCTCCATCTTTGCATTGATCTTTCAGCAAAAATGTTTTTGCTTGACAAGTTATTTTTCTACAAGTGTATAATACGTATAAGGCATGACAAAAATTGAGTGAATTCAAGTATGTTTTTTTAAGTATATATTTTCTAGTTTTGTACTTGTTTGTTGCTTGTTTGTTGCTTTTATTCTCTGGTGTCCCGCTTCAATAATGTTTATCTGACTCTGATATTTTATTGGATCACAGATTCAGTCTTAACTGTATTTACTGATTGCATTAAAATTCATGTTGTCAGTTTTAGTTATCTTGTTTCAAAAGGCAACATCAGTTGTTAAAATGACCAATAATGTTTTTTTAACAAAAAAATATGGCTGCACACATATTTCTCTTTCTTTTAACAATGTGTTTTAACATGGTTTTAAAATATAAATACAAATAAAACCTGTAACGTGATCAACGAGTAAATGAAACAATGATGATTGCTTTAAATGGTCCATTTTGCTATAGAATCAATTATAATTTTAAATGTTCTTAATTTACTTTCAGTGAAATCGAGCATTTAAATACTTTTTCAGAATAGTAGTAATAAACTGAAGAGTGACTTTTTACTGCTTGCTTTATTCTAATTTGTTCTCTTAGAATTTCTCCACCATAGCTGATTGGGGATTTGAACAGTGTACAATCGTCGATGTATTGCATTGCATCTTCTGAGTGACCATCCAATAGGGTCAGTGTGCCTGTACAGGGTACAGCAGCTAACCTCTGAGCACATTCCAATGTTTTGACAGTTTATTCATTAGAGATACTAAATGAGATATTTGCTCTTTTGAAATGCTGTTTCATGGTCAACCTTAATATCCAGTCAGGGCTCTAGAGTGCGACCAATTTGGTCGCAAATGCGACCAAATTTCTCAAAAGTGCGACTAAAAGAAAATACTTGGTCGCACTGGTGCGACCAAGTATTTTCTCGGGAAAAATAAAAATAAAAAGTTTCCGCAACTCTGAAAGTCTCCGTGTGTTCAACAACAGACACACATTGTGCCCATGTCGTGTTCTAAACCAATCAGATAGTCAGAGGCGGGGACCTCTGTGATTGGCCGTGGTCCAGATATTCCTGCAGGCCTACGTATGTTTACGTTTGAAAGTGCGGGCAGATAGAGAAGGGTGAGTAGCCAGGTCCGATAGAAGTGTATGAAGTTGGTATTGAGAAAATATGAAAAGAACAATTGATAACTTTTTCGTTAAGTTAAGGCCTGATCAGTCCAAAATTCTGAGCCAGCGCTCTGACACGGAGCCATCAACCTCTCAGTTTTTGTCAAACACTGGTCCGGAGACGGCATCAGAAAATGAGCCACATACGATCGACTCCCAGCCAGAGCCCACTGAAAGTAAAAGTGAGAAAATGTATAAATTTCCAATCGAGTGGCTTGACCAGTTTCCCTGGCTAAGATACAGCCAAGCTGACGCGATAAATGCACTGCCCAAATGTCCCCTCTTCCCACTGCCTTTCAGCGGCAGGCAGCAGTAAACAGGTCATCGGAGGCCGAGATGATCATTAAGTTTAACATCGCCTACAATATTGCAAAAGAAGAAGTTCCATTTACTAAGTTCAAGTCAGAAATAACTCTTCACAAGAAAAATGGCTTGGACATAAACCCCACATACAGCAATGATGTTGCATGCGCCCAGTTTATAGGCGTCATCACTGACACACTGAAAAAAAAGACGTCAGTGGAAATTGCGAACAGTGCATACATGGCATTCCTGATCGATGGAGACAGACATCGCCACAAAAGAATGCGTCATTGTGTACGCTCATATCTTGCAAAAAGGAAGACCAGCGAATATACTGATTGGACACATTGAGGTCGAGCATGCCCATGCCCAAGGTAAGCCATGTCATGTCACGTAGCCTATATAGGTAAATAATATGATCAATAATATTACGTCTTTTTACTGCATTAACCATATGTAGCATATTCTTATCATTGAAAATTAAACATAGCAATAATACATGAATACAGAAACTGAAACTGAAAAAGACTGCATTGTAAACTCTTGATCTGACAAGTAAATGGTATTTTTTTTTATTCGTTTAGGAGTTTATGCTGCCTCAAAGAAAGCATTTGCTGCTCTTGGGGACCAGTGCAGTAACTGGTTGGAGAAAATCATTGCTATGGGGGCTGATGGTGCTGCTGTTAATTTGGCCAGCAAAGGGGGTGTCATAGTCCTTCTGCAGCAGGAGGCAGGTGACCACATTGTGCCATTCCACTGTATGCCTCACAGGTAAGACTAGAAGACAAGAAATGACTGACACTCTAAAGTCACTGTGGGTTAATTTCTTTTATAGAGCAGATATATCTACATTTAAAAGTTTACTATCTTTTCAGATTGGAATTGGCAATGTTGTCAGTTCAGAGGGACATTCCAATGATCAGGCAGTTGTATGACCTTCTCCATTTAATTTGGAAGACGTATCGTTTCAGCCCAAAATCAATGAGAGAGCTCAGGGTCATTGGGGCTGACTTGGGAGTAAATGCGCTGGTGCCCAGTGGGGTGAAGGGAACAAGGTGGCTCCCACATGTTTCAAGGGCCCTGGAGACCTTTCTGAAACCAGGGCAGTTCACTACTGTGTACCGCCACATGGACTATTTGGCAGGTTCCTCTGCCAATGCAGACATTGCAGGCCAAGCTACGAAGGTCAGTGCATTATTTCTGAATATTCTTTTTATTTCAGCAAATTACGCAATTGTTATTGACTTTATATTTTTTAAGAATGTAGTTCATCAATGTTCTAGGTGACTAATTTTTATTGTTGTATCATACAGGTTAAGAAATCAATGGAAGATGCCACTTTTGTGGCCTTTTGCCATTTTATTACAGATGTGTTCAGTGGCATTAGTAAGTTTAGCCTCCTACTTCAAAGGAATGATGTCATCCTACCACAGGTAAGTGAGATAAAGTGGGATGTGTATATTTGAATTGTGTTTGTGGTCATCTTCAACTTTTTTAAAAATACAGCACTGTTATACCCAAACAGGTCGTTTGCAGCCTGGAACAACTGCTGGTGACCACAGAGGTAATGGTTGCAAGACCCAAGCCTCATGGAAGACTGTCAGAGTTCCTGACTCATATGAGGCTGCAGAGGAGGCAGCAGGATAAAGAGGGTGAAATGGCAGTGTACAAATTCCAGGTAGACCTACATATAGCTGTGTCTCGTATTTAAACAGAGAACACTATTTATTATTTTATGATTATTTCTTATTTATATTTGCACAAATATTTCTAATATCAATATCACAATCTCTATTTATCGTTTATGCAATACACAGACAATAACACTTAAAGGAGAGGCATCAAATCTGGCTGAAGATGGTGTTGCTGCCACTAAACTTAAAAAAGTAATGGATGCAACAATCAAATCCACTGTGAAAAATCTAAAAGCAAGATTCAGTAGTCTCCTAGGCAAGTGTATTAAATACATGTAGATAAGAAATATTTTTATTATTGTTAACAGCATTGTTATATTTTTATTTTCATTTATTAAAATGTATTTGTTCTTACAACAGAGGAGAGTGCTTCTGAGTCAGCCACAACCAAAGCTGTCAAATGCTTCAACATTTTCAATCATGATAGCTGGCCAGAGAACAAAGAGGATTTAGTGGACCATGGTGCTGATGACCTTGCTTTTCTCTTGGATCACTTCTCCACAGTGCTGAGAAGGTAGCTGGTGGATTGCTACGATATCATGTGTGCTGGTCGTATATATGTTGTTTATGTGAACACCGATTAGCTGTGTAAACCACATCATTTTCAGAAATGGTGTAAACGCAGAGCTTGCAAAAGAAGAGTTTGTAAGTTTGAAGCTGTTAATTGCCAAGATGTTCAAAGACAAGACCTACCTCAGCCTTTGGGAGCTCATGTTGACCAGAGAGCCGTACTGCTCAGAGCACAAGGTCAGTTTTGGTTGATGTTCTTTCCTAAGATTGTGTGAGTTTTGCTATCTAACACACATTGGTTCAATAAATCTCTTGAATGTATTTTTCTCTCAGAACATCCTGCATCTTGTACACATTATGCTGGTCCTACCTGTCTCAGCTGCGGTATGTGAAAGAGGGTTCTCTGCACAGAAGAGAATTAAATCAGACACAAGAGCATCCCTTCATTCAGAGACAGTGGATGACCTGATAAGAATCAGTGTGGAGGGGCCAAGTCTGGAAGATTTTGATGCTAGAGAGAGTGTGGCAAGCTGGTTCACCCAAGGTGAAAGATCAAGAAGGCCAAATTACAGGAGCTGGCCATCTGAGGGGCATGTGCCTGCAATGGAGGACAGTCCATAAGATATCAAGTTGTTCGGATATTGAAATGTTCAGATTGAAACCTTTGACACTTTGAGTAACTTTTTAATTTAGATGGGTTTTTTTATTTAATATATCTTGAGATGTTTTAAATTTGTTTAATGTTGAAATTTCAGCTCAGTGAAGCACTTTAAGCACAAGCATTTTTAAGTAATCTTTCTTGTAGAACTTTGCTACAAATAAAGAGCTTTGTGTTGAAAGGTTGTTAGTTAATCATTTACAAATCAATATTTACAAATCAAAAAAACGTGAACATGTAAAACTGCGGTGTTAAGCAATGCAGTTAAAAAATTTGGGTACGCCTAACTTTTGTGCTGGTGCGCCTAAAAATAAAATTTAGGCGCACCAGTGCAACCATGGCAAAAAGTTAGTCTAGAGCCCTGCCAGTGATGAGAGGTGGAGGCACCAAGATGTCTTTTCTCGGATGTAATTCTTTGCCTTGTTTCATAAGCAGTCAATAAGGTAGACAGAATTCCAAATAAGGTTTGAATGTGATCACAAGTTCTCTGTAGAGCCTCTGAAGAACAAAAGAATCTGTAGCTTCTCTTTGAAAGTATTCAATACTTTCGAATAAATTATTTAATTAATTGAATCATTTCTGTAACTGTGAGACACTTGCTGCTGCTTATCTTGGCCACGTCTCCTTTGAAAAAGAGGTTTTTAATCTCAATGGGATCTTCTTGGTTAAATAAAAAATTTGAAATGTTCTAATGTCATTTTCATAACTACTTACTCCCCAAATTAAAGACAATATTAATAAAGAAAATGCATGACTTTTAAAAGCTTAATTGCTTGGTTCATCTGGTTCAGGTGAAATAAGTTTTCCAAGTGTATAATATTTCCTGGTTTAAAAGTGATTCCTGCTTAAGGGGGAGCTTCCTGTGCTAGTAAATGCATACATGAGAATGCCAGAATGC
Source organism: Oreochromis aureus (assembly GCF_013358895.1). NCBI lineage: Eukaryota > Metazoa > Chordata > Actinopteri > Cichliformes > Cichlidae > Oreochromis > Oreochromis aureus. The sequence goes on along the minus strand of NC_052944.1, from coordinate 46,187,312 downwards.
ATGTGTGTAAAGGATAAATAATGGGATTGTATGTGTATATGAATATAGGAGTACAGTCGTCCCTCATTATAACGTGGTTCACCTTTCACAGCCTCGCTGTTTCGTGGATTTTTTTTTTTGTTTTGTGCAATTTTGGATGTTTTTTGTTGTTGTTGTTTTTGGTTTTTTTACAATGCATTGTGTTCTGCGTCCTGATTGGCTGTAGACCATTGTAGATCAATCTTGTGCCGTGTCCCCTGTACTGTACAGAAAGCGTTCAGCTTGTCAAATTTACATAAATCTTCGATCGCTAGCAGTGTGACTCTGAAGTGCTGCACTGTATGTTTGTAAGATTTCTCCCCAACAAACACAACAATGTTGCTGCTTCACTCGCAGTTTCTACTTGATATCTGTTGATTGTCTGAGCACTAAAGTTGCTGAGATTCAAGTGAACATCTCATGATGTGTTTTCAGTGCTCTAGTCTGAGAGTAAAACTATATTTAAAACACATGAAGTCAATCACTTATGTAACAGATTCATCCACCAGTCCTAACAGCATCATTTAAAACATTTCAATAGAAAATGTTTTAAAAACAGAGACTATTATTTTCAACACAGAGCAGAATACAGGAGGGATATGCACCATAAGCCCAACCCAGTGTGAGGGTCCATGTTTCCACAGTGAGTAAATAAATGCAGTACTATATGCTGCTCAGCTAATAGAAAAGTTAGTTTAAAATACACTTAATGACAAAAGATACTTGACTGTTGATTTGGTTTAGCATTAATAATCTTGGAAGTTAGACGACCACTGGAAGATGGAGAAGCTTTAGATGAAAACCATTTTCATGTCTCTCCTCTTCTGCTTCTTTCTAACAGCAGACGTCCTTCAGGATCTCTCTCCACCCAACCAACATGGAGTCTTCTGCCTTTAACAGATGCTGCTCTGCACTTAGTTTCCTTATAAACTAAGTGCAAAGTGACCACTGCATGAGAACCATGAAATACTCTTCAGCCTATTACACAAATTTCACTCCAGAATTCACAATGTTTAGTTGCATAAGTATTATATGTCTAAATCATATAACACAGATATTCACTTTTTCATTATCCACAAACATGTCTGCAAGACAAATGTTATTTTCTGCTCTCCCTTTGTCTCACTGAGCAGCCATTTCAACTCTACTACGTTAGGAAGATACACAAAAAGACCAAACAATAGATGTAGGGCGGGCAAAGGCACTTCCATGCTCACAAACAATTAGAGACAGTAAAGTGAAGATAATACTTAACTGAAATCAGGAAGGCTTCCAGAAGAGCTTTGGAAAGAGAGACAAGAGGAAGAATGTGTGTTTATTAGTGTATATGTGTGTGTGAGAGAGAAATGCAGAGATAAGTACAGGAATGACTCTTAAAAGAACCGTTTGTGTTTGTACGAAGAAGGAACATGTGGAGGCAAAGGGACAAAGGGGACCTCACGACAGGTGATGTTTGTACAAAGAAGGAAAAAGAAGGAAAGAATGGTTATTTTCATCTAAAGTATTGCATTATAAATGCAAAACCAAAACAAAATGCAATATTAACTTATATTAACTTTTGCAGTTATATCTGGAATTACATGTACAGACACTGCTGATTTTAGAGCTCTCATCTTGTTACAGCATCATCTTTTCCTTCTTTCCCCATCAACACACCCATTACCACTTCTCATTGGTCCTGCAGTTACCTGGCTCTAAAACTGCTCCTCTTCCTGGAGTGAAGCACAGCCTGATAACCCTCCCTCTTCTTCCTGCTCTTAAACACAGCACCTCCTCTCTGTCCACGTGTTTCCTCGTTCCCTCCCCTTCAGATCTGCAGTTTGAAGATGGGTGTAACCAACATGTGGTGACGTGTAAGAGCTGACAGGCTCCATTCACTGCAGAAACATGTTGTTGAGATCAGAGCTCAGACTAGTTTCAGTTATAAGGAAGAGAAACTCACACAGTCACTGACACTGAGAGGAGAAATGGCACAGAAAGGAGTTCAGCTGGACCGAGAAACCTTCTCTTGTTCCATCTGTTTGGATCTACTGAAGGATCCGGTGACTATTCCCTGTGGACACAGCTACTGCATGAACTGCATTAAAGAGTTCTGGCATGAAGGGGAAGAGAAAAAGAAAATCCACAGCTGCCCCGAATGCCGAAAGGGTTTCATACCGAGGCCTGTCCTGGTGAAAAATGTCATGTTTTCAGCTTTAGTGGAGCAGCTGAAGAAGACTGGACTCCAAGCTGCTCCAGCTGATCACTGCTGTGCTGGACCTGAAGATGTGGCCTGTGATGTCTGCACTGGGAGGAAGCTGAAAGCCATCAAGTCCTGTTTAGTCTGTCCAGCCTCTTACTGTGAGAAACACCTCCAACCTCACTATGATGCAGCTCCATTAAAGAAACACAAGCTGGTGGCCCCCTCCAAGAAGCTCCAGGAGAACATCTGCTCTCGTCATGAGGAGGTGATGAAGATTTTCTGTCGTACTGATCAGCAGAGTATCTGTTATCTCTGCACAATGGATGAACATAAAGGCCATGAAACAGTCCCAGCTGCAGCAGAAAGGACTGAGAAGCAGAAGGAGCTTGAGGTGAGACGACTAAACATCCAGCAGAGAATCCAGGAGCGAGAGAAAGATGTGAAGCTGCTTCAACAGGAGGTGGAGGCCATCAATGGCTCTGCTGATAAAGCAGTGGAGGACAGTGAGAAGATGTTCAGTGAGCTGATTCGTCTCATCCAGAAAAGAAGCTCTGATGTGAAGCAGCAGGTCAGATCCCAGCAGGAAACTGAAGTGAGTCGAGTCAAAGAGCTTCAGGAGAAGCTGGAGCAGGAGATCGCTGAGCTGAAGAGGAAAGACGGCGAGCTGGAGCAGCTCTCACACACAGAGGATCACAACCAGTTTCTACACAACTACCCCTCACTGTCAGCACTCAGTGAGTCTACACACTCATCCAGCATCAATATTCGTCCTCTGAGCTACTTTGAGGATGTGACAGCAGCTGTGTCAGAGACCAGAGATAAACTACAGGACATTCTGAGAGAGGAATGGACAAACATCTCACTGACAGTCACTGAAGTGGATGTTTTACTGTCACCACCAGAGCCAAAGACCAGAGCTGGATTCTTAAAATATTCACATGAAATCACACTGGATCCAAACACAGCAAACACACATCTGTTATTATCTGAGGGGAACAGAAAAGTAACATTTATGGAACAACAACAGTCTTATTCTGATCATCCAGACAGATTCACTGTATACTGTCAGATCCTGAGTAGAGAGAGTCTGACTGGATGTTGTTACTGGGAGGTGGAGTGGAGAGGGGAAGCAGCTGGTGTAGCAGTCGCATACAAGAATATCAGCAGAACAGGGAGCTTCAATGAATCTGTATTTGGAAACAATGACAAATCTTGGGCACTATATTGTGACACAATCAGTTTTCAATTTTGGCACAACAATGTCCAAACTGTCCTCTCAGGTCCTCGGTCCTCCAGAGTAGGAGTGTACCTGGATCACAGAGCAGGTATTCTGTCTTTCTACAGCGTCTCTGAAACCATGACTCTCCTCCACAGAGTCCAGACCACATTCACTCAGCCGCTCTATGCTGGACTTTGTCTTTCATTTTCTGATGGAGTTACTGCAGAGTTGATTAACCCTCTGGGGTCCACCGATTTAAGACGGCACAGCAACAAGATGCAGCGGCCAGAGTCTCCGTTTCAACGTGTGTCGAAAGCCCAGACTTCAAAGTATATACCAGTTTTTAAATCGTGTTGATTGGCCATGTAAAACCAGAGTTAATTACGATCAAAAATAAATGCAATGTTTTTTCTGAATAAAACAGTGGTGTTTACTGCGGGAAGAAACAGTAAAAACTGTGTTTTCTACGGACATCGCTAGCAAACACTCTCCACTTGCGAGCAAAAAAGAAATAACACCCCTTCTCTATTGGTGTTGAAGTGTACCATGTCAACCAATCAAAAAATTATATCGCAACATGTGGCATTTGGTTGTTTAGGTAGAGGGGGAAGATTTAGGAGAGAGAGCAAGTTTTCGCATGTGAGACTTTTAGCATGTTTGGAGTCTATAGTTAGTGTGTAGTGTAGACATTGTTTTGTTTTGTTTTGTGTGTCAGTTATACTGCTGAATGTCACAGTTGGTGCAAAAAGGCAACCAAAGACAGACTGCAATGTGAATCCTGTCTCCAGCTAGAAAACGGGAGGAGTGATACATCTCTTGCTGTCAGACCTGCAGAGTTTAGGCCTGTGGTGTTCTCCTCTGTCTTATAATGGACAGTAACTTTTTTTTTGGAGTGGCACAAAAAATGTCTGTGCCTTCTTATTTGATGTAGAACACCTATTTGTCGTGTTAATAGTTATGGTTATATAAAAAACACCTGAGGCCTTGGCTGCATTTTTAGCTAAATAGTACCATATAACTTTGTTGTTTGCAAAACCTGTGCATAATTTTTCAAAATGCACAATTTCTATTTGCATTTCAGTGAAATTGATTCATTAACATGTTTGTGGTTTTTACAGCAAAAATTTGTACTTTTTTCTACTCGGATTTTATGGGGTTTTTTGTCTGAATTTAGATCAATTGTGTTAATACAGTATGTCAAAATGAAAAAATAACTCCTAATTCAGATATTTGAGGTTGTGCTGAAAATAATGATACCAAACAAGGCAAGATGAATAGTTTTTAAACATGAAATATAGAGGTCAAATCAAAAGTAGGGATGGGTATCATTTAGGTTTTATCCAATACCGGTGCCAAACCGGTAGTTTTGAAACAGTGCCGGTGCTTAAAGAATGGAGAACACAAACTTTGTCCAAAAACCTCTCATGTTTAGCTGTTTTCCACTTTTTCTTTGGTCATTTTAGCCTTTTTGGCCAGGGTGAAGGGAGTATCTGCCATCAAACAAGAAGACAGCCGCATGTAACTACGACGGTGTTTGCTAGTTCACCTTACATGCATTAATGTAATAATGTGGTTAGCCTACTCAACATTAATTACACACGAACAACATTAAGCTACTGACCCAGAGAACAACGGCGTCTGCTGCCATCATCATCCGTCATCATTTCTGCTACACTGACAGGGCTAGGGGCCAGGACTCTCCTCTTCGGGTTTTTGGGGGATGTTGCTAACTCCGGGGCTGATAACAGGCACCACACCCGCAGTAGATGTGCTCAGTGTGAGGTCTTGCGGCAAGCTATCAAATACGGTGCATTTCTCAGCTTTTAAAAAACCGCTATGCGTCGCCAGGTGTTTCATCAGATTCAAGGTGTTACCTCCTTTGACAGTATCACAGTATCACCTTAAAGCACTTGTTGCAGGCTGCTGAGTTTTCATCTTTTGCTGTGAAGTACAGCCAGACTTTTGACCGCTTCGCCTTGGGCATTTTTAATCTGTAGCTCTGCTCTAAAAGAACGTACGTACCTGGCCCCGCCTACTATCCTTAGAAAGGTAAAATGATTGGCTAGAATCCAAAGTGTATGACATCTAAGGGAAAAAAAAGCACCGAAATGTGCGCTGCTTTTCGGTCTGGTTACTACTGTTTATGTAAGAACCAGTGCCATAATGGCACCGGATACCGGTACCCATCCCTAATCAAAAGTAGTAAAAAATGGCCAATTATACCCTGGACCCCAGAGGGTTAAAGTCAAATAGACACAGAAGACAGGTTCATGTTGATCCCTGACCATTATATGTACTTGTGTAGTTTCTAAATGAGGCTTTACATTTTAGAAGCTGAGAAGTTCAGTGGTCCATTGATGTGTGAAAATAATATTGCACTGATTCAAACTGTACTTACATTTATATACCTTACATCAATATAAATCTGAATTTGTTCTTATGGCTGATAATCATGTGAGTTTAAATGATACTACTCTTCATATTCAGCATGTTTGAAATCTGTCATCAGTCTGGTTAGTGGTTTTATTCTGTAGTTGCTGTAGTGGGTTGTCAAATGCAACAATATATTGGAGCTGCAGTGATATACATATACATATATATATACAAAAAACTTGAATCTTACAGTGTTTATTTATCGGATAAAATAAGTTAAATGTCACCGTTATTATTGTCCGGGGGTGTCCAAATTCAAAGGCTGCATCCACCTGAGGACCTTGCCTTCGCGATCTAAGTGGGCTGGGTCCTCCGAAAGCCGGGTAGACCGAAAATGAGTGACTGTGAAATTCTGAAATTGGACGGTCTAGCCTTCAGAATTACGTCACGAGCTCTCTCAGTGGAGTGAAACTTAGCCGCCTGCTCCTTGCTATCTAAAATATAACCGGATGCTTATGGCGTTATTTTTGTGCCACTATTCTGAGTGCACGTAAAAAAAAATTGAGCGCATATAAAAAAATTTTGCAGGTGCAATTTATTTTGAGCGAAGAATAGGCATCTCCGAAAACGTCAGAGCACTTTTGCAAATATGTGATGTCTTGATAAATCGAGCAGATATCTGAAGTTTACACAGCTACATTCTCGCATGAAAATATCTTAAAAGTTTAATTTGTGACCCAGAAAGAGTAATATTTCAAACTCCGCCACTCTGTGTTCCTCCGCCACTGCCTCGTTTGAGTTTTGGACGAAATAGATTCTGGGATATTGCATTTCGTCATTTCGAGCTGTTTGGAGACCAAAACAGCCAATCAGATATTTTTGCATCCAAGTCTGTGATTGGCTGGTTTTGTGGCACAAATATAACGGTGTGCAGAAAGAGTTGAGCACACACGGGCAGAAATGTTGAGAGCGCAAGCAACACATTGCGAGCGAGCGCAAATGCAAAAACTGAGCGAGAGGGGCTGCTATTGTGTGTGTGTATGGATAATAGACGCACGCAGCAATTAATTTTGTTCACTCAAATTTAGCTTTTCTTCACTCAAAATAAATTTCTTCTCAAAATGCAACACTTGCACCTGCAATTTTTTTTTTACGTGCACTCAGAATAGTGCACGATCTGATATCGTCGTGTTGGTGTTGTTCCAGGATCAACATTGCAAGTGACCAATCAGAATGTAGTGATGTCATACTTTTGCGACTTCGGGAAAAACCGCTGTAAAACAAAAAACTGTACTTAAGCTACGACAAACCGCCTCTGTCCGCCGATCAACGGACCCTAACCCTAACCCTTTAATAAACAGTAAGCAGAATTGATATTGTCCTTGCAACATTGGAATTTCATAAATGCAGGGATGGCTTGGCGCGCAAAAGAAGAACGTCACAACAATGTGATTGGTCACTTGCAATGTTGAACCTGGAACAACATTTTCATGATGATCTGGGAACAACACCAACACGACGATATCAGATCATCCCAGAATAGTGGCACAAAAATAACGCCATAGACACTGGCGTAAATTCTCGACTATCTCACACTTCTGTTTAATCAGTTTTCTGTTTGACGTTTATTCAGCTGTGTGAAAACCCCAGAGGAACCCTCCTGAGGGATTAATAAAGTTTTATTTAATCTAATCTAATCTAATAACTCAGCCAAACCGATTTACTCACAAACAAATAAAACACTGAAAAAGGCCAAACAATAACATGTTTAAGTTATTTAAGTGACTTATATATCATGTTTAACCTGAGTACCGAAAGACTGCGGCGGTTTGAAAACGATGTGCCGGTGTTCCAGATTAACTGGCGTCGCAGATTAACTGGCTGTGGTCGAACAGATGTGTGGCAGACTTGCGTTTCAGGAGCTGCTACCGACAAACCACCAACAAACGCCAAATGTGTCATCTGTGACACTTGTGAGGTTATCTCAAACACACTCGGTCAGTCTTGATGCTGTTGAACAACAAAATGTTTAAAAGTGTCGCGAGTTTACCTGGTGATATTTTCATGCGCGACGCGATCGCAAAAATAGCAAACAATTAACACCACGCCGATGTTGTTCACAGGACAGCGACGATCGGGAGAATCTTGTCGTCGTTATCGTTCCCCTCCTACGTTTGATTACTCCGATTTCAGCGTTTTTACTTCACAACTAAAGCGTGCAGTTTACTTTGTGTTCACTCAAATGGAGTCGAGTCAACCAGCGCCACCTCTGGCCAAGTGCCACAGCCTACAGCCAGATTAACTTGTGACACACATCTGCACCACGTTTGAATTCGTTTCATGCACAATACATTTGTAACTTTCAATTGTGTCTATTTATGCGTCATGCAGATAAACTTTTGAACTGAATGAAATGATATCATGTATTTATTTTTGGCCTACATCAGTGAGAAATGCCACATTATATACACAAAGTCATAGAAATCACCACCCCTGTTGTTCATCATGATTTTAATATTTTGGTTGTCCATAACAATGAAATACGCCTTGGACAGATATGACACATCAATATTTCATTAGTGTTGTCCCATCACATCCTGTAAGCATCGTCTGCCTGTGTCTTTTCTCTGGAAATCAATATTTCCAGCGAATATAGGCAATCCACCAACATGGCTGGAGACGGTAGTTATATACAGTCTGTAAGTGTGGTTAATATAATAAACATTTGTAAGGAGATGGCAGTTACTGTGAATTTACAACAGTTACACAGTGATTAGTAATAAACAGAGCCAGTGAGAGTGAGTGGAGCTTGTGAGAGTGAGTGGATTTAAGAAAGTCAGTGACTCAGGTGTGTCGATTGGTTTGTCATCTGTTCTTGAGTCTGGAGGAGACGTAGAAATCTTTTGTTGTAAATCTAAGTTAGGAAGATTCATGTTTTAATACAAGCACTTTTTGTCAGAAATGCAAGAAGTACATCTGCAGAAAGCACACAGTTACATTCTGTTTATCATGTGGACAAAATTGAAAATGTTGAACATTGAAAAATTGAGAACATCGGGCAAGTTAAAAAGAAATGTTTGTATGAACGAAAAACCATTACTAAATTGTTCCTAAACCAGTTAATCTGCAACGCCAGTTAATCTGGAACACCGGGAGTTCGCTGTTCTCGCCGGCTCAGATATTTGAAGTTTACACAGCTACATTCTCGCCTGAAAATATGTTAAAAGTTTATTTTGTGACCCAGAAAGAGTAATAAGAGTAATATTAAAACTAAGTAGCTGCAGTAGTAGTAGCCATTGTTGGAAACTGGAATTGGCTGGGCCAATCTGGGATAAGGTTTTTTCAATTTTGTTGTCCGGGTGGAAAATCGGGAGAAATTGGGGAGAATGGTGGCTCCGGTAGATTTTCGGGAGGGTCACTAAAATTCGGGATTCTCCCAGAAAAAATCGGGAGAGTTGGCATGTATGGCCTAGCATAGCCTGTAACGTTATTATGACGGACACATTATATGAGTGAACCTGACTTACAGTTTTCTTTGAAAAATACTTTCTTATATCCAGGTTCTTCCCTTTTGCTGCCATCCTCCTCTCCTCCTTGCAGGTCCTCACAGTGCAGGCTTGCCACTGCTAAAACTAAACAGAGCTCCCTGAAAGGCACAGCCAATCACATTGGCCATATTTGTCACATGAGGTAGGACTCCAGTAGACAACGTAATTTAACTCTTTCTGCACCGCTAGGTGAATGAGATGTTGACAGATCGTTTTTTTGCTTTCTATCGGTTTTGTTTTTCTTTACTCGAAGAGATCAAATTATTGGTGGGGACAATTCAATAATCGCTGAATATTGGTGGGGACATGTCCCTTCTGTCCATGCCAAATCTACGCCCTTGACACTCAGTCATTAATATATTACATATAAAAACTAAATTATACAGGCCTGTATATTGTGGAGGATAGACGTGTCATTGCTTGGAGCTGTGTCTGGCAGGCAGAGCGTCTCCACACTCCACAAATCTGATGCTTCTGATTTGGAGAAAATGAGCTGAGGGAGACACCTGGTGGACAAACACAGACATGACAAGAAGAAAGATTAAAGTGCAGAGGGGAGACAAACAGCTGGAAACACTTGTTGGAAAGGATTGTCATGCTTCAGAAAAACACGCAGCACACACTCTAACAGTCCTTTATTTGCACTGAAGGAGACACGTGAAGAAACCAAATCACACAATAATGAAGTGAACACATTTATAGCCAGTGTTGAAGATGATGGATACAAATGAAAATCATGGAGCATTTATACATTTTTAGGTCTGTGTCTTACAGCAGATACAGCATTTACATGAACTCAATGGCCAATTTATTTGAGATGGCTTAAATTAGAAAAACTAAGTATGCTGAAAATTTTACTTTTCAGTGGTGACATATAAATAAGCACATTTACTTTATGCTGTATTTAAGTAGGCTACAAGTCAAAGTTAGCCTACTTGAATTAAGGTTTTTGATAACCTTTTATCCCTCTCTCCATTCCTATAGGTGAAGGGTCGATGAGAGGATGGTGATGGCTTTTTATTTTTAAAATTTTTTTGTAATTGAATTTCAAAACAAAACCAATCAGAAATACTATGATGCCAATATTTTAGGGCTTTTACATCCATCCATCCATCCGTCCATCCATCCATCTTTGTCCGCTTATCTGGGGCCAGGTTGTGGGGGTAGCAGCCTAAACAGAGAAGCCCAGACCTCACTCTCCCTGGCCACCTCCTCCAGCTTGTCTGGGGGAACAGCTACATGTGCAGCAGGTGGCAGCTGTCCTGGAATCCCTGAGGCAGGCGGGCTCACAGCCAACCCAAAGAAGTGTGCTATTGAACAGAGGGTGGTACAATATTGGGTTCCACTTGAGAGACAGGCAGGTGTGTCCAAAGATGGATAAATCAGCAGCCATCGCATCCCGTTTACGCCTCCAGATGAAAAAAGTGACAAGGCGGTTCTTGGGGCTGGCTGGTTACTACAGCCAATGGTCCACGTTTTGGACCTTGCCATCCCCTCGACTGACCTAACCTCAAAGGTTGCCCAAGATCTGGTTTGTGCAGGTGAAGAAGGCTCTCTGTGGGGAACCCCTGCTCTACATGCCTAACTTTTCTCTCCCTTTTGTTTTGTAGACAGAAGCCTCTAACAGAGGGCTAGGGGTCATTTTGTCCCAGCAGGTAAGGGATGGGAAACAAAGCTGACACTAGGGAGATTTCATCAGTCGATAAAAAACTGAAGAAAACCATGAATCAACATATGAACATTACCTGATGCTGTTGAAGTGAAGCAGAGCAGAGCAGTGAAGCAGAGGTTTTATTAGAGACACAGCTTAGCATTTTGTAATTTGGCATAATCTGCAAAAAATAAAATTTCTTCAGTATTGAACACCAGAAATTAGACTTTCTTGTCGGAGGTCATTTTTGAAAAAAAAAACAAAACAAAAAACAAAACAGCCACCAACAACAGTCTGTACACAACAGTAGACTGGTCTGTAATAACCAAGCAAATAATGCAGAAAACAGATATTTTTGATGAAAACTGGTCTTAAGGTACACTGAGAGAGAGAGAGTTGTACAGGAAGTGTGATTTCATTGTGGTGGAAGCAAAACAGCAAAAGTAAGAGGAAATTAATGATAATGTTTTTCAGACGTGAAGTGTAGTTTTGATCTTCTTTTGCTGCTGGTTCAGTGAATTTTGGTCACAGACTGATGAAACCTGCAGTTTCAGAATCTGTGAGATTTCAGCTTTAGACAACTTTAGTGCTTTAGACGATCAAAAGATATCAAGTAGAAATTGAGTGTAAAGCAGCAAAGTTCCCATCATATTTTTTGAAGTGATTGAACTTTAGCCTCAAAATCTTTTTGATGTTGACAATGAAGGCTGCTCATTTTGAGCAGCACTCACCTACATCAGAAGGCTTGCTGGCAGCATCACGACAAAAATATCAGAAATGTCTTATGGCAAAAAATATGGGTAAAATATCAAATATTCGTTTTCTTGTTTCTTATTCATTTATTTTCCTGGATGCTCAGTTGGAGTATTTGAATTTGAACTGTTTTGTCTCTGAAGACTAATTTGAAGACTTGACATCCTAAACTGTGGCATTATGTGATTATTATGTAATATTGTAGGTCTTTAGCCATGTGACTTAATGACTGACCAAAAATAAGGGGGGCAGTCGGGGCTTCTTTGCCTTCCTTGGAAAAAGCTTGCAGATGTTGAAGGGGGTTCCAAGAGGTGTGCTCAAGCTCAAGTGCTCAAGCCAGGTTTTAGGACCAGATGCTGCTTTTCTGCTGGACAGTGTGCCAGAAGACTTGCCAGAGGATAATGCAAATCTTTCTTATGAAGGCTCAGAAGACAATGACAGTAATTCAGAAAAAGGTGTAAATCAGTTGCACAACTCATTTATGTTTAGACCACAGACAGTATAAAAAAAAAATACATTGAGATTCCTGGTCTGAAAAGCGAAGCCAACATGGAAGTGCATTAAACTATCATTCTTTTGAATGAGCACTGGTGGAACATACCCAGACTTCTGGTCCTGTAGAAGTTAAGAGCGAAATAATCATTTATGCTTAGAAGTATATAATTGTTTGTAGATTGGTAGAGGTTTGATCCTTAGCAGTCTGTAAAGACTCTAGCTGTGTCCCAAAACGTCGGCTGCATCCTTCGGAGGACCCGGCCTTCGCGGTCTACGTGGGCCGGGTCCTTCGAAGACCGAGAAGGAGGAAAATGCGAGGCTGTGAAATGGGACGGTCTAGCCTTCAGATTTGCGTCACCGCTGTGTCGGTGGAGTTTAATAAACTTGGCCGTCTGCTCCTTGCTATCTAAAATATAACAGGACACTGGCGTAAATTATCGACCGTCTCACACTTCGGTTTAATCAGTTTTCTGTTTGACGTTTATTCAGCTGTGTGAAAATCCCGGAGGAACCCACCCGATGGATTAATAAAATTTTATTTAATCTAATAATCTAATAACTTTGATCTCAGCCAACCCAATTTACTCACATAAAACACCGAAATAAGGCAAACAATTACATTTTTAAGTTATCCGAGTGACTTATATATCATGTTTAACCTGAGTAGCGAAAGAGCGGGGGTCTGAAAACGATGAAGCCGGGAGTCTGCTGCTCTCGCCGCTCTCGGCGACCATTGAACCCCCCGGCTTGCTATCGAGCGGGTGGGCAACAGACATCTCCGAAAACGTCGGCGCACTTTTGCAAATATGCGATGTCTTGATAAACCAAGCAGATATTTGTAATTTACACAGCTACTTTCTCGCCTGAAAATATGTTAAAAGTTTATTTTGTGACCCAGAAAGATTAATAAGACTAATTTTAAAACTTAGTAGCGACCGCCATTGTTGGCAGCTGAAATTTGGTTGGACCGCGCTATGAATTCTGGGATATGGTGGGCCACGAAGGACACACCCGACCCATCCTTCAAATTCGGGGAAATGAAGGACGCATTTGTCGGCCGCATTTGAAGGAGTCGACGAATTGGGACAGCCTTCGTCGCCTGGCTGTGACGTAATCGGCCTTCAAATGCGGCCTCCGGAGGATGCAGCCGACGTTTTGGGACACAGCTTCTGTGTGCCTTCCAGAGTGTTCTGGCATGCGCACACACACCCTAAGGTCATGAGAGAGGTCGTACCTTCTCTTTCTGATTCATACTATAGGAGGACACCTACTCTGTATCTGTTTGAGCATAAGAGCCCTTTGTTTAAGTGAACTGCTGGACTCCCTGGCGCCAGCAGGATTGGGGAGTCTTCACAGGGTCACAAAGCATCTTTACAAAATTCTTCGGTCTCAGGAATGTGTATGACACAAAACTAACATAGCAGGACTACCAGCAAACTGTAGCTGAAAAGCTAATGCTTCATCTTGCATTACTTTGCCCGAATGAGTGCTCTGCTAACCAGCGGAAATGTAGCCCGAAATCGCGGCAGATATTACAAAATGAAACATGCACACAAACTCCTCGTACTCTCATCAGACAGTACATGAACCTCTCAATAAACACAATATATGCTTAGCAAACCGCCATTTTACACAGTGGGACACTTATTTTTAAACAAAACCAATGCAGTACACCACTGACAGTGCTTACCTTTGCAAATCACAGTAAACACTGAACCAACATGGTGCCCGCGTCAACGAGAAATCTGAACTACGGTGTCCTGCAGAGGACAAATGGTCAAAATTGCTTAGATCTACCATGCATATGCAGCTCAACAGCGACACCTTGTGACTTATTACAGTTAGTAATAGAAAATATTACGCTTTTCATATTGAGCTGAAAAGGAACACAGTTTGTCCCATACTTAGGCTAGAATGGAAAAAGACACAAAGCTGGAGTTATTCTGTCGTTACCCTGCACAGCTGCCTCTTCTTCTCTCATTCTCTCCCCTCCCTCTCCTGTTGCTACTTCAATCATGAGACTGATCAATGATCAGCTGATCGGCTTTTCTCTCTTGTTTGTTTATCGCCCACTTTGCGCCAGAAAGAGGAAACCAGCGGATGTTGTGCTAAACAACAGCAGCACGTTTAAGCTTGATCAGCTGTTGTTAGAATTGATTTAATATTAATTTCTAGTATCAGCTGATGTTTGCTGGAGCCACAGCTGTAAAAGCTGCTGGTCATGATGTTGGTTTGGATATGTGGTGAGAGGGAAACATGCAGATGAAACCAGGAGATGTCCTTACTGAATCATCAGAGCTGAACAGGTGATGGAGAAACAGGTTTACCTTTTAGGTGACATGGATGAGTTGAAGGGAAGTTATGAACTGTTTCTGAGAGACAAATAACACCAGGATCCTTTTCTAAGTAGCTGACAGCTGGTAACTGTGCAGGGGCGGGTCTAGCAGGGAAACAGGGAAAGGGAAAGGGGGGCACAAAGAAATACTTTTCTTTCTTATTCTCATTTAAAATGTCTAGCTTTTAATAAATAATTATCTGAATATTACAACCAAAGTTTTTATCTGATGTAAAAGGTATAGAAATCATACATATACCAACAAGACTGTACATCACTGTCACAACAGCGTTTGTTTTCATTCAAAGGCTTTATGGCTTCTCCTATAATACCTGGTGGGCCGGTCTGTAGTCAAAATGCCCGGGCCGATTTTCTGTCCCAGTCCAGCCCTGGGCACGACACGCAGTGAATTAATCTGAGAAGGTGCATTAAAAAATAAATGGCCGGGCCAGCGGTGCACATCGCAAATTAGCTTGCATAGAC
The DNA here is from genome assembly GCF_013358895.1 of Oreochromis aureus. Taxonomy (NCBI): domain Eukaryota; kingdom Metazoa; phylum Chordata; class Actinopteri; order Cichliformes; family Cichlidae; genus Oreochromis; species Oreochromis aureus. The sequence continues at coordinate 46,172,255 of NC_052944.1, read as the reverse complement.
ACTTTAGTTGTGCCGCTTCTTAATGATGGCATCTTAGCTAACAACCCCAACTATCAGATTCAAGTTATAATTGGCTAAAAATAACTTAGCCTACCAGTGAGAGGGACGTTGCTAGCTTGCAGTTTTTTCAAGCGACGCTGAAATTTCCACATTCCGACACTTCAAATGCTTCAGGAGCTGTCCGCTCAGCGCAGCATCAGCACCACGGAAATATACGGATACATCCATAGGCTCGAGACAGAATTCACGATGTGTTTTCGGGACTGTCAGGTGGACCAATGTTTTCTTTTCTGATCCAAAGCTCCACTCTGTGGGGGTCAAAGTTTGCAGAACTACAGACACAGCTGGAATCCACAGCTGTGTGTGTTCATGGAGCTTGCATTTTCACCTGCTGGACATCACTACCTGACAAGTTTAACTGTCTTCAGAACATTGCAGAGGCCTTATTGACAGTATTTAGCTCTACATATCTGTGTGAGCAGGTTTTCTCTCACATGAGTGTCCTCAGGTAGCTGTCTGAACGCTGGACACTCAGAGACCTGTGTCTCTGAGTGGGAGACCAGAGATCACATTAACATGTGTATCCCTGTATTAACAAACATGCCATATTGGCCCAGTTTATTTTTCTTATCATTGTTTTTTTGTTTCACAATAGCTGATAACTATTCACTGATAGCTGCCAACATCTGCGAGCAAATATAATTCTTTAAAGTTGTTCTATATATATGTTCTCAGAAGAGGCAGCTGTGCAGCGTAAAGACACAGAATAAATCCAGCTTTGTGTCTTTTTCCATTCTAGCTGAAGTCCGGGACAAACTGTGTTCCTTTTCAGCTCAATACGAAATGCGTAATATTTTCTCTGAATACGGGACGATTCCATTTTTTAAGGAGCCGTTGGCAACTCTACTAACTAACCTTATGAATAAAATAAAGTTCACTATCAGTAACATCACAGCACCCACCCAGCTGTATAGAAACTCCGTCATGCTAGCTAGCACGCAGTACGAGTTATTGTAACTGACTGTAAAAAGTCAGCACAACAAAAATAAACTACACCTGAACTTGGTTTATATCTGACCCAGATAGACTGCAGGTCATAACTTCTTACCTGAAGTTCAGTTCACCTGACACTCGGACCGGCAGCTGCCTCGGGTCTCTCCTCCTCCTGCCTCCCCTTCCCTCATCCACCTGCTGGCCTCTGTGGAAGCTCCGCCATAGCCACCACCAAACAACTGGGTTATTTTTACACACCAGCCAGCATCTGGTATATCCACCACCTTTCATTGTTTATACCGTTACAAAAAAAAAAAAAAAAAAATCAACATCGGCCCACCGGGCAAATGCCCGGTATGCCTGATGGCCAGTCCAGCTATGGTTGTGCCAGCGGTTGCCGACCCCTGATATAGAGCATTCTAAGTGTACCTGTTCCTGTTCACTACATGTTCTCATCCTCAGTGTCCTACTGTCAGTTATGCCTGTGGTAAGTTCCCTTTGTTGTTTAGTGTGTCTACCAGTCATATTTCATGTCTGTCATGTGTTTTCTTTATTGTCAAGTTCATATCATGTCTGCATCTTATTATGGTTCCTGTTTTATTTTGAAAGACTCTGGTGTTCTTTGCTCATTGTACGCTGAGGTTCGCCACAGCGTCAAACCTTTCTGCGCCGTCATCGCCTCCCAGCTCGTAAGTCGTTGCTGCACCCAGAGCTGCCAGGGACTCCCACTGATCGCTCTGCCGTCCACCACTGTCAAGAGAAAGTGGCGTGCTCGTCGCCAACGCTCCGCATTCATGCCAAGCCAATATACGAGACTGAAAGTACTCCTGCCATGGTGCTCAGGAATAACTTTGTGCATCTATAGATGAGAATTTGTGTTTGTAAAAATAAATAAATAATAAAAAAAAATATTTACACAAGTTACAATAATAAAAGTGAAAGAAAACCTGAAAGTCAGGCTTCTGAACAAAATACAGCCAACTGTCACCAGATTTCGTCATGTACTTGATTGTAAGGGCTGAATGAGAGAGGAAGCTGTTAACCATTTCCACCTCCTCCCCTGCAGTCATGCCAACAACCTCCTGATTTTTACCACTCCAGATGATCTAATAATTAATTGTGAAACCAATATTTACTATAAAATGAATGTAAACAAAAAAATTCAAATAATATAATAAAGAATGTGTTGCACCTCACACTTGGTAGAACTTCTGAAGGTATGGCCAGTATTTGCAAGCAATATGTACAGTAGAACTGTCCATTTCTGTCTGGATAAAGCTTCTTCTGCAGGAACAGTGGATAAGCAAATATTCTCCCCTGTACATGTTAAGTAGCACTCCGTGTACAAACAACCACGTCAAAACCCTCTTCATCCAGTTTTCTTGCTCTTTTAGCAGTCTCACGTGCAGCAGCTCCCCTGACCGGCTCCACAGACCCCTCTGCCTGCAGTCTGCATGATAAAATATTTTGTTAAAAGTAAAGAAGCATGTATATTTACAGCTAAGTTGTAGCACTTTGGTGTGATTGGACACACTAAATGTTTACTTTCAAACTAATTATGCTCAGTATTTCAAATCTTTCCTCACAAACTGTATAAAAACTAAATGTGCAAAAACTATTTTATACAACATATATTTTACCGACAGTTTTCATTTCATTTCTTACGCCCTCAATAACACGGTGCACATCTGACCGCTGACTTATGTAACAGATTCATCCACTAGTCCTAACAGCATCATTTAAAACATTTCAGAAGAACATGTTTTAAAAACAGAGAATGCTATTTCCAACACAGACCAGAATACAGGAGGGATATGCACTACAAGCCCAACCCAGTGTGAGGGTCCATGTTTCCATAGTGAGTAAATACATAAATACAATACTCACTTTTTGGTGAGTCACAAACATGTCTGCAAGACAAATGTTATTTTCTGCTCTCCCTTTGTCTTACTGAGCAGCCATTTCAACTCTACTAAATTAGGAAGACTAACAACACAGACCAAACAATAGATGTAGGGCGGGCAAAGGTATGTCCATGCTTACAAACAGAGTATTTTTGACAGTGAGAAGAGTAATGTGAAGATAATACTTACTTTGGCGTTATTACATTTTTGCAGGAATAAATATAATTATCTGTGAAGACTGCTGACTTTAGACTGTTCAAAGCATTTGTTGCATTTATCTAGCTCTCATCTTGTTACAGCAACATCTCTAAAAGCAAAAAAGAAAGTTTGGACAACCATCATTAAAACAGGGTTATGTTAGCCAGCATATGTCTGCCAACCCTGTTATATATGCTTTAATTAATGCAGCAGCCTCTGCTGTTCTGACAGTTACGGGTTTAGAATCTGGTCATGTGACTACAACCATGAGGTATTTATGTCCAGTGTTCATTAATGCTGGATTTTTTTTTATTGATTTATGTATATAGAAGAAAGGATTAACAAGTTTAAAAGTTGAGGTAAGCACTAAATAAAAATGGTTAAACACACAGTATCGCTCTCAAGCTGCTCCTCTTCCTGGAGTGAAGCACAGCCTGATAACCCTCCCTCTTCTTCCTGCTCTTAAACACAGCACCTCCTCTCTGTCCACGTGTTTCCTCGTTCCCTCCCCTTCAGATCTGCACTTTGAAGATGGGTGTAACCAACATGTGGTGACGTGTAAGAGCTGACAGGCTCCATTCACTGCAGAAACACATGTTGTTTAGATCAGGGCTCAGACTAGTTTCAGTTATAAGGAAGAGGAACTCACACAGTCACTGACACTGAGAGGAGAAATGGCGCAGAAAGGAGTTCAGCTGGACCAAGAAACCTTCTCTTGTTCCATCTGTTTGGATCTACTGAAGGATCCGGTGACTACAGCCTGTGGACACAGCTACTGCAGGAACTGTATTAAAAGTTTCTGGGATGAAGAGGACAGGAAGGGAATCCACAGCTGCCCTCAGTGCAGGAAGACTTTCACACCGAGGCCTGTCCTGGAGAAAAACACCATGTTAGCAGCTTTAGTGGAGCAGCTGAAGAAGACTGGACTCCAAGCTGCTCCAGCTGATCACTGCTATGCTGGACCTGAAGATGTGGCCTGTGATTTCTGCACTGGGAGGAAGCTGAAAGCCATCAAGTCCTGTTTAATCTGTTTGGCCTCTTACTGTGAGAAACACCTCCAACCTCACTATGATGCAGCTCCATTAAAGAAACACAAGCTGGTGGCCCCCTCCAAGAAGCTCCAGGAGAACATCTGCTCTCATCATGATGAGGTGATGAAGATTTTCTGTCGTACTGATCAGCAGAGTATCTGTTATCTCTGCTTGATGGATGAACATAAAGGCCATGAAACAGTCCCAGCTGCAGCAGAAAGGACTGAGAAGCAGAAGGAGCTCGAGGTGAGACGACTAAACATCCAGCAGAGAATCCAGGAGCGAGAGAAAGATGTGAAGCTGCTTCAACAGGAGGTGGAGGCCATCAATGGCTCTGCTGATAAAGCAGTGGAGGACAGTGAGAAGATGTTCACTGAGCTGATCCGTCTCATCCAGAAAAGAAGCTCTGATGTGAAGCAGCAGGTCAGATCCCAGCAGGAAACTGAAGTGAGTCGAGTCAAAGAGCTTCAGGAGAAGCTGGAGCAGGAGATCACTGAGCTGAAGAGGAAAGACGGCGAGCTGGAGCAGCTCTCACACACAGAGGATCACAACCAGTTTCTACACAACTACCCCTCACTGTCAGCACTCAGTGAGTCTACACACTCATCCAGCATCAATATTCGTCCTCTGAGCTACTTTGAGGATGTGACAGCAGCTGTGTCAGAGACCAAAGATATACTACAGGACATTCTGAGAGAGGAATGGACAAACATCTCACTGACAGTCACTGAAGAGGATGTTTTACTGTCACCACCAGAGCCAAAGACCAGAGCTGGATTCTTAAAATATTCACATGAAATCACACTGGATCCAAACACAGCAAACACACATCTGTTATTATCTGAGGGGAACAGAAAAGTAACATTAATGAAACAAAAATGGTCTTATTCTGCTCATCCAGACAGATTCACTGGATGTTATCAGGTCCTGAGTAGAGAGAGTCTGACTGGACGTTGTTACTGGGAGGTGGAGTGGAGAGGGGGAGGAGTTTGTATAGCAGTTGCCTACAAGAATATCAGCAGAGCAGGGGGTGGCGATGAATGTTTTTTTGGATATAATGACAAATCTTGGGCATTATATTGTGACACAAACAGTTTTCAATTTTTTCACAACAAAGTCCAAACTGTCCTCTCAGGTCCTCGGTCCTCCAGAGTAGGAGTGTACCTGGATCACAGAGCAGGTATTCTGTCTTTCTACAGCGTCTCTGAAACCATGACTCTCCTCCACAGAGTCCAGACCACATTCACTCAGCCGCTCTATGCTGGACTTTGTCTTTGGGATGATGGAGACACTGCAGAGTTTATTAGATAATCATGTGAGTTTAAATGATACTACTCTTCATATTCAGCATGTTTGAAATCTGTCATCAGTCTGGTTAGTGGTTTTATTCTGTAGTTGCTGTAGTGGGTTGTCAAATGCAACAATATATTGGAGCTGCAGTGATTCATCAGTTAGTCAATGATTAGAGAATTGATTGTTTTATCATTATTTTAGTCACATTTAAAGCTGGTTCCAGTTTCTGAAATGTGAAGATTTTCTTCTTCATATAGGAACGCAAATGTAATGTGTTTGAGGCTTGAACTTTTAAATTGGAACAAAAGTTGAATCCTTGAGGTTTTTGATATTATATTGTTATTATTGTATTTAGAGTGATGCCAAGTAATGTCATTTTTCAGATGTAAAGTTTGATCACACTCGATCATTTATACATTAAAATACAGACACTAAATAACACAGGCCTGTATATTGTGGAGGATAGACATGTTTCATTGCCCTGAGCTGTGTCTGGCAGGCAGAGCGTCTCCACAAATCTGATGCTTCTGATTTGGAGAAAATGAGCTGAGGGAGACACCTGGTGGACAAAGACAGACATGACAGGAAGAAAGACTAAAGTGCAGAGTGGAGACAAACAGCTGGAAATGCTTGTTGGAAAGGATTGTCATGCTTCAGAAAAACACACAGCACACACTCTAACAGTCCTTTATTTGCACTGAAGGAGACACGTGAAGAAACTAAATCACACAATAATGAAGTTAAAACATTTATAGCCAGTGTTGAAGATGATGGATAGAAATGAAAATCATGGAGCATTTATGCATTTTTAGGTCTGTGTCTTACAGCAGAAGCAGCATTTACATGAACTCACTGGCCTTTTTCTACTGAACAAAAATCTCTAATAAAGTGGGAACGATGAACAGCTTGTCACACAGTTTGTTATCCTTGTATACAGTCTCTGCTGCTGTGTGCTGTGCTGCACTCACTCAGAGATAAGAGTACATGTACAGTTATCCCACTGACACAGAGAGGAGAAAAATATTTGGCTTCATTTAGAAAATCTGAGCTACGGATTAAAACAACAACAACAAATATGTAAATGAATCATATTCAAGCACCTAATTTGAACTGTTTTATTCCCCACATACATACTTAATATGGAACAATAAGGACATCCATTATAATGTTTTTGTTATCATACAAAGAATTTCTGGACAAATTCAAAAATATCCATAAAACCAAAAGAATCTGCTGTAGTTTTTGATGCTGTACCAAAAGTGTCCTCATACTGTTACCAAACTCTGCTGTTGATGATTCAGCCTTCAGGTTAGAAGAATTTGACAGCTTTATATATTTTTGTCACTGATGTGTTGAAAGAGTAATGCTCAAAGAACAATATTAGGAATATAATGAGTTATGTTACTGTCTCTGCTTCTAAACACTCCTGCTCTTCCTTCTTTAACGATATCCAGCAGGAGAATGCATGGAGGACCTGTGATAAATATTGTATCAACAGCAGGAGCGGGCGGGGGAGGGCGACGGTTGGCCGGTTAGTCTATGAATGGACAGCAGGCGGCAGAGCGAAGTGACGGAAGTTAAATGAGAACAGAAGTAGATGGCGGGAAAGATGATGTAGAGGTGAAATAAGATAAAAACAAAGCGGAAAAGGAGAACAACAAGCAGAGTGAAAGTAAACCTGTAATGTGGAGGAAACGGACAGTGAGCGCAGTGTAACCGTGACAACGAGACACGAGGACGGATTTAAAGTGATCATAAAATCGTCTTCAGACGGTCGTCGTTCGGTGAGTGGAACCAGATTCAGCTACAACACTGATAAATACACCTGTAGGGAGATCAAGAGTGCTAAAATCTGGGCCGGTGTTCCAGATTAACTGGCGTTGGTCGAATAAATGCGTGGTAGACTTGCTTTTCAGGAGCTGCTACCGACAAACCAGCAAAAAAAAAAAAAAAAAAAAAAAACGCCAAATATTTCATCTGTGACCAGGGGCGGATCTAGAGAAATTTTCTTGGGGTGGCATGAGCTGTGGCGTGTCCAGCGGGGTGGCCTGGGGGGGCACAGGCCACCCCCCCCAACCAGACTGGCCACCCCGAAGCCAAAACAATAAAATCCAATGAAATATGAAATGTACGATTATGTTTTCACAGTGAAGCTCAGATATCCGAGTGTAAGTGAATGCAGCATCGGCTTCTGCGCTATGAGCATCATGTTAGCAAAGGTAGGAGAGCCAAGCACGAAAGACAGCACCACAAACAGTTTTTCGGCGAAAGATTAACAGTTTAACATGGCGGAGCTTCCACAGCGGCTAGCAGGTGGATGAGGGAAGGGGAGGCAGGAGGAGGAGAGACCAGAGGCAGCCGCCAGTCCGAGTGTCAGGTGAACTGAACTTCAGGTAAGAAGTTATGACCTGCAGTCTATCTGGGTCAGATATAAACCAAGTTTAGGTGGAGTTTATTTTCTTTGTGCTGACTTTTTACAGTCAGTTACAATAACTCGTACTGCGTACTAGCTAGCATGATGGAGTTTCTATACAGCTGGGCGGATGCTGTGATGTTACTGATGGTGAACTTTATTTTATTCATAAGGTTAGTTAGTAGAGTTGCCAACGGCTCCTTAAAAATGAAATGGTCCCTCATTCAGAGACAATATTACAGGTTTTGTATTGAGCTGAGAAGAGACGCAGTTTGTCCTGTACTTAAGCTATAATGAAAAAGACACAAAGCTGGATTTATTCTGTGTCTTTGCTGCACAGCTGCCTCCTCTTCTCTCATTCTCTCCCCTCTCTCTCCTGTTGCTACTTCAATCATGAAACTGATCAATGATCAGCTGATCGGCTTTTCTTTTTTGTTTGTTTATCGCCCACTTTGCGCCAGAAAGAGGAAACCAGCGGATGTCGCGCTAAACAACAGCAGCACGTTTAAGCTTGATCAGCTGTTGTTAGAATTTATTTAATATTAATTTCTAGTATCAGCTGATGTTTGCTGGAGCCACAGCTGTAAAGCTGCTGGTCATGATGTCTGTTTGTATATGTGGTGAGAGGGAAACATGCAGATGAAACCAGGAGATGTCCTTACTGAATCATCAGAGCTGAACAGGTGATGGAGAAACAGGTTTACCTTTTAGGTGACATGAATGAGTTGAAGGGAAGGTATGAACTGTTTCTGAGAGACCAATAACACCAGGATCCTTTTCTACGTAGCTGACAGCTGGTAACTGTGCAGGGGCGGGTCTAGCAAAGTTATGCCAGGGAGCCAGGTAGGGCATTAACAGGGAAAGGGGGACACAAAGAAATACTTTTCTTACTTATTCTCATTTAAAATATCTAGCTTTTATTAAATAATTATCTGAATCTTGCGAACAAAGTTTTTATCTGACGTAAAATTGATAGAAATCATACATATACCAACAAGACCGTGTACATCACTGTCACAACAGCGTTTGTCTTCATTCAAAGGCTTTATGGCTTTAATACCTGGTGGGCCGGTCTGTAGTCAAAATGCCCAATTTTTTGTCCCAGTCCAGCCCTGCAGGTTAATACTGGCAGTGTCACCATGCCAGCTGACTGTATTTCATCATCAGCCAGTGTTGTTCTTTATACATCAGTATTACCAAAGTTTACCATAAGGCAGCATAGAAAGTATTTACTTGCTTTCAGGTTTCATTCAAATGTTAGTCTTTTCATTTGTTTCCCCACTTTTTTCCTGTTTCAAAATCAAACACCAGTTTGTGAGAAGATTATTTTCTTTTTTTAATAGGCAGATAAAGTTTTGCATTGGCTAATTTGGCAATTGTATGTTAAAAATGTTTGTATTTTAATATTCAAAAATGTTTTTGCCCAAAACATATGTGCATTATATGTTAGTAAAAATACTATGCAAATATTGCTGTCCTTGAATGCTGAGTAAACACTGACAAAGCACTGATTGTATCTCTTGTACTTCATCAATGCAGTATCTAAAAACTTTGCACCGTAGTGGTTAAAATCTCATTCTAATAAGAGTCAAAAGCAGATTCAGTTATTAGGTTTACAGGGTTATTGAATGATGGTTAACGGTTGGTAGATTATTTTTTTTTAACATTATCTGCCAATTACATCTGCCACCCTTCTCCAAATCTGTGCCCCTACCTGGCCCCCCCAACAAAAATTTTCTAGACACGCCACTGGGCATGAGGGTGGCAAAGAAATCAAATAGGGTGGCAAAATCAAAGCCTTTTTTTCCCCCCTCAAACACATATACAGGTGGTTACATATGGTTAAAATGATTCAAATGCAGTAAGTATACATGTTTTTCATATAAATATAGTCTATAACTTAATTATTGTCTGTAGCCAACATAATTACACACTTTAGTTACATAAAACATGTGAGTTTTGATCTTATGTACTGTATAGCCTGTATAATAAATAAATATGTAGCCCAATAAGTATAAAATCCAGAAAGCTACACAACATGGGGCGGTTCATTTACAAACACAAGTCTAACTTAAGTTTCACTGTTTTTTTTTTGTTAGAAAACAATCACATTGTTACAGCTTAAATTACACAAAATGTCAGATATCTGCACTGTCATGAACAAAAATTTAAACCTAATTTTTCATGATTTGTTGGATTAACCCACTGAGGTCTGAGATACAACCGGCCATGTTTGACTCCTTTTGAGTTTACATTTGTATTTCACCCTCAGATTGTTTCATTTGATTTTTCCCCCCTTGCCTTGTTTGGTATCATTCTTTTCAGCTCAACTGAATTTACTTGTTTTTTTTCACTGACATACTGCATTAGTATTACTGATCTGAAATCACACAAAGAACTTAAAATCCTAGTAGTATTTTTTACTGTAAAAAAAAAGCAACTCACAGACATGTTGAGTAAATTTTTATAACTTGAAATGCAAATATAAATTGTGCATTTTGTAAACATATACAACTATTTATCTAAAAATGAAGCCAATACTCCTGCCGTTTTTTTTTTCATTTTGTACAACCGTTTAAAAATATTATTAAAACTAAAATGAGAGAACAATCAGGTGTCACAATAAGATGCCCCACAAATGATGTGTGCCAGTAAAAAAAAAAAAAAGTTTGTCCACCAAACGACAGAGGAGAACAGCACAGGGATAAACCTGCAGGCCTGACAACAGCAGGTGTATCACTCCGCTGGTTTTCTACTTAGTGACAGTGTTTACGTTGCAAATGTGCCTTAGTGACATTCATTAGTGCCCTCACTGACACACAAAACAAAACGACTACACAACAGAACAACTACACAAGACAACACAACACACTAAGTATACACTCCACACTAAACGTCACAAATCTCCCACATCTAAAAACTCTCTCTCTCTCTCACTCGCTCGCTCTGTCTCGCTGCCGTTACCGTCACTCCCAAAACTCTCCCCTCTTCCCAAACAACCAAATTCCACATGTTGACTTTTTTTTTTTTAAATTGGTCGACATGGTGCATTTTTCCACCGACAGGAAAGAGGAGCCTCTTTTCCCCCCCTTTCTTTACTGTTTTCGCGCTGTCCTTAGAAAACGCTTAAAACACACACACAAAAACGTGACGACAGTATTTAGTAAAAAGCGTGGCTTATATATATTATCATAACTCTGGATTTACTGGCCTGTAATTAAAATTTAAAAACTTTGAAGTCTTAACTTTCAGTGTGGGCTGAAATAGAGACTCTGTGTGGCTGCAGCTTGTTGCTATGTCAGCTTAGATCAGTCATGTGATTTGTAGGTGCAGCGTGTCCGTGGACCACAGAGGGTTAATAACACTCACCTTCCTTCCATTTCCAGAGTGTAACATCCAACCACCTGTGCAAAATCCGAAATTCCCATGGTGTTGTTCAAAATGTGCTCTGGCACAATCATAAACATTGCTCACTACTGAAAACAAGAAAAAAGCCGGTCCTGCTATGGGCTGAACCATTTGTTAATGGTGCAGGGGGGAACACTATGCAATATATTCAGTTTTAGCATTTATATTCACTGTTGACTGTAACTACGCTCAAAGTGTTAATACTATCTTAATTTATTAAACAACACTGTCATATGCAAAACTGGGGTGGCACTTGGGGTGGCAAGGGATCATTTTAGGGTGGCACTTGCCACCCCATGCCACCCTTCTAGATCCGCCCCTGTCTGTGACACTTGTGAGGTTACCTCAAACACACTCCGTCAGTCTTGTTGCTGTTGAACAACAAAATATTTTAAAATGTTGCGAGTTTACCTGGTGATATTCTCATGCACGAGGCGATCGCGAAAACAGCAAAATAATTAACACCACGCCGGTGCTGTTCACAGGACAGCAGGAGTAAAGGTTCCGCGTTTTCGTTTCATAAGTAAAGCGTGCAATTTACTTTGTGTGGACTCAAATGGAGTCGAGTCAATTATCGCCACCTGTGGCCAAGTGCCAGAGCCTACAGCCAGATTAACTTGTGACACACATCTGCACCACGTTTGAATTCGTTTCATGCACTTTCAATTTGTAACTTTCAATATTGACTATTTTTGTGTCTTGCAAATAAACCTTTAAACTGAATATGATATTATGTATTTATTTCCGGCCTACATCAGTAGAAAAGACCAAATTATATACACAAAGTAATAGAAATCACAGCATGATTTTCATTTTCTTTACCATAACAAAGAAATACATCTTGAACAAATATATGACACATTAATATTTCACTAGTGCTGTAACATCACATTCTGTTAGCATAGTCTGCCTGTGTCTTTTCTCTGGAAATGAACATGTAACAAGGAACGCCACTGAAAAGAAAATAACATAACAGTTAACACATGGTTAAACCAACAACTAATAAATTACCATCGTGAATATTATGAACCCCACCACCCGTCCTTGTTGGAGGACGCTGAACAGACAGTGAAACTGACTTGGAGGGGCAGAACATGGCTGTGATGATGAATTGGTGCTTGTGGGTGGAGTTGGCAGACAGTACCAGGAGAGGATGCTTTAAGTGCATGTGATTATGCATAGCAGATGTTGACAGATGTTTGACATCTCTGCCTCTGCTGATTTGACTTTTGCACACATTACATATCACTTTGGTTTCATCTGCAGCACTGGCTGTAAAATGCTTCCACACAGAACTTGAGAAATTTTTCTTGCTGGTGGGGACCAAGAGATGGCTCAGCAGCAGCAACACTCTTTTCTATTTGGTTGCCCAAATCCATGTGGGGAGTTTCAGCTAAGTTAATGAATGATGGGAAGCTATGCTAAGGTTAACTAGCCTATAGGCTACATCTTGCTGTCTGCAAAACTAACTTAAACGTACCATATCACTCCCACAAGTGCAGACAATTTGACACAACTACACAAGCATTGTTTTATCCTTTTAAATAGAACGTTAACGTTACTCTTTCAACAGCCTATTGTCTAAATTACTGAGCTAACAGAGCTACTTAAACAGAGCGAACATGAGAGCACCCGACTGCAGGTGTCAATAGTGCAGCGCAATGGGATAATCCCCCAATCTTCGTGAAAGTTATAAACTACCTCCGGAACCCAGTTAAGATACAAAAAAATCTATGCAACAAAAATAGTGATGCAGTTCAGCCTTTCTTCACTCAGCCGAGCTTTCTCTGTTGCTGTGTGCAGCAGCCTGTGTCAGTCACCCCTTTCACACGTCACTCACTCATCCGGTCATGCACTGCGGTCTCATAAGGAAACTCAGCTTTTTGATATAAAGTTTTTCTTGTTCCCGAATACAAATATTTTTTAAAGTATTTGTTTGAAATAAGTATTCGTAAAAAACACGTTACGCCTTTCCGAATACCGTATTCGGGTTCACCCCTAGTAGTTACATCGTAAGGGTTTAAAAACTGAGCTTTAAAATGAACAGTGGTAATAAAAACCAATAGAGGCCGACAGTGATCACTAACTGTTTTTAGGTGCTTGTTCAGATTGAATTGAACAAGATACAAAGCATTAAAATATGTTAAAAACACAACAGCCTTAATAAATGCAGAGTAGCCTATATCAAATATGACAATAACACTTCTCACAAATGTCTTGATGCATTCTCAATCATCCAGGTAAGTAAATCTCCAAAAGTTGATTCTGTTCATCTGGACGTAGCGTTTTGTGGGAGAAATGTTTCGTCGCTCATCCAAGTGACTTCTTCAGTCTCAGCTGACTGCAGGTTTCCCCAATCTTATAAACAGTACATTTGCATAATGACTGAAACCAGCCCACTGAAGGAACAATGGGCTGGGAGGTCATTTCCTTCATCATAATTATGCAAATTCTCATGACCATTGATCAACAACCACTGACCAAAACCCACTGATCAATACCCAGATAGCAAGGAAACATTGAAACGATGTTGAGTCAATATCAGGCGACGTCATTGAAGCAACGTTGAAGTGCGACGTTGACACAACGTCACTCTTGCACCCATTTTTAACGTTGAAACAACGTCAGGTTTTGATGTTGAATCAATGTTGAAACCAGACATTGATTCAACGTTATATTTTCTAATACTCTTGACATTGAAACAATGTCAGACTCTGATATTGAAACACTGTTGAGCTATGGTGTTGATTTTCCACCTCTTTCGCATTTTTTTTTTTATTAAAACAACAGTTAAATCATGACTGGAAATCTACCTTGCTTTATAGTTATTTTAACCAATACTAAACTACTGCATGTTATAAAAATCAAATGTCTCACAATGTATCATGTCAATAATATCCTAAAATAAGAAAGCATTGCATGTGATGTAACAGAGAAAAAAAAAACTAAACAAAAAAGGTCAATAGACATGTTTTGTTTGCTAAATACTTTATTTAAACACAGTTTTCTATTTTACATTTATATTTTAATATAACTTTGTAGTTTTTACTGCTCCTCCGGGATGGGGACGGATGATGTGCGTCCTGCACCACCCAAACGGTCTGGGGCGTACCGTAGCCACTTCTGCACTGCCTGTGCAAAGAGAAACTCTGACATCGAGTTTGCCCCTAACTGCTGCGTCAGGCCATCTAGGACAAAAACCGGACATAGGACATGTGAAACACACCCAGCAGATCAATTGATCCCTTTATTGTTCACTTTAGCCTCATAAAACTACAATAAACGGTAAAACTTACCAAATATGCATCTGCACAGCGCAGTATCTTTAAATGCCCTTTTTTGCTTCGTGTGGTCCTTTGTTTTTTTCCCTGCCCAGTTTAGTAGTGAGGCCAGCTCATTTGTAATGGCATAAGCCATTACACGGCGGACTCGCACCTCAAGTGTTGTCCCTCCAATCAAGGCAAAGCGTCTCACCTATAGACACATTTTAAGAGATGGAATTAGCGTGTCTCATGTCTTAAATGTTTATGCAAGTGCTTGTGTGTATGTGGATGTTATGCATTTAAATCACATCTGACAGCTATTACACTTTATAGTTACAAAGTGTACATAAGCTTTATATACTTACCATTGCCTTAATTGCCTCTTGCGACGTAAGAGCTGCCTCTGCATGGTTTAGCTCCTCAATGCTGTTTAAGGGCAAATCCAAAGGGAGTACCCCAGCATCTACAGATTCATTTGAGCCGGTATTGCGGATGGCTCTGACCTCCTCACGCAGTTCGTTGACAGATCTCGTCAGGTTTGACAGCATTGTTAAAAACTTTTGTGCGGTCGCATCTGTTTCAAAGAACAATTCCAGAAAGATTAATGGCTTAAGCAGTGTGTGGCGAAACACTAATATATCCATAAGTGATGGTGTAACATTCGAATGTTACACCATCACTAACCATCAACTAATAATTGAATGCAGATCTGCATTCAATTATTAGTTGTTTTAACTGCTAAAAGTTTTTGCTAGTTTTTGCCTGTCACATATGGTAAATGGTAAATGGCCTGTATTTATATAGCGCTTTCTAGTCCCTAAGGACCCCAAAGCGCTTTACATATCCAGACATCCACCCATTCACACACACATTCACACACTGAATGTGTGTGTATATATATCTGATATTTGTATATGTAGCTTGCCATCACTAGTGCGTGAATGTGTGTGTGAATGGGTGGATGACTGAATGTGTAAAGCGCTTTGGGGTCCTTAGGGACTAGTTAAAGCGCTGTGCAAATATAGTCCATTTACCATTTATAACATGTAAAATCTGAAATTCCAAGATGTTCGAACTTGCCTTGTAATAGTGGCCTCACAGAGTCTCTGGAATCTACAGAAAAACAAGTCACAAGATGACATTCAGCAGTATAAACGGCTTTATATCTGCTTTTGA
Organism: Oreochromis aureus; assembly: GCF_013358895.1. Lineage (NCBI taxonomy): Eukaryota > Metazoa > Chordata > Actinopteri > Cichliformes > Cichlidae > Oreochromis > Oreochromis aureus. Next base: position 46,156,576 of record NC_052944.1, on the reverse strand, counting down.
AGATAACTGCACAATGACATTGTGATTCAGCTTTAAAACAAAATTTAAAGGCATACCATCTATAGAGAAGGCCTCTACATCAGACTCTGCATGCTGGGGAGATTGTAAAGGTGTGTCGTTCGGAATGTTCTCCCGGAGTGGCGAAAGGTGCCGGAAGCTGGGAGGGGCATTATGATGTCTGCTGTCAGTGGGCTGGGGGGAAGACTGCGAAGCGTTGAGGGCTGTATCGAAAAAGATAAATTTTTTAAAGTATTTAAGAATACAGACAACTTGTCCAAGAACTTTCCATGTGTCACACACAGTTATGTACACAGACACTAGACATTATTTTATTACCTGGTATTTTCACTCGAGGGGCCTGGGGAAACCGTTTTTTTGTGGGCTGCTCATCCTCTGAGTCCGTATATGTGTACAGGGGATTTGTTCTAAAGAAATAAGTAGAAACAGTTCATAGGTAATTACAAATCTGCGTTTGGCATATTTTGTACACTTTGATTTGTAACAGCACACACACGGGAAACGGAGATGTGCACGAAGGTGCAGTATACAATGAATTTTTGCACAAGTGTACACGGCTTTGCATTTTTAAAAAGTTTACCAACTTACACTTTTTGGCCGCAGAGCTTTCAACTTTTCTGAAATTTCAACTACTGTTCGACTGGACAGCCTTGTTGCAAGTACTTTGCCCTTTATCCACAAGTATATGAGTTTTCTTGTTACTCCAAGACAACATAGATGCATATAATCCAAGGGAAACATTGTTATCATCTTAACCCTACCAGCTAAAGGAGACAATGTTTGATTCAAGTGGTGGTCTTCATCAGTCATCAACTGAAAATCTGAATCCGTTCTGAGCTTTGCATTAAGTTCAGGGTACGTCATTTTGTTCTTCCATTCACCTACTTGAACACATTTATCACAACCAGAATAACCATTATGAGCCTTTATGTTTTTAATGAAAGCTCTTGCAGGTGCATCACACACAAATGAACATACTTTAACAGTTATCTGGCAGCTATTGTAGATAATGCCATACTTCAAAATGTGCCCGAGGTCCTTCACAAATGGGTCCAAGAACTGAACTACACTTTTTGGCTTACCCAGACCACAGTAGAGACCAACAAGGAATGGTGATTTGGTGTAGTCAACATTTGCAATTGCAAGAATTGGCCAGAACTGAAGTTTACTGCTTTTGAAAAGGGGTAAACCATCTATATTAAACTGCAATTTTAGGTTGTTCAAGTTGGCAGGCAAGATCAAGGATTTTAGTCGAGAGACCAACCCTTTAGCCAAACCAAAATGATGGTATTCCCCACCATCCATTTTTATTGTGTTTATTTGACCTTGCGTCCGGAGAACTGTCCTGGCATCTTTTGGTAGGTCTGGGTGAAACACACGCAAAATTCCCAAGAGTGCTGTTACTGCCACCAACGAGACTGAAAATGTAGAAGCCCAGTATCTTAAACTTGTTATTAAGAATTCATTATTGGGCGCTTCGTCATCAGCTTCAGCATCACTAATATCAGAATCAAACGGTGGTGCATGGCAACCAAAGCTGTCAAAACTGAAGTCATAGTCATTATCCTTGTCGGTTGACACATAGGTCTCACATACTTCTGAAATGTGATCAGAGCGACTGGGAAATACAGGACTGTCTATACCCGGGTGACAACAGTGGGACACACCAGACTCTTCTGCAACCTGCGGTCGCTTATATTTAACTTGTGCATTGCTCTTTTGTTTATGTTTTTCAGCAACCATCTCATTAAAGTGCCTGATTATATCTGACTCTGCTGCCTCAACCATTTTGCGTAATTTGCGCCTCCTTGACCAGCGTGATGTCATTGTCAGTGTATATCAGATTAAACAAATATATTGCTATTTTAATAATATTGCTGTATTTGGAAATAGCCAAATAAGCAAAATGTTTAACAATAGGAAAGTTTTTAAGGACGTGAGTTTCTTACGTATTGATGGGTGGATGGTAGTAACCAAATGTGATCTGAAAAAAAGAGGAGAAATAAGGAACAACGTCAATAAAGAGGGAAAACTAGATACAAAGACAGCTCATAGAAGATGAATCGAGTCCTTTTTGTGAAGGGACAGTTACTGTGTGTGTAAATGTAAGCATTTAAACACTGAATATACTTAAATTAACAGTATTTTGTCTAAGGCTGCCATTGTAGGATTTCATAGCACCGAGACAAAAACGTAGCGCAGTGTGACGTCAAAATTGGCGCCGACCGTTGACTCTGCGGCTATGTCCACACGTACCCGAGTGTTTTTGAAAACGCAGATTTCTAAAAACTCCGGCCAGGGTGGATATTTTCTAAAACTCTGTTTTTGCATTTACGTGTGGGCGAGAAAAACGGAGAAAACGCAGCGTCAAAGATGTGCGCCTTTTTTGACGTAACAGTGTGCGCCACGTTATTGTTTCGGTGAAATGAATTTCTACAATACTGTTACTGTTAATTGTACTCTCTGCAGTGTTTAAATGCTTACATATACACACACAGTTACTGTCCCTCCACACATACGACTCGGTTCTGCTTTGTTTACTATTTCCCACCGAGGCTTCTAGACTTCTGATTGGCCAACATTTCTACACGGTTAGGAGTATAGCGCCACCTGCTGCTTTGGCATGTTCCTAGCAGCGTTTTCCTTAATTTCTGCCTTTACGTGTGGGACGGATTATTTTTAAAACGAAAACGGAAAATCTCCGTTTTCAAAAAATACCCGATGTGCGTGTGGACGGTTTGCTCCGTTTTTCTGGTCCACACATAAATGCAAAAACGGAGTTTTCGAAAATATCCACCCTGGCAGGCATTTTTAGACATCTCCATTTTCAGTGACCAAAAACGCTGTTTACGTGCGGACGAACGGTGCACACGCAATTGGTAGTTGAGCGTGCAACGTAAATTTGGGTGAGCGTGCAACGTAAAGTTTGAATTGAGTGTGAATTGAAGCGGGTGCTCTCCAGTCATTAAAAGTAACAAAGTCAAACAAAGCACACACTGGATCGACCTGCTTAGCACTTTTAATTTTAATGTTTATTTAAGCGTTGTCTGACAGTATGTTTTGCACTATGTTTTGCAAGTACCACAGCAATTTCCTAATGTTGTAAACCTGCTCAACATTTGGCAATAAAACCCTTTCTGACTCTGGAAAAAAAAAAAAAAAGTAACAAAGTCCTTGAACACATTTATAGAGTTACCATTACGTTTATCAGTCACATAAAACAGATGTATAATTTTTTGTAGCACTAGCAACAAATGAGCGAAAGTCTGGGTCAAGCGCCGAGGCAACGGCAAGAACAAAGGAAACCTCGAAGCGTTAAAGCTAGCTTTGTAAGGGAATATAAGGAAGAAATTATGAAACGAAAATGTTTTCTTTGTTGATATACTTTGTTCGCAGTGCAGTTTATTTGTTGCCGGATTGTAAGAAGTAGACACAATTTCGGGCTCCCACATTTTGTGGGAGCAACGTAAATAACAGTAAAAAACTTGTTAATGTACAACATTAACGAGTTTTTTAATGTTATTAAAATGCAAACATGGAAATAACGAGTAGAAAAAAAAATCATTCATTCTTACCTTATACTAATCGTGGTGCGGGCCGGTGCAGTGCATGAAATGATGCCTTCTCCGGTCAATTCCGTTGAGAGTAAATCAAATCTCCCGCTCTACTGTAGAAAACAATGAATACCTGGGGGGATGTACCAATGTGAGAGGGGTGCTGCGGAATAGTCCAAGTGATCGCTGCTTTAATTTCCCGGTCAACTATACATAAATTGCACGAGACACGATTTTTAAAGCTGGTGAACTAGACCAAGTCATTGATAACAAATGAACAATAAATCTACTTTCTCTGGTACTTTATACCTGATCAGTTGCAATGCAATTTAATGCTCAACTACAAATCGATGGTTTTGATGGTGACCGGAGCGAATGATCGTCAACTATAAATAGAGCGTTTTCTCGACGTTGTTGTTGTCACCTGGTCGACTATAAATAGATCAAATATCAATGACAAAAAAACAACGGTGAATCAACATCGTTACAACGTCTCTATAGTAAGACCGTCGGTTTACCACAGTATTTCAATGTTGTTACAACATTGGCATTTCAACCCCGACCATATACGACGGTTTGGATGAAAAATCAACATAGATTCAATGTCGTCTTGCTATCTGGGTAACCATGTGTACCATTCACAGAGAGTTGGGGAATGGCTGCAATCACAGCATTGTAAGATGGCGAAAGATGTACCCTTAGGCCCCCTCCTCGATTCAGAGATGGTCTTTCCCTTTTCACGTAAATGGCCTCCTTGACTCCGCGCTCAAACCAGCGTTCCTCCCTGTCCAGTATGTGTACATCCTCATCGTTGAAAGAGTGTCCACTGGCCTGTAGGTGTAAATAAACTGCAGAGTCCTGGCCTGACGAGGTGGCTCTTCTGTGTTGTGCCATCCGCTTCGCCAGAGGTTGTTTGGTTTCCCCGATGTATAAATCCTGACAATCCTCCTGGCACTTAACAGCGTACACTATGTCACTCCCTTTGTGTCGGGGGACCCGATCCTTGGGGTGGACCAATTTTTGGCGCAGCGTATTTTGGGGTTTAAAAGCCACAGAGACCCGGTGTTTAGAAAAAATGCGTCTCAACTGCTCCGATACTCCTGACACATACGGGATCACTACAAGTTTTCGCTTAAGCAGCGGTTGTCCTTCTCTCCTGGATCGGCTGGAGCTTTCTTTAGGTGCCTTTCCAGCTTTGACAAAAGTCCAGCTGGGATAACCACATTTACTCAGGACCTTCTTTATGTGCTGTTCTTCTGCTTCCCTGGCCGCTGTGTCAGTGGGGATGGTGTTCGCTCTGTGTTGTAGCGTCCTGATGACACCCAGTTTGTGCTCCAGTGGATGATGGGAGTCAAACCTTAAATACTGATCCATATGCGTAGGTTTCCGGTACACATCAGCTTTTACATGTCCCCCATTACTGATGGAAATCTCACAGTCTAAGGAGGCTAACCTGCCACTTTTCATATCCTCCCTGGTGAATTTGATGTGTCGGTCCACCGAGTTAATGTGATCCGTGAAATGTGGTACGTCCTGAGATTTGATTTCTCAGCCAATTGCCAATATTAACCAAACTATAAGGGGTTGGCCAAGTTATTAAAAAAAGTAAATTCACCAAATCTTGAAAAATAAAACTGAAAAATAGAATAAAAAATAAAATATAATATCCATCCAGATATTTACAACTAACAACATAAAATTTGACTTAATTGGATAGTGTAATTCAAATAAATAACCCCCTAACTAAAATCACTGTGATTACATCAGTGTATGAAATGAGGAAACTGAGTGCAGATCTTAAAGCTGCGACTGGGCTCTGTGTCGGGGTCTGACAGACACAGGTCCTCCGGTCGGCTCTGTGCAGCAGACAGACTCACAGTGCTGTTTGTGGGATCGAGAAAGAAACTCTTCTCTACCAGACTGAAACTGTGAGGAGAACAATGGACTAGTCCCCCTCTGACTGTACTAATATAGACGTATTTTTGAGTTTGTAGTTATCTCACGATTAACTATGTGGATGTGGTTCAGCAAGGTAAAGACACACGACTCAATAACCTGCTGCCTGATCCATAAGGTAATAATATGGTGTGTATTAATGATGAGAGGGGAAAAAGATATAATAGCTCACAGAACAGAGTGTTACTGATATAATGTGCATGTCAGCTGTGACAGCAGGTGTTATAAATGCAACTGATGATGAAGAAAAGGCTGAACTTAAAGTAAAGATGCACAGTCTGATCATTTATCTGTAACAGCTAAACAGAGCAGAGATGACGGCCGTGCTAAAAACCCAGAAGTGTGGAAAGAAAATCAGTGTCAGGAGGAGACCTTGACTTACCTTTGACTTTATTTCATTTAAACACACAGTCAGAAATGTTTTGAGGTTATTTAAATAAATGTACTATTTGTTTGTAATATTGATTAGTGTGTAATTAAATCTTCCAGTAAATTGATGCGTTCACATAAACGTGTTGAATGATTCCAGTGTGCATTTTAAAGACAACAGTAAACTAGTTAAAAACCCATCGTATTGTTGGGGAAGACCATGGAGAGAATGAAAACAGATGAAGATGATTTTTAGATACTAACAGTCTCTTCTCTGGGGATCAGAGTGGGTTTCATAAAGAAAGAGGGACGATGGATACTTTATTATGTTTGGAATCAGAAATCAGGAAAGCTCAAACAAATAAGAAAATGATGATAGCGGTCTTCTTTAATACAGCCAGACAACATGTTATGGAAAGAGAGACTCCTCATTAAACTCAGAAATCTAGGTGTAAATGGTAAATTGTACTATTGAATTATAAGATTGATGAAAGAATATAATTATACTTGTTTTTCCTGCTATTCTCCTGTTCACACTCCAGTCCAGGAGGCGGGATTAATGCACCTGTAAGCTGATTTGTCAAACGCCATCAAGCCCCGAAGAAGAACGGAGGAGGACAGCACTACTGTGGTAGAGGAGCGGTGTGTGTGCAGACATGGCTGCTGTTGATGAAGCGAACTGAACTTAGAGGAGAGACACAAACTAAAGTATCCATCCCCTCACGTCAGTGTGGATCTGACACCGTCTGTATCGCTTCATCGATGCTTGTATCGATCCGCTCAGCTGATTGTTGAAGCAGCAATGAGTTCAGTTCAGTATCTGAGAGAGTTCATCAAGGAGAGACTAACTGCTGTTTGTGAAGAAATCTTCTCAGAGGTTCAAAAAACCATCGTCCAGTATGAGGAGGAGATCAACCGTCAGCACAGACTGCTGGATATCAGCCGGAAACCCGACAGAAACTCACACATCACAGGTATGGACATGTTTTTAACTCTGTGCTGTTCAAGCTCAGATTCTTCAGTGTGACTGACTTTACTAGAAGATGTTAAACTGGGTATTTAACAGTGCTGTGGGTCAGTGTCCAGTGATGGACTATGTTGGACTGGTGCAGGTCCATGGTCATCAGGCGTCAGTGTTTTAGATCCTCTGTAAACACTGAAACTGTGCAGTAAAGATCTAGGCCGTTTCTCAATTCTCAAGTACGTGAGTACGTACTCGCGTTCTCGGTGAGTACGTACCCGCCGAGAACGCGAGCACGGACTCGCGATATGTACAATTGGAACACCTGCGTACGTGATGATGTCACAGGTCCAGAGTTTTTACTGCCGTCCCCTCTTAATTTAACTGTGAGTAACATGTTATGAAGCTTAACTTTAATCACAGCCAAACCGGTTTACTCAGGAACAAATAAAACACTGAAATAAACCAAACATTAACATTTAGAAGTGATCTAAGTGACTTATATATCATTTTTAACCTCAGTAGTGAAACCTCTATTAATAAAAATAGTGTACATGTACATACGTGTACATACCTTAATAAAAACAAGCAGGTGAGATGTTAGAACACTTTTATTTCTATTTTAGTGGACACTCAATACTATAGACAGCTGCTGGGGTTTCTTTAACCTGAGTAGAGAGAAGTCCGCGAGCGGGGGGGGGTTGAAAACGATGTGCCGGGAGTCCGCTGTTGAGTTTTGGACGAAATGTATTCTGGGATATTTAGCTGTACCAAGTCCACACCGATGCATGCTCGATAAAACGGGCGGAGCAAGAACACATCCGGGACTTTTTCGCGTTCTCGGCTTGATGCGTACTTCGAATTGGAACAGTACTTGGTCTCCGACTGATGACGTATCACGAGTACACGAGAACGCAAGTACGCACAAGTACGCATATTGAGAAACGCCCCTAGTTAGATGTCATCAGAAAACACATTTAACAAGTTGTTAACAGACTTCTCTGAAGTTGAAGTGAAGCTTCATTTAAAGAAGGATTTCACACACTGATGTTTTCATGGTGTCTTTTGTGTCTTTGCTCACAGTGAGGAGCTTCAATGCTAACATGTTAGCGTGTAGCTGTGAGTGTGCACAACTATTTCCCTGAGCTGTTGTGTGTCTGTGGCTCATAATGGGTCATATGACAGGCTGATCACCATTTATTCAGTTTTGATTCATGCTTTAAAAAATTCATTTTTTTGTATCAACACATTAGTGATTATTGTTCTTCTGTTTCTTTTTTCCTCAAGACCTCCCACAACAACATGACTGTGAGGAAGAGGAGGGTCTGGATGAGCAGCAGGTCTGTAACCAGGAGAGGAACTCCAGTGTGGACCAGGAGGACCCAGAGCCTCCACAGATTACAGAGGAACAGGAGGAACTCTGCAGCAGTCAGGAGGGAGAGCAGCTTGGACTGAAGCAGGAGGCTGAAGGCATTATTGTCTGGAGTGATGAAGAGCAGCTCAGACAGATGGAGACCATCTGGAAACCTGTGATAAAGTTACACAGAATAGGTATGTAAAACTCTGATGTTTTAATAAAAGTGAATATGACTCACAGGCGTCACAGTGGAACAGTCAACACTGGTTAGCACTGTTGCCTCACAGCAACAAGGTTTGACTCCAGCATGTGTCCGGGCCTTTCTGTGTGGAGTTTGCATGTTCTCCCCTTGTTCACTCTCCAGAGACATGCAGACAGCTGGGTTAGGTTAGTTGGTGATTCTTAAATTGCCCATAGGTGTGAACGTGAGTGCGAATAGTTGTCTGTCTTTCTGTGTTGGCCCTGCGACAGACTGGTGACCTGTCCAGGGTGAAGCCTGCCTCTCCCTATGGTAGCTGGAATTGGCTCCAGCCCCCCCATCACCCCAGACCCTAATAAGGTCAAGTGGAAGAGAATAGATAGATGGATGGATGTAAAATCCTAGCCACATTTTCTGATTTTCTGTTTTCATTTACATAAACACATTTCCATCATTAACTCATGCAGAATAGGAGAAAATTAGTGCATAAAAATGCAGCAGAATGAAAGACGTGAAATGTCTGAGTTTCAAATTTCCACCCACTGCTCAGACAAAATCTACAGAGACACAAAACCAACAACACAAGTTTTAAGTTAAAGAATTACATGTTTCCTCTGCAGCATTGAAATGGTTAGATTTGAACAGTTTACAGGTCTGGGTAAGTATGAATAAATATTTCTGTTCTGTTTTTGAAAATATTGAATTCAGAGTTTCTAAACTGAAATTTATCAGACAAGAGAGTTTTCATGGCATTTCAAGCACAGCCAAAACATTTACCACTATGTAATAGAGCTGTGCCCCAGCATGCCTTCTTATTACTGTAGCAAATCCAGACATCCACATTTATTTAACAAAAAACAACATCTATTTATTCCATACATCAAAGACTTTTACATATGAAGCTGAACTTTGAACTTTGCTAATAAGCAACTAAACATTTGCATCAGTGCCCGAATAATCTCTCAGATTTTACACTTTATATTTCAGTGGTATACGTGAGCAACATGCTCAATATGTAGAGACCTGCTAATAGTTCAGACCAGTAAACATTTTCTCAAATGTTTGTTTTGCTATCATTTTTTCCCTTTTGTGCTTTCAGATGTCCAACAGCAGCATGCTTTTGAGGAAGAGGAGGTTTTTACCGACCAGGAGGTCTGTAACCAGGAGAGGAACTGCAGTCTGGACCAGGAGGACCCAAAGCCTCCACAGATTAAAGAGGAACAGGAGGAACTCCGCAGCAATCAGAAGGGAGAGCAGCTTGGACTGAAGCAGGCGACGGATGCCTTCATGGTGACATCCGCTTGTGAGGAAAGTGCACACAGTGAACCAGAACCAAACAGTGAGCAGCTCCTTTCTCACAGCTCTCCTGAAGCAGAGAGCCAAGACCATAAAAAAAATCAGCATGTGGACTCAGGATCTATTAGAAATGCAGAGCTGAAGAAGAGACGTCACAGAAAGAGAATAGACAACACTCCTGTGTCATCGAGTCAAAGTAGAACGGACACAAAGAACAAGTCTGTACAATGTGACGTGTGTGGAAAAATTTTACAGAATAAATACTTAATGACTACACATCTAAGAATTCACACAGGTGAGAAACTGTATTCTTGTAGCACCTGTGGGAAAAGATTTACTCAGAAATCACATTTGGACTGTCATGTAAGAATTCACACAGGTGAGAAACCGTATCCTTGTAGCATATGTGGGAAACGATTTATTCAGAAATCAGTGTTGGACTGTCATGTAAGAATTCACACAGGTGAGAAACCGTATCCTTGTAGCATCTGTGGGAAACGATTTATTCAGAAATCAATGTTGGACAGTCATGTAAGAATTCACACAGGTGAGAAACCCTATCCTTGTAGCATCTGTGGGAAACGATTTATTCAGAAATCACAGTTGGACTGTCATGTAAGAATTCACACAGGTGAGAAACCCTATCCTTGTAGCATCTGTGGGGAAAGGTTTGTCCAGAGGATACTATTAAAGAAGCACATGAGAATTCATACTGGTTAAAATGTTCATACTTAGAAAATGTGGGAAAACCGTGAGTCATTGCTGAACATCTGAGTTAAAGGAGGATCCATATTCAAGTGAGTAATTTTCAGTCCAGAGCAGTAAAGTTCAGTTCAATTTATTACGTTATTCTATTAATTGTATGAGGGAAAATGTGATCTTACATTTCATGAAGGTTAAAGTTCAGCACCTGTTCTATTGGTTCATTGTTTAGCTCTGCTATTCATAGTATTGCTTGATATACTGTAATTTGACAAATGGACCAAAAACCAGTCCAAATCCTCTGGTTAAGATTTTTAATCTTTTGCTCAAGTGAGTTTTTGTCACAATAAAAATGAACAAAAGTGAGCAACAGTCAAGAATTGTGTTTATTCTTGTAAGGGAGCAAAAGTATCAAATACAAAGTTTTATGTTTGAAGGGCGAAGTCCCCAGTACATTTTGCCAGTCTCACCCTCCTTTATCTTAAAACTGTCACACAATAACACTTTTCCTTCTAGAGGTTTCTCACATGGACAGTTATGAGTGTGTGCAGTGCAATGAGCAATTTTTTTTCTTTTTTCTGCAAACTGGGAGTACTTCCAGGCACTAAGTGTGTCCTTGACTGTCATACAGCTAACACCAATTAGAACATTGCATAACATATTTTTACCACGAGATGTAGGGCTGTGCGATATGACGAAATATATATGATGATGATATGAAAACATCTATCGTTTGATATTATATACTTGTCATATTAAACACTGTCGTTTGTTTAATGGTGTTGGAAAATATACAGTTTCCTGCAATTTTTTTTCTCTTCTATCACCTACGTAAGCATCACGTGAAAGGTTATGGATAGAGTTTATGGATGAGAAGCAAAAATGAGCCGTCAAGTGCTCAAAATAAACCTTAGACTCAAATGTTAGCACAAGCTTTTCCCTGCAGCACGCCATATAATAAATACCCACAAAGAAAAGGTGGCCGTTACAACTTACATCTAAAAATATACAGTTTTAGGCATCGGTAAAAACACTCAAGGTACGTGATGCCCAGCCGAAAAAGATTTACTCAGGTCGATTTGTCCAAGATTCACAGAATTTACAGAAAATGCATTATTTTGTGATATATGTCATTATCGGGATATTAGATTTTGTTCATTGAGTGCAGCCCTAATCAGCTGTCAAATCCAAATAATAATTGGAGCTGCAGTGATTCCTCAATTAGTCAATGATTAGAGTTTAATTCAGCTGGGAAATATTAACTGCTGTTTTTGAGATGTAGTGTTTTTGCATAGGAAACATTGAAAGAAAATGTGGGAGAGAAAGAGCTTAGAGCTTTTCTGCGCCGGTTCAAAAACTTCCTCCTGTTGGAGCAGTTTAACTGCAGCAAACCAAAGGTGAATGCACACGGGCAGAAAATAGGTTTTAGTTTGTTAAAGTCAACCTTCCGGTTTAAAGTTCACCAGGAAACTGTTGTTCCTGGTTTATTGGAGCATTAAACCACGGTATATTTTAATCACAGCGAAGTATTTTATTGACAGTTATGACAGTGAACAGTGAGGAAACCTACATAACACTGTCTTGTTATACTTTTCCATGTGTTGTACAGTTCAGAGACTTGATTAAATACTGCATAGGTCAGTATCAGTATGAAAATGTGGACGTTCATACTGACTGCATAAAACACAAGTTAGCGCTAATGTTTGCAAGCCAGACTGAGCCAGTCCTTTGTTGATGTCAATGATGAACAAATGGTGAGCTAATTTCTAATCTATTTTAGCTGGTTCTGTAGAGGGTAAAAAAGCAGACAAGAGAGGCAATGGACTGGTGGTGTCCAAGAAGAAGGGAAGGTTGGATCAAAATCAATTCATCAATTTTTGTACTAATCCAGTAATGTAATAGATTATTGTACTAAATTCAGTAACTATATAAAACTTACAATTTTAATGGGACACGTGTGTTGCAAAGGTACCTCAGTCACACAGGACGGATGGCTTGTACTACAATCAGCTGATTGCAGTTTGTGTGCAGGGAGGACAGTAGTGGAGCGGTTACAGGTTTGAGGAGCGGAGATATGGGAATTATTTTTGTTTTTATTGCACATAAGGACAAGAGCACAATGGTAAATTACAGACTGGATCAATGACACAAACAGATTATGCTGCTAACAGAACTTTAACTCTTCCTCTGTACAGACGGCATGTTAACACAAAGCTAGTCAAGAACCCAGAGTGATGATGAAGCCAAGCGCATGCCGATCCCAGCCCAGCAGCCAGATCCTGATCCTGATCTCCAACAGGTAGTCAGACTTGCAGCCTCCATTTCTACCCGTTCATGTTTCCACAGCAGAGTCACCGTGGTGATTGCTCTGAAGTCTTGTTCAGCTTTGCTTTGTGTTCACGTGTAAACACTAAAAGAGAGATGTTGTGTGTCCTCATTAGGATAGAGATTTGTGTTGATGTGAACGACTGTAGCTTTAGGTATATATTGTTAACTGGTGATTATATGACAATGCATTTCAAATCATGTTACAGAGTAATGCAAAAGTAAGGTAACAAGCAGTGTAACAAATTATTTTCTCTGGCGAGTACTTAAGTAACGTACTGCATTAATGTGGTACACATTACTTTCTTTGAGTGGCAACACCGACACTGTTAGCAATTCATAGTTTAACACATTAAAAAAGCTCAGATCACTTTAAAGACTCTTTGTTAAACATCTGTAGTCAGATACAAAGATCTAAAAAGTGGCTCTTTGAAGCAGACGTCCAACCTGGATCTGTTTTGTCCATCGATCCAGATTTTAACTGATTTTCACAAATACCAAACAGAGTAATGTAAAAAAAAAAAAAAAAGAGAGAAAGGTCAGAGCCAGTCCATGGCAGATGAAAATAATCACAGCAGGATGACCGTGAGAGGAAAATCCACCTCTTAATCATCCAGTACGCAGATATCACGACCACAGACACTTCAAAGACGTCATCAAACCACCAGCATAATCAGAGTTGATTTTATTCTCTTAAAATGTTCAGTTTTTCTCACAAACACTGGATCAGATTCATGTGCGTGTCCGTGGGAGCACCAGCACTCCCTGTAGCATCGACAGGTCGGAGGTTTCCAGTTCCAGACCTCCAACCTGTTCAACAGAGCGGCAGCAAACAGCAGTTTCATTCTTTGTTTTCCCACATCAGCCGTTTCAGGATATCCCTGGTCACAAAAGTGAAATGTAGTTTTTAGGCACAATCCCATGCTTCCCGCCCACAACGCCCATAATCCACTGCTCATCCACAGCCTCCACCTGTGTGATAATGTCACCGACCTGCACAGTAACACAGAGAGAGAACAGACATGTTATTAACCAAAAAAATCAAGACCAAAAACTAAACACATGAAATCTGACAGAGTATTTTATTTAGATCTGTAAGTATTTGTCAGTGATATATTGTTTTCTGTAGTTTTTCCCGCGTACACCACCAGAGTGGATTTGAAATCATCCAGTCAAGATGTGATTGAAGTGCAGTCTTTCAGTCTTAATTTAAGGCGTTTAACAAAAACACTGGATTAACAACTGTTTTTATACTTGTGCCATAATTCTGAGGCTCAAAAATACCTGAATAGTTGACTGATAGTTTCATGGCCAGGTGAGGCCTGTTCTCTCATTATCCAAGGACAAACTCATCAGATAACTGGAACTGTCAACATGAAGTCTACAGAGGTATCAGTGCCAGTGAAGGAGGGATTATGTATAAAAACAGCACTTTGAAAGTGTACAGAGCCAAGACTACAGTGTGTTTGTGTCTAAATACTTATGGCTCCTCACACACCTTCAGTGTGAGCTCATCCTCGCTTTCTGCTGTGAAGTCAAACAGAGCTTTGGCCATTCCTTTAGCCACAGGCTGCTGGCCTGTGATTGGCTGAGCTGGAGAAGAGAAAAAAAAGAAAAGTTTGATACAGTGTGCGTGTTTATTTGTGCATTTTTGTCATGTTTGACAATCTCTCTCCCAGACTTTTGTACCTTTGCAGGGCTGTGTGAAGGCCACAGGGTAAAGACCCTCTCTCCCCTCCACTCTTCCTCTCCTCCACTCTGCATCGATGTGCTCCGTCACTTGGATCAGCGCCCCCTTGTGGAAGGACAGATCCTCTGGGGTCTGACCGGGGAAGTCAAACAGAGCTACAGCCCACTCCTCAGTCTGCACACACACAGTTTAACAAATCAATAACTGAGAGAAACACTTACATTTTACATCAACCATAAATTAAATTATATAATAAAACAATATAAAAAGAGCTTCTTGCATTATTTTAAAAATCTAAATCAGCGCTAGTTAAGACAATTTAAGACTAAACCACATCAACACAGTGGATTAAATTCTTAACTATTACATTGATGTTAATGAATCTCTGCAGACAAATTCAGCCTTTATTCTGATCCCAGTGCAGCTCCTACAAGCAAATATAAAGTTTTCAATCCAGCTGCTGATTAAAGTGAATAAAACCTGTTGCAAAGCACTCGACAGCAGTGAGACGCTTTTCTTTACAGCCCAGGTTTTACTGCTCAGGAAAAATAACTGAGCGGAGAACATGTTTGTCCAGTGTGTTGACTGTTTACCTGAAGCATTTGTTACTTATAACATTTATAATCACTATATCAACAAACGTGCACAGAAATGGATAAGAAAACATGTTAATCAAGGAGGTTATTCTAAAGATTAGGGACGTCCACCAAAAAGGCTCTTTTCTTTTCACTTTTCTTTGGCTGAATGTGATTGTGCTGCTGATTTTAGTGCATCTTAGTGAGCTGGATGTTTGACAGACGTGATGAACAGGATAGCTTTGATGGACGCCTGTGCTGATGCTGGAAGATTACTTTAGCTACCACTGCACTGAATTTTAGGTTAGTGTTGTGTTGTCAGGCTGCTGAATAGATCAGATGTATGTCTTTGCAGTGTAGACACGACTTTACAGCACTCTTTGCTCATGATTGGCCCGAATCCAAAGTATTTTCAAACAGCAGACGCAGACACGTCAGACACTTACTTGGCTCCGCTCGATTTTCTTTTTCAATATTGCTCAATCAGGTTCATTAAATTAATTGTGCAGCCCTAATATGAAACATGTTGATTAATTGCTGTTTAACAAAATAACAATAGAAAATGAAAATTCACTCACCTCTGAGTTTGAGCCCTGTGAAGTCTTTATTCCTGCAGATGATACGTGAAAGAGCATCATTACATTCACGTCCAAAACAGAGAACATTTCTGTCTTGTAGCAGTTTTAAAATGGCCACAAGGAGGCGTGAGAAGACTGATCAGAAGTTGTGCATAAATGAAAAAAAAAATGAAGTTCACTTCCAGCATATTCTAGTTCAGTCATTTGAAACCGTTTTTTTTTTTTTTTTTTAGAACAGCTTCATCTTCGAGTTCATCTTCCCCCTGAGAACAGGCATGAGTGTGCCTTTTTTTTTTTTTTAAACAGTGCACACAGAGACGCTGTTGTAGCTTGTTAGGAGTCTTACACCATCACTTTGATTCATTTATGTAACTGCTCCAAAATGTGAAGATAAAACCAGCACAAACAGATCTTGAGAAGCATGCATACTGCAGATATAAAATGTTGGCGTTCACCAAAGAGGTTTTGGCTAAATCACCAGGACAGTGATAGAAATGTTTTACCTTTTTAAGTGTTAATTTTGCCATCATATAACAGAGTCATTGCAGAGTCATGCAGACGGAAGAAGGAAAACCCAGAAAATGCGTGAAATTACCAGCATTTTAAGAAACCAGATACTAAGATTCACACCTTCTTTTAAAGCAAAGGTGACATTCAAAGCTTTTTAAAACTCTAAGCCCCCTTTGATTTAAAAAAAACAAAAAACTTTTGTTAGCAGTCATCCACAGCAGTGACGCAAGGAGATGTAGCGATTATGATAATGCAGCCTTCAGCTCACCGGAGTTTTCTGTCATTGCCATGTCCGTCAGCGCCGGTTTGTCAGTTTCCCCCAGTTCAGTCACTGACCTTGGGAGGGGCTCCACCACCTCTGTGAAGTTCAAGGGGAATTTACCGATTCGGCCGTGGATTTGTCCCCGCCCCCACTCCTGTCCAATGAGCTCCAGGAGAGCAATGACATCACCCTGGGAAAAGGTGAGCTCGTCCTCTTCCTCTCCCTCGTGGTCCAACAGAGCAACGCACCGAGGGCCGCTGCAGAATAACCGGCTGATTAGAACATGTGGCTCATAGAGAGAGAGTGTGTGTGTGTGTGTGTGTGTGTGTGTGTGTGTGTGTGTGTGTGTGTCTGACCTGACAGGAGGAGAGTCTGGTTGCGCCTTCAGCTCAGCAGGCTGCACCGGAATAATCGACTAAAGGATAAACAAAAACTTAAATGTCATTAATATTTATGCATTTAAAAACAGTTTAAAAACTTTGCAGTGAGTCGAAATAAAAAATTAATAACAAAAATAATTAATTAAAATAATATTCAATTAAATGCACCAAATATAAATATGTATGATGGCAATGCAAATGCAAATTATTCATTAAACTAATGTTATTGTGGTACCGTTCCAGTTTCCTATAATTCATGATTTTTTGCAGTTTTAGGCCTCCGTAATCCAGAGCTACAAATCTGTCTGGTCTGAACCAACCCACCACTCCTGACAGGTGACCTCTGAACCTTTTTCAGAAATGATTTGAATAATGAACTAAAAAAATCTGAAGCTGTACCTCTGAGCCTGACAGGCTGCGGTCCTCCAGGGCAGGTTTTGATTGGTTGTCCTGATCAAGGACGGACTCTGGCTTGGGGTCCAGGTCCAGCAGACACTGTGATGTGTTGATTAGGGGGGGGGTGGTATTCTGATTATGCCTCTCGCCTGGAGGATGCTCCGACGGCGAGGGACTCGGGTCATCCAGGACTATCAGCACTTCCTGCTTCTGAGAGATAAAGTGGAATTAGAAACGTAATCAGAACTGTGCTTGTATCTTTGTGCATGCATGTGTGTGTGCAGGTTTACCACGTAGCTGTTGTACAGAAGGTGCCCAGGTTTAGGGCGTGGAGGCAGAGGTGGTCCTCGCTTTGGTGCCTTTTGTGCCTGTGTCTGATTGGCTGTTGAAGGAGGAGGAGGACTGGAACTGGTCTGTGAAGGTGTCACCTGACTAGCAGCTGAAAGGGAGGGGGCGGGAGTAACCTTAGCTGGAGTTGGATTCTGGCTAGCTGAGGAGGTGGAGTTGATGGCTGGCGGCGGCGGGCGCCCGGGGATAGATTTGATTGGTGGTGGACGAAGGGGGAGGAGCTTCACACTGGATGGACTGAAGGTAAAAGAAAGAGTATTATTAGTCAGGTAAAGGGGCGACTGTGGCTCAGGGGGTTGGGAAGGGCACCTGTAACCGGAAGGTCGCCGGTTCGATCCCCGGCCTCTCTGTCCTGGTCGTTGTGTCCTTGGCCTACTGGTGTTGGCCAGAGGGGCCGATGGCGCGATATGGCAGCCTCGCTTCTGTCAGTCTGCCCCAGGGCAGCTGTGGCTACAACCGTAGCTTGCCTCCACCAGTGTGTGAATGTGAGCGTGAATGAATAATGTCATTGTAAAGCGCTTTGGGTGCCTTGAAAAGCGCTATATAAATCCAATGCATTATTATTATTATTATTATTATTATTATTATTAAAGATAAAGAGGAGGTGTCTTCAAGCGAAAACAGCAGCTGTAGCCCACCTCTAACACCTACTACCTTATCTTCTTAATTTTGCTGGACCTCATTTAGGTTCAGGTTCAGAGGCAATCACGTATGTAGACACAAAAATGCTTTAGCTCTGGATCAAATCCAGTTGGATTTGTTTGCATTCACTGTGAAATGCTGCTGCTTTATCGGTTTGCGTTATCTACAGTGAGAAAGTAGAACAAGGTGGAGTTTTGGATGTGTACGGCTCTGAGGGTCGACTGCTGTATGTAGCTGAAAGAAGAGGGGCTGCGTCGTCCTGCACCAGAGGTTAATCAAAATTCAACTGAAACCACTCTCAGTATGTGTATGTATTATATGTTTTGGGATTTTCAGCCTTTTTTTTTTTTTTTTTTTTTAAATTGTGGTGGACCTGAACCTGGGCCTCTGCATTAGCCTTACAGCATATGGATCACCTGCTCAACCCAGCGAGCTAACATGGTAACAGTCCTACTTTTGTCATTAGACCAAGAATTACACGTTCATGTCCAAACAAGTTTAAACAAAGCCAAACTGAGCCGTTTTTCTCTCTTCTACCTCTGCTGAGTTTTTCTGTGATTAGTATCGTCTTCTAAATATGTTGACCAAAATAAACTGCTGGAATTTCAATGATGTGAGAACGCAGCTCTGCCCCATCAACCCAGAGACACCACAGCATGGAAATTCATTGCTTTGCAGCAAACTTCCATCTTTCCTACAGCTTGGCTGCCTTTCTTACCGTGGAGGCAGAGGAGGGTCTGAGGAGTTTGGTTTTGTAGTGTTGGCAGGCTCAGGTTTGGTCTGGACCACAGGCCCCTTCCTCAAGGCCGGAGCTGGAGCCAGGCTCGGGGGTTTGGCTGGGGCCGGTCCAGAAGGTTTAGGGGCTGCTGCAGGTTTGGCCGGGACCGGGTTTGGATCCAGAGGAGTTGATGAGACTCCAGAGGGTTTGGGAGCCAGATTTGGGGCTGCAGGCAGAAAGCAAACATAATTTGCTTAAACGCATACATGAGATAGAAACCACTGAGATTAAAGCTGATCTAATAATCTGAGTGGTTCGATTAAACTGGCAACAAGAGCTGCAGTTTGTAATGTAGCACTTACATAAAAGAAGAGCTCACCAATGACCACGAAAAGGTGAACCAACATTACAGAAAACACACAAAAAAAATTCAAAATAATTTTTAGAATAATTTGAATAAAATCTTGAAATTTTTCCTACAATGTCAAGATTAGACGTTTAAGGACAATCTTTTTATTTTTGAATGACTTAATATGTTTTAGCCAAATTTTAGTGTGTGATGGTGCCATGATCACAACAAAAAACAAAAGCTAGACTTACTCATACTAAGCACCTGTCATAGCTCTCTTCTTTCTGGACATGAGCCTGGTATGATGGTATGATGATGTTTGTTGACACAGACATCATCTGAACTTTACTTGTTTACGTTGAGATGCTTCAGCAATCATTTTTCTTCAGTTTGCATTTCTATTTAAACCTAAATCAGGGATCAGTAAGGCTTTAAATGTCCTTTGTTGCCCTCTGCTGGCAAAAAACGTATGTGCTAGTATGTGTGCTTGAACTGAGAAACAACAGAAACATGGCAAACTAAACATGGTTAACAACTTCTAGAGGAAAAACAGGCACTAACATTTAATTTGCACAGTGCTTCAAAATAACTTCCCAGATAAATTCCCAAAGCTGTTTTTAAGATGGTTGCCTGGTGGTGAGTTTACTGTTGCTGGACCTCCATATAAAGTCACCGCCTCTTTATTAGCACACTATATTAATACTGAGTGATTCGGGCCTTCATTTGCTATCAAGCCTCAATTTCCCATCTCTTCTGCTGCTGTATCCCTTCCACGACAAGCTCAGACTAGTCGCTGACATGCTCTGATTATCTGAGTCACTCCAGCCAGTCTGCATTCGATTTGCTTCCTAAATAAGTTGTTTACATGTGCTGGCTTTTGTTTTTCCAGCAATCCAGAAGTGCTGTTATTGTTCCAAAACTCCAGGAAATCTGCAGTTTAATCAAACTACATGATGTTTGAGGTATGACAGATTCACTACAGCTATGGTCATGTAGTTAATGTATGGCATACACAGAAGGCGTAATGACAACCAAATTCATTTAAATTTAAGTAACACACACAGAAGAATCATACTGCTTCATTGCAACACAGCAGCAAACATCCTGAGTAAGGACGGGAGTCAAGAGGAGTTTCCAAATGGTTGAATAAGTCAGAATGCCTCCAAGCCGATGAGCTCCCTTTTCCAGTGCTGTCATGTGTTTTTTTCTGACAGCTCACTGCCAAACAGTGACGTCAGACTCACATCGGTGGAGCTTGTTCACACCTGAGTCACAAACGAGCCCTTTTTCTACCGTTTCTACTCTGTGTTCAGTCTAGTGGAGACAAAACGGTGACCAAAGGAAAACCGCAAGCAGTCTCATACTGGGTTTTTGTTTTTTTTGTTGTTTTTTTTTTTACACGTTTTGGTAAATAGAGTAGTAAACATTTTGCACTGTGACAAAAAATACTGTCGTGCCCTCAGAGACGAGCAGAACTGATAAGGGCGTCGATATCCCTCAATATGCACTCGTCAATCTGAGGCTCACAGCGCACGCGTTACACAGCTGAGAGAAGGATAAATATATTTAATGAAAGACTATTAACTGACCACTGGTTTGCACAACTTCATGCTGCAGCCAATATCATTACACACTTAAGCACACACACACACTTCTGGTGCATCAAACTCACAGCACACCACCACAACAACAGTGGGGTCTTGTTTCTCCTTACACAATCACAGTCTTTTTCTTTCACAAGGTTTGGATTGCATAATGCAACACCCTCCCTCCCTTCAGCACACACAGACACACACTCACATGCAAAAACACACAAACCACAGAAAATCTCTCTGAAAGTTTGCATATTTCTAAGCAGGACAGATTTGTGTCTCTAAGCTCTCAAACACTCTATTGTGCTTCAGCTCAGTGTCCACACACACACACACACACACACACACACACACACACACACTGTTGTGTCTTACCACTTGCTCTGCGCGGTGCCATCAGTGCTGCTGGCTTGTTTGGGACGCCTGGACGAGAACTTCCAACTTTCACTGAAATGACAAAAAAAATTAATTAATTAATTTAAAAAAATCAGAAAATAAACATGAAAATAAAGTTGTTGATGGAGATTTAATAAAATTCTGTAATTCTAAAACTGCTTGATGCTGAGACACATTCATTACATTCATGCAGTGCTTGCAGCTTGATGTGGGAGAATGTCTGCTCATCTTCATCCTGTGTTATTATAAATCATTTTTAATCATCAGGATTTTCTGGGTTCTGACTTGTAGATAAGCTAAAAGAAAACAACATATTCTGTCAGTTCAGTGTGGGCTGTAAGAGTCACAACAACTGAGAAAAAATATCAACAGATGAAAAGACAATGAAAATACTGACAAGTTCCAGCTCTGTAAGAGTGCAAGACACAGTGAAGAAAGGTGAGATTTGCTGTTTTGTTATATTTTACACGTAAGCGCTGTCACCATCAACCACAACAATAAATCCCTAATAACCTTCTATCACCTCAGTTCAGTGGACAAATAATTAAACAAGAAAACAAAACCATGTTACATTTTTAGCTGTTTGGATAATTTTTTCAGATTTTTCATGGTTCTGGACAAAAATTCCTGCTCCTGCCACCTTATTTTTGTTTTCATGAACGCAATTTTTCATGAAACCGGTCTCACATCTACCAATTCATGTTTAGATCATGCAAGGAGCAGAAGTAGTCAAGGTAGGTGAATTTAAATACCTGGAGGTCAAATATCGAAAACAGCAGACGGTGCTCAAGAGAGGTGAAGAAGAGAGTGCAGGCAGGGTGGGTGGAGATGAGTGTCAGGGGTGATTTGTGACACTAGGATAGCAACAAGAGTGAAAGTTTACAAGATGGTAGTGTGAAGGAAGGATGGTGGCCATATTAGACAAAGGATGAAGAAGCTGCAAAGCAGGAAAAAAAGAGGAAGACCAGAAGTTTGTGGATTTAGTGAGGAAGGATATGCAGAGGGCTGGTGTGACAGAGGAGGTTGGTAGGAATAGAGTGAGATGGAGGCAGCTGATCTGCTGTGGTACAGCAGTTACCATGTTTTTCACAGCACTGTTATCTTGGTTGCCATCGTTATTTGTGACTATTTCACGGAGGGTAATTAAATGTCTCCAGTCAGTCCTCCTAGAAAGTCCCAGGCATTCTTTATTTCACCAGTAAAACCATTTTACAAAGCAGGAGGAAACATCCTGTAAATGGTTTATATTGGAGCTTTGTGCGATTAGCACTGATTCCAAAGTCAACATCTGGGCTGATTTAGGGAATGTCTGCTCCCTCAATGTCTTGGTAGACAGTACATTAGGTTCAATTGGTGTCATTTAAAAATAGGTTAGTTAGTTTGTCTCCAGACAGGCCGAGACAGAAAGAACTTCACTGGTCCATGGAGGAGGAGTCACTTCCTCGAACGACTGGTTTTCTTCCAGGGTGAGCTGAGACGCTTGCTCGTTGTGAATTCTAAGATCACAATGAATATGTATTCAGCAGTCAGCGAGAAGGCACCACAAACACTGACGCCACTGTAAATCCCTGACGGAGGTTTCAGGGTAAACAGCGGATTGTATTTCAAATGTCAACATCAGCACAGGACTGGCTTCTCTTTAACGGATAATGCTTCAGCATACACAAAACCAGAGGCGTGCCACACACCTTCAGGTGCTCCTTTAAGTGTTCAAACACTTAAAACTTGATCAAAATACTGACCTCAAAAAGTTTGCAGAAATATATGACATCCCTAAAGTAAACGTAACTAAGCTGAGACTGATGGTTTGATATTAATTAGAGGCAAGAGCTGCAATACAAAGGTCTGGAGCCAAGGCAATAAAGTCTAATTTTACTGCAGAAAAATCTATAACTATGCAATTAATGCCCAAAAGGGAAGGGTTCCTCTCATTTACAGATGCCAGTACAGCAGCTTTGCATGATTCACACTTCAAAATAATCAATTTTTATTTAAATATATCAAATAAGCTAATTTAGCTCCTATGGCTTTTAAGCCAACTTCCTTCTGATTGGCTATCAGTGGCAAACAGAAGGGTTAGGTGGAGCTGCTGTGCCTGAAATTACATCATCACGGTCCAATAAACACTGCTTAGAGCCAGCCTGGCCTCACAATAAAGAAATCGATTCATCCCTGCTCATGGACATAAAGGTGATTTTTTTTCAGTGCAGCTGTAAGCAGCGATAATGGCAGAATATTCAAGAACGACAAGCCACGTCTCCCTGTCTGATCATTTCTTTCCTGTTTACAGGACACATATATAGCTGTCTACAGGTGCTGCCACCTGGTACCTGTAACATATAGTTTGTCCAGGCTCTTCAGAGAAGATGTGTCACCGTGGCAACCACAAAAATAGAGCTTTAAAACTTTAAAACTAAAATAATAACCTTTTTTAAAGCAAACCTTTTACTTTTAAATGCTGAAATTTATATTAGTATTTTATTTTATGCCCAGGCCTTAGCCTAATAGATTTTAATGTCTAAACCTAAACAAATAGGCACTCATGTGGTCATGAAACTGTTAGTCGTCTATTGTCCAATTAATTTTAAGCTAATGAAAATGGGTAAACTGTGTATAAAAAGGTAATTTCTAAACAGTTGATATAATGCTTTTATAAGAACCCTGCATTTCAGTTATATTTTGATGAATTTAAAATCCAAATTGGTGGCAAAATTGTAAAAACGTTTGTTTTATCCAAATACAGTCCTTAAACAGACCTAAATGTATAAGACTGAGAAACAGAAAAAGCATACAGAAGTTCCAGCTGCTTAGCTTTTATTTTCGCCCTGTTATCTTTGAGTCGTCACGCTTAAAACTGTGAGTAGAATTAAAAGGAAAATGTTCCCATTTACTATCAGTAACGGCGATAGCAGATTATCACAGTGTAGTTCTCAAGTTCAGTCAATGAAACTGAGCTTATCAGCCGTTGCTACACAATCGGGTTATCTAGTAGATAAGCAGCACGCTTCCCTCTTGTAAATATTTGTGAGCTGAGCTGCACTTCTGCACATGTGCAGAAACAAAGAGGTTTTTGTTTTGATTTTTTAAAGGACGAAGTTTCTGTGTTCAGTTTACTGCTGAGATATGTGAAAAAAAACAAACAAACAAACAAAAACAGGAAATGTAGGTCAGTACAATTTAAAACCTTTGGAGCAAAAAAACCTGTAAAACAGCTGAAGTGACACATGGTCAGTCCACACCTGTCAGTAGCTGGAGACTCTATTCATTTCCAACAAGTCATATATAACCAATTTCTGTAACAAGAATCCCCAAGTCAACGTAATGAGCTCAATTCATCAATCTTCTTAAATCATACCAAGCACTCATGCTGCTCCAACCATGATCTTTATCAATTACTGATTACCAAGAATTTTGCTACGACATTATGTACCCCTATGTACCCCATTTCTGTGCCAAGTATAGTTTTCCCACAAATATATTTTACTTTGGCAGGACACCCATGTAAGTATTTTTGGGCTCTTATTTTGAAGGTTTAGTGACCGATAACCATGTCATTTATTTAGCAACAGGTTGCTCCTGTGGTGGTCCTCCATATCATCTGCAAACTCATCCTCTGTCTGTGACTACAGAAATGTTTATTTCTGTTAGGCGGTCACTTCAACCAGAACCTGCACCAGACGGAGAACTAGTTCACCAAGACTGCAGATTAGTGCTATTATTAGTACATTCTTCTTCTTCTTATTATTATTATTATTATTATTGTTGTTAATATTGTCATCATCATCACAACCTATATAAGTAAGCATGGCTGCACGTCCTTTGTTTGCTAATAGCACAATTCTACTTTTATCTGCTTCCTTATTCACAAGCGGTCACTGAAGCAGAAAAGCTCTGGATGTTTACTTGGAAGGTTTCCTGACACAGCCTGGAATCGAACTGGGGATCTTTCGACTTTTTAGGCAAATGTGTAAACCACTACAGTATGGGGCTAATCTC
The DNA here is from genome assembly GCF_013358895.1 of Oreochromis aureus. Lineage (NCBI taxonomy): Eukaryota > Metazoa > Chordata > Actinopteri > Cichliformes > Cichlidae > Oreochromis > Oreochromis aureus. The sequence continues at coordinate 46,131,407 of NC_052944.1, read as the reverse complement.
TAGCTACTACCACAAATGCTAATACTACTATGTGAAATGTGAAAAAAAAAAAAATACAGCTGACATTAAGGCACCAGTAGGTCATTATTTTTCTGCCACAACACACTTCGGTAAAGAAATCGTAACAAAGAAACTAGGGATGCAACGATACCAATTTCTTCAAACCGATCCGATACCAATACTTGGATCTGAGTACTTGCCGATACCGAGTACAAAATCCGATACTTCTACCACACACAAGTTAAACTTAACCAGTAGTAAAGAAATGACCCCAGACAACTCTTTAACACAAACGAAACGTTAACTGAACGTAAGGGCAGAGACAAATACTGTACAACACATCCCTTTTTTAAACTCAAATGATATTCCAATTCCTTAACCAAATGAAATACACTGTATAAATGAAATAATTCCCTTTCAAATTATATTAAACAACCCAACTTATGTTATCACCTTTTGGTAAGTGACTCACTAATATACACTCCAAAACACGTTATATAAATCTACTAAACACACAATATTCACACATGGGCTCCACACACTCACATTCACACTTGTTGCAGGCCTGTTTGTTGCTCACGCCGGACGATGGAGAAAAATCCTCTTCTCCCCAGTAAGAGCACAAAAGTCTGACTTACAGTTCAGCTGATCGGTAGGTCGCCGTGCACCAGTCCCACACTAAATCCACTCCCTGCGGACCCGATGCTGTCTCTGCTACAGCACGTTAGCGAGTCACTGTCCAGCTCTCCGACAGCCCATAGCGGCTGCCTCCTTGGCGAAGCCAAGCAGTCCGGGCTAGCCTTTAGCCTCGGCGGTCGTAGCTGGAAACACAGCACGGTGGTGCGACCATTGAAACAAAAAGTCACTTCACCCACACTCTGTTGTGAAGCTCTCACACGGTCAGCTTTCTAGTCACACACTCTTTTGTGCTGGTTAACCTCAGTAAAACTAGCCGAGTCTCTCACTTTGGTTCAGCTAACCTCGTACATCTCTCCATGCAAGGTCCCGTTTTATGCTACCTTCACAGGCCTCCAGAAAATGAGAACTCTGAAAAATATTTTAACTCCCTTCAGAGTTACATACCATAAAATAATAATTTTTTATGATTAACATAACAGTTTGATTGCTCTAATTACCTGTATTTACCTTGCGACATATTACAGGGCAAATTACATTCAGGGTAGAGTTACATCACATAACATCAACTGTGAACACCTTATGTTACTGTGGCGTTCAAGTCCATGGGAATTATGAGTATCCACTCCCAAATTCCCATCCGGGCTACATTAGTATCGGTTCATGGTATCGGTTAACTTTTACGAGTACGAGTACGCACACATTTTACAGTATCGGCCCCGATACCCGATACCAGTATCGGTATCGGTGCATCCCTAAAAGAAACAATTATGAATTAATAGTTATTCATTAATAACAATTATTAATTTTTTATATTGTTTATAATAACTGTAGTAGTTCCTTGGAGCTGCCTGTAGGGGGCAGCAGATTGTGAATTGTGTTAAAAACTCACCAGTTTGGTTTGTGGCGCTCTGCGTCGCTTCACTTCCAGTCTGAGTCTCTGTCTGTGATCCACCACCAACTTCCACCAAGGGCCTCGGGGTTAGAGTTGGGGTACTGCGTCCATCGGTGGTGCTCTTATCTGGGTGTGTAGCACCCATACTGGCCCTGGGGGCGACTGGAGGTCTGGGTGGGGGTTTAGGGTCACTGAGACAGGGGGTTATCTTGGGTGGAGGGGGCCGCGGGGCTGGGACAGGAGCAGAGGAGACTGTTTCTGTGCTGGACTGGGGTTTGGGTGTTATTGTGGGTTTCTCTGTGGGTTTAATGGGCTGTGGCTCCAGGCCTGGTGCAGATTTCAGTGATGGTTCTGCCGCTGTTTGAGGTTTAGAAGAGGGGGCTTCAGTCGAGTCTGCTGTGAAACCTCCATCTTCCCAGAATAACTTGGTGGACGGTTTAGGACCAGGTGAAAAGTTTTTGGGTTTGGGGGCAATCGTGGGAGGGCTAGATTTGGCTTGTTGCCCCTGGAGACGAGGGCGTGGTCGAGGCTCTGGCCTCTTTGTGGGTCCACTTTGTCTGTTATTACCGTCTGCACAGCTCTCACTGCTCACCTGCTGCTGCTGCTCAAAGGCTTGTATCCTCGCTTTCAGTGTTGCCATGTCCTCCCCGTCGTCTTCGTCCTCCCCTTCCTCACTCTCTGATTGGCTCAGCCCGCTGGTATCGCCGCGGTTCTCTGGGAAGCCCCAGTCGTCTGAACTGAAGGCCTCGAGTAACTCCTGAGAATATTTCCCTTGAGTGACTTGTTGGTTAGCAGCGTCACTTGTTGCACGGCTGGCTAACGTGGCCAAACCGTCCTCCCGTAGCTTCACCAAAGTCTGAACTTTAACCTCGCTGCTGATTGGTCGAAGGCCAGGCTTAGAACGAGGGCGTGGTCTGGGTCGCTCCAATGGGACTTCAAAGGAAGTGGTGGGAGAAGTACGAGGAGGCGGCACATCCACAGTAGCAGAACACTGATCCCACTCGTCGGTCTGAACACCAGAGTTCGAGGTTGAAGATGAACTCAGATCAGTGAGGAGGTCACACGTCTGTGTGGACGTGTGCGTGTCACTGTCAATGGGGCCAAGTGCTGATTGGCTGGCAGTGCTGGTGATGTCATCAATGTGAGATGATCTAGGAGGCTGGGGGCAAGGCGGCCGAGGCGGTCTCACTGGTCTTCTTACTGCACACAGAGACAGAAGTTACTTCTTCATTACTTATAAAATAAGCCTAAAGGCAGTCATTACGGCTGGGTGATACAGACAAAACAGACAACATCCTGCTACTTTATGAAATGTAAAATAACAGGGGTATGCTGTTCTCTAGTCCCCAGGCACAGGCTGTATTGTATTGTACTGTATTTAAAAGATGCACATAGCTACGGTGACATTACCCACTGAATATGGCATTTTGGCTGTCACAATATAGGTTTTTTTTGTTGTTGTTGTTGTTTAGGGGTTTTTTTTGGATGAAATGGTGGAGCGCATCAGCTAAAGTTAGTGAACTTCAATGTAACAAAAATTTATCTAACAGACTAATAAAATTCTAGAAGTCACTAAAACTCAAGTACAAGCCTCTTATGATCTGCACCACACAGCAAACCACATTATTTGTCAGATAATACCATTAAAAATGTTGTCAAAGTCACCAACAGCATAAACATTAAACAGCGGTCCAGGTACATTCCACACTTGCTGTGAAAGATATAATAATAAATGAAGAATATATAAAATAAAACACCAAGAGCCAATAAAAGTGCTGAAAGCAGAGCAATGGTGCAGAAAATCATGAACCATACTCATTTATTTCAACACTTGTTTATGTCTAATATGAACAGACTTTACTGAAACTTTAAACATTTACTACGAGTGTGTTGACGTCTGACCCCACAGCCCAACGATGGAGATGTAGAAATCAGTTGAGTTTTTCGCTACAGGTGAAATTCACGCATAATAATTTTTAATGGTTTAATATTCTCCATAATAAATAGCTTACAAGCAGCAAAGGCCATCTCCCTGAGATTTTGTTGCAGCTGGAAGGTGGGGGCGGGGCAACACAAATGCAGATCTAAACACTGTTTAACTCTATACTGTACTGATATGTTATTGATATATTATTTATATTAGCCGGCTTTACCCAAAAAAAAAAAAAAAAAAAAAAAAAAAAAGCAAAACTCGAGTTTCCTCTTGCCTTGTGGTTCTGGAGGATTGGGGTCAGATCCTGGATCAGTCTGTGTGGAGATGGTTACTGTGGAAACAGGATGTGAGGGGGACGCAGAAGCAGAGGAGGAGGAAGAAGTGGAGAGAACCTGCTCTTGTGTCTTCTCCCTGATCACCTCCTCGTAGGAAGGAGGCGGCTGAGTGAGAGAAAACAAGCAAACATAAGACACATGCACTGAACCCACAGGTGGGATAATGAAACTTAACAAAGCCAATTATTTAATACAAAAACACCCCTGAATAAACACCTCACCTGTATGGCCGGAGGGATCGTGGGTCCCCAGATCTGTGCGGGAGGAGGAGGGGGAGGTGGGAACCCTCCAGAAGCTCCAGGAAACCAGGAAGTGGAGGTCAGCGGCTCAGCTGACAGGATGGTGATCTCCGGACGCCTGGAAACACGCCACATGTTAAAGGAAGGTTATAAAAAGCAAACTCTAAACAGGACAACAGCAGGCAGGAGGCTCTGATAGCTACACAGGTGCAAAGCTAAGATACAAAACAAACATTACCCACATTAAGAAGCAGGTATTGAAAAATACAATTCATCTTCACTAATTCAATAAATTCATTAAATATAAATGTATGAATTTTCCTGACACATGGAAATTAAGCAACTTCAAATCACAAAATAAAAATCTTTTCAAAAGGTTATCATTTTCAGTTTCACTGAATGCAGATGGTTGTTTCCCTAAAATGTATAAAAATAAATAAAAATCTATTATTTTTATGTTAATTTACAAAAAGAAAAACTGTTTTTCAAAAAACATTTCCTGATATTAGCTTCAGGATTGTAATGATTTTTTTCCTATATTTTTCTAAAATGATAAACTTAATACAGTTAGGTTTTGCAATTTTGATTTTACTTTTTATAGCATTTTATAGCCCACACTTTTTAATCAGTTAATTAAAAAAACAGTTGAAAGGTTTTAATTTCCCTATGGTCACAGCAAAGATGTCAATTAAAACATAAATGAAAACATAACTAACAAAAAAATGCTCATTGTAGCTTTAAAATGAGCCTTTTGAGACATAAATATAATTTTGTTTCATTAATTAAAAACCCAGATGAATCTCAGAATTTTAAAGGTTTTAAAGTACCTTGTTAAAGAACAAACAGGCAAACACACGCAGCTCAAAGAGTACACAACTATTTTTAAATGTTTACACAGGCTCAGATCCAGGAACCATCCAAGTGTTTAAACGTGACCCAGGAAGGAGCTCAGCGATGACTTCCCCTCACATACACACCCCTTACATGAAGCTCATTTACTCTAAAAGTGAAGACTAAAGCTTGTCTGTTGACTAAAGTGTTAACATATTATCCTGACTAAATAGAGTGACAATAACAACAGACTTCACAGCTGGATTGTACTTTTCTTTTCCCTGTTTCACTTCATGAAACATCTGCATGTTAAATATGAACCGGTGATGATGATGATGATGGCACAGTAGAGTCGTACCTCCTGTCTCTGTCTCTTTCCCGCTCTCGGTCTCTCTCCCGGTCCCGCTCTCTGTCTCTGGGAGTCTCAGACAGAGAGGTCGACCTGGAAGAGGCTGATAGGAAAACAGAAGCCAGTTTAGGAAAGAAAAAAAAAAAGCATGCAAAACAAAGCAGAAAAATTCCCACTGCAGAGAAGATAACAGTGTGGACACAATCAAAATAGTCAAACGAGCCAAGAAGATGCTTTTCATCACTGCTAAAAGAAAAAAAAAAAAAAAAGTGGATGACTCCAGCCCGACCCCCTCAGAATCAACTGATTTTTATTTTTCTGTACAAAAACAAACAAGAACTCTGTCCTAAAACTATGATTTATTTTTAGAGTTAAAGCCCTCAAAAAAAGTGGATGGAAATTTGGCACTTTTAGGAACCGTAAATCCGAGGTACAGGAAGTATCAACTTCACTCCAAACACTGTGCACACATTTTGTTTCATTCTTTCTCGGTTCTGTGTTCATTTGTGAGAGAGAATACTCACTTCTCTTGATGACTGCTCTGATAGATGACAGAGGACCCTGGCTGCACAGAGAGGACAAAAAGGAAACAGTGAGTCACTTTATTTCTCCTCCGCTGCTGCCACCTCCTCACTCTCTCCCTCTGTTTTCCAGTGACAAACATAGCTCGGTCATCCCAGACAGTCCACGCTACTGGAACTCCACACATGAGCTAAGTATTCGCTGCCTTGCTCCTGGGAATCGCCACAATACAGGCAAAGCACAGATCTAAATGATGGCTACAGTTTTCTGATTACAAACAATGCATCTGCTGTTTGTGCAGGAAAGAGGTCAGAAACCTTTGCCTCCCCGATGCTGAGCACCATGTAAAAACATTTCCACATTTGACCTCAATAATGAGTCAAAAAGAGTGAAAGATTGGGTCTTCTGGAAAGGCAGGATTTATGACTACAAGTTTGTTTTTCACATCAAAATCAAATACATCTGTAGACATTTTCAGTCCCAACAGTTCTGGGACACAGAGACGTATCAGTTAAAAAAAACACTGTTCGGGTCATATCTCAACTTTTAATTCCGATGTCATTTTCTTTTTCCTCCCAGAATTGTTAAACCCTACTATGACCTCTGATGTCACCTTTTCTACACACTTTGTGTTGGATGCTTGACTTTCGAACTTCTCATGACTTTTACGATGTACTTCCTCCATCAAACAAAGACGTGGTAAAACCTGGACTTCACTTATAGTTGGTTCGTCCTACTTTGTTTCATTTCCAAAATAATAATGTATACTTTATTGATCCCCATGGGGAAATTACTCTCTCTGCATTTAACCCATTCACTCAGTAAAGCAGTGGGCAGCCGCAAATCAGGCACCCAGGGAGCAGTGTGCAGGGACAGTACCTTGCTCAGGGGTGCCTCAGGGTAGCCGTTCAGTGGATTAGAACCCCCCACCTTCTGATCATGGGTCGACCACACTACCTACTGAGCTATCCCTGTTCCAAGACTAACATTCAAAGGTGCTGTTTGTTTACATTAATGTTTTACTAAAGGTTATGTCCATTAAAGGACTATAAAAAGTGTGTTTTAAGAAGTATGATGGTCTCCAGTCCCTCCAGATTGGGACCGAAAAGAGAAGTATGATATGCAGTAGATACCAGAACCAGAAGTAGGTACCAGAAAAGTTCATGTAGTTAAAAAGCACCTCTTTGTTGCTTACAGCACCTCAGCTCAGTTACAACAACACTGTCTGTGCTGTGATTAAAGGGACTGATCAGTTTGTGTTACTGCATGTGGATGTTTATGTCTCGAGTGTAAATGCTGCATCTGTTTTCTCAAACACTGGACGATGAAACAAAAGGACAGAATTCCATGATACTTCCTCCATGGCTTCAATAATTTGCTTCAGTGGCTCGTTCAAATATGCTAAAGCTTCCAAAAACAGCATCAGGTTATCAAATAAATGCAATGATTCTTACATTGCATTCTTTGCTGGCTATACTTTAAAGAGCCACATATCATATAGTCCAACTGTGCAGCTTGGGGGGTTAGAGTTGGAAACTCAGACCCTCTATGCTTACACTTACATAATAATGCATAATGATATGATTCAAAGCAAAACTATGTGACTCATCCCTCTGCTAAAGGGTGCAGAATCAGTCACTTTCATGGCAGCTCCCTAAAATGAATCGTATTTGTCAGTTAAATGTGTTTTTTCACCTTTCACAATCTTCTAGAGCCAATCAAGGACCCAGTCTGCACCACTGGATGGCCAGATGTGTGAAAACTGCAGCAAAATCACTAATAACTCCCAAAGTAAAAAAAATATATACAGTTATTCCTGCTGTGTGAATACTGGCATTATTACACAGTAGGGAGGATATTTGAAATTTTTCACTGTGATCCATACATTTCAATACAATACATTTACTGGACTCGCCCACTTTGAGGTCACATTGCTCAGATGAGATGTTGAGCAAAGACTTTGCTGAAGGCACATTTTGCTAAAATTCCAGTACAAAAAAATAAAAATTTGGGAGAATTCCTTGGTATTTCCAAAAAGGGAGTGTGTTTATCAAGTTGATAGTCCATCTGTCAGCCATCACATCTATCACAGAGGTCTCAAAGACGTTTCAGAGAAGTTGAGCCAAAGCTCTTCCTGTTTAAATGGAAAGGAAGGTTATTGAGCCAGACTCACCGAGACGATAACAGGACCCGAGGACTGTTCTTTCACTCTTTTTGTTTTAGATCACCCTGTCTTCTGACTCTCTCTGCTGCTCGCCCTCTCTCTTT